>NC_140958.1:106287802-106712802 GCF_014529385.1 Adiantum capillus-veneris
TTCCCTACGTCAAGTCGACTCTTGCTGCCGCAGCGTCCCTTGCAATCCTCCCCGCACGCTTCTCTTCACCGCTCATTTAAATAGCATTTCTTCCAGGTTTTCAGCTCCGCTCTCCCTGTCTCAGTCTAAACAAAGGTTATTCCAAATTCAAAATTGCAATCAGCACTTTTCCCTGTTTTTTATTGTTCATCACTGGAGATGATGTTTTCTATGATGGTCTTAGTTTCATCAACATTGAGACATTTCCCTGGTTAATGGGCGCTTTTGGTCACATGCCAGGCCCCCTACAAGGATAATAAATAGTTAGCTTTTTGTGCTTAATTGTTGGATGTCATATTGATTAGACGTTTGACAATCGAGGTCATTTGCTAGAGAGGTCGGGCTTTATCTTCAGTGGAAGCACAGTCCTCAGTCTGCCCTGCATCTCCTGAGTTATGACAGAAACTCAAAACTCAGAACTCCAATTTTTGTATTGATGTATGCTCGTGTATGGGGGTGTGTGGGAGCATGTATCAGTACCTAGTTCTACACCCTGTCATCCACTATTCGGCATTGATGAAGTTAGTGGGTAGTATTTAGTCAATACTATGCATGATGGGGCTGATGGTTATATTGACTTGTGGATGACTACCGCGAATCTATACCTTGCACTTTCCTTTAAAGGTGAATTTGGGCTTATCCTGGATTTGTCTTTGTATAGCCTTTACCATCTTGAATATATCAAGTGCTATATTCGTGTGGTCACCTTATTCATGAATCATGGTCACCTTATTGATGAATTGCGTGATAATTTATGGAGTTCCTCAAGTAGAGTACAAAATCTAGATTTGAATAAGTTACAAGAGTGCTGATAACTTTTGTTTAGTGTCAATTTCCAGTTGTACAAGAGTTTCTGTCATAATTGTGTATAAACGAGTAAAGATTTGCCATTGGTTTTGAGGAAACCAACATCCTCCCTGAAACTAATGAGGTGCGGCAATCGCCTCAGCTCCTTACACCAAACCTACTTTTTGTGTATCTCACCATCCAACCATCCATCCATCCATCCATCCAATCCTTGTGTCGTTAATTATAGAACAACACTGCTTTACACAAAAAGAAAGATTTTGTTACAACAAATCCCACAAACTTAAAAAAGCTAGTCCTTGAAGCAAGACAAAACACATCAGCTATTCAGATATATAACAAGCTTTTTAAGCAACATCCCTAACAATTTATCGCAAGCGATCCAACTTATCTAACGGCTAATAAGCATCCACAAACCAATTGAAAAACTCAGCTCCAATTTGGTTGCCGATCCATCAGAATTAACAAAACAACCATCCTTTCTTAGAGTGCAACGGAAGGTGACACGGAAGCATGGGGGGAGGTGAAATGAAATGATATATTAACGTCTTCAAAAGACCAAAATGACCTATGAGAATAATCTGTAACAAATTGGTGAATCTGATACCATGTCTGGGTACAAGAAAAGAGATACTAAAATTAACTAGAAGTGCTACTAGCCGGAACTGTGTGGGTATGTGTGATCACCGATATAATGGGTGCCAAATACAAGAGGGTGATATAATAGCAGCTTCCTTGAATCTAACTGAGATGAACCCTTGGACACATAGGATGCATGGTCAATGGCACTTGCATAGTCAATAATATGTGCACCTTGTAGCCTTTATAGTAGTTCATGGCTATGTGGAACCCGCCCACTGAAGCCAAAGATCAGAGTGAGTTTTGCTTGCATAGCCAGCTGTTTCTTGATATCCCTTGGTGAAACTTTTGCTATAATAGAGTCATCATTCAACAATTGCTGAGGCAAGGTTGCCATTAGGTCAATGTACATTTTATCCATTGGGTGATGAATCCATCCTCATCTGTAGTTGGATGTTGAGATAATATGGCTCGAATCCTCTGTTATAGTCTTCGTCGATGCTGTGAAGCTCCTCTCCTCAATCGTGGGTGTCTTGCTCTCCCTAGCTCTGCTCGGTCAATGAGAGTACCATGGGTGTGAGTATGAGCTGAGCTTTGCAGTGGTGCGTGCTCCTCTATTTGTCTTGTGTCTAGTGTGAAGAAAGAGTAGATGTAATACTGTAACATCATAGTCACAATCGTGACATTCCCTCCCATTTAAAATGAGAGCCTCAGTTAAAGAAATGACTTCTGATGTTGATAGAACTCTGGAAAAACATTGAATTTTAAAAAATCTTTAGTCTTTGAGTTATCTAAAACCTTTGTCTTGAATTTTTGCTTCTTGCGAAACCTTTTTGCTTTGACTGCTAAATCCCATGTCATTGCATTGTTCAAAGACTTTTTAGAGGAATCTGGCATAATCAGGTTGACTGCAACAAGAAGTTGATCTTCAAAATTCTTCATGTGATGTAAGACTTCTAGTTCAAAATCTTCCAATAACTGTGAAATAGTTGGTGAAGAGGAAATCTTCTGAAGGCATTCTTCAGATGGGGTAATTTCAACTTTGTGAATCATTCATTGGAGAGGATTTTGGATTGAGACTGTAATCATCTTCCAGTAACGAATCCCAAAATTTTTCAGAATCGTCTTCAGAAACTGTCACTTCATGACTTGCAATTGGCATATCATCATCCAACAAAGAATCAAAGAAAGCATAATCGTCTTCAGACTCGGAATCTGCAACTATGTCCTTATCTTTGTCTGGTAACGAAGTCTCACTTGGAAAAACTTCTTCATCAATAATAATTTCTTCATCTGCATCGGAGATCATATTTGTTTCATAATCCACTGTATCATGCTGTTTGACTTATACACGTGAGGCTTGAATCACTCTTTTCGCATGATAAAGCCCGTGTAAAATCGGTTCACGTCCATCTTTGAACAAATTGATAGTATGTCTTTGAAAGCTAATTGTAGGATCATATTGGAATAACCAATCGTGACCAAGAATCATGTCGTAATAAGATAAAGGCATGACTTCGGAATCCAATTGATCTGTATAAGTTTGAATCTCGAACTGCAATTGTCGAACTGTCTGATCACAAGTCAAAATTGATCCATCTGCTAATTGCACATCATATAAGTAAGATGTCTTCTAAGTTGGTAAGCCAAGCTGTCGAACTATTTGAGTGCTGACGAAATTATTAGAGCATCCGCTGTCCACCAAAATGTTGATGGAACGACCGTTGAGAGTTCCAAGAAGACTCAAAACTTGCTTTGAAAGAGGCTCCAACACTGAAGAATTGCATTGAGCATACTTCATAAGAATAGTCATATCCTCTGAGACACGAATTGTATTAACCACAAATTTCCTTTATCTTGAGCAGAAGCTGGTTGTTCAGCATTCGATGATGTTTTCGCGTTGAAATTTCTTTTTCAAATTAGACGGATTGTCACAAACCTGTGACGTGGCGTTCCCACAACACACACATACAATCTCTGTTGCTTGCTCCCGGAAACTGCGACTGCAGGCTGATGTGGCAGGTCCTGTACGGACGCCGGCAAATTGCGACGTAATTTACGGCAGATTTGGGCAGTTTTTGGAGCTGCTTTTGGGCACTGCTTTTTCTACGCAACTGAAGAGAGAGCCCTTTTTGTTTACTTTATTCTCTCTCAAGAGAGAGAGAGATTGTGAGAGGTAGAGAAAGCTTTTGTTGTAATTATCAAAGCTTTTGATTTCAGCTTTTGTGCTCTGTTTTTAGTATCCCTTGTAACCTTTAAATACGCTGGTAGGCCTCTCACAACTCAGAGCATCTGGACGCAGAGTCTGAGTGTGAGCACCTGCCTGCACTCTTGTACTTTGAACACAGATTAATACGAAAAGAAATACCGAAAGGGGCGCCAGTCTTTGGGGCCAATATCTCTAGGCACGGAACTTCGCCGGGTCAGTGTCGAATCAATTGTCAACTGTGAATTTTTTGAAGTGATTATTTGTGGTGTTGTGGTAGATTCTTTACTTGGAGTGTCCAAGTCTGTTACAGTGGTACCAGAGCACGGCCGATTTCTCTTCTACGGGAAATCCGATCCTTTTTTTTTCCGCGACACTTATGGCTTCAGGCAAGGATCAGTCGACTCCCTCTGCATCTGGAGATGCGGGAAGGGATCACAACGAAGATTCACGCAAGGAGTATGGCCTGCCTCGGCCTACTCCGACAGAGCGTCAAGAGATGGATCGGCGACGCAACAAAGATGATGCTCAATTTTGCGAAGGAAAGTCCTCCTCGTCCCTCGTCCCTGGTCCAGCTGGTCTAGTCACTTGCCTGGTCTAGACCCTGGTCTCGTCCTCCTCGTCCCTGGTCCAGCTAGTCTAGTCACTCGTCTGGTCTAGTAGAGTCTAGACCAGTCTTCAGCCAGTTCAAGGTTCTCTTGCCCAAAGGCCCAAAGCTTGGTTGGATTGGAGGTCACTGCATGACACATACAAGGAGGTCAGTTGAGCGTCAAAGCCCACTACTGAGCCCTCTGAAGTACTATCACAGAAGACGACCTTTGACGCCTTGTAGAAATCCTTCAACCTCATCACCTATACCTCCACATATCACATCACCCGTTCCTTCGTCATCAGGTTCCCCATCTTCGCGATCACCTTCTCCAGAAAAGCTCTCTCCTATTCTGCTACAGCAAGTTATTGTGCAACAGACTTGCTCTCAGCAAGGAATCATGGAGCCACGAGCTAGTGTTTTAGCCAAGGTGAACATCAAGTTCCTTACCTTCAAAGGGCTGTCCTCAGAAGATGCTGACGACCATGCAAGAAGATTTGTATCTCTCTGTAGGGGACGTGGGCTGAACAGAGAAGATGCTTACTTGGTACTATTTCCATCCACCCTGGATGGCCTAGCAGATAAATGGTACAGCCAATTTGCAGAGAACCATTTTGCAACTTGGGCAGCCTTAAGACAGCAGTTCTGTGCAGCCTTCAGGCCGGGTGACTACCAGGAGAAGGTGTTGGATGAGTTGGCCAACATGGTGCTCAAGCCTGAGGAGACTTTTGCGGAGCTTATGACTAAAACTAAGTCACTGGTGGCCAAGCTTCCCCAACAACCTGGTGAATTGATGATTAAAAAGTGGGTGGAGAAGGCGCTTCCCAAAACTTTTCAGCAAAAACTCCGAGAGAGTCTCCGACCCGACGCCACTCTCGACGAGTTCATCGCAGCTGCTACTAGAATAGAGGGAGCTAGGAAGCTCTTCAACAACTCTCTTCAAATAGATACTCCCTCTGTGTTCTCGGAAGGTAGTCCTACTGATCCTTTAACTTCTTTACGCAGGGAACTGGAAGCCCTAAAGCTACAACGAGCTCTTCAAGAGGAGAGGTCCTCTCTTAGACAAGAGAAGCCTACACATAATGAGGCATTGGAACAGATTAAGCGCGAGTTAGAAGAGCTGAAGTGTCAGCAAGAGACTAAGGCTATGGTTTGGTGTAGCTCATGCCGCTCTCCAGGGCACCCCCCACAGGAGTGCCCCCTTCGCGTTTACTGCCACTTCTGTGAAAAATCTGGACATGAGGATAAAGAGTGTTACTACCTCAAGGGATTGCGTCAAATACAGCAAAATCTTGGTCCTTCTCTCCAACAAGGGTTAGCACCTGCACCCAACATGGTCTCACCCTACGGCCGTCAAAACCAGTTGCCTCCTCTGCTGACAACACCCCCTATGCAGCAAGGTATGCACAACAATTTTGCACCCCACAGTTTTTATCATGCTAGTACTCCCTCAGTTTCCCAAAGTTTCTACACCTCAGCCTCCAATTCCATGCAGCAACCACCTCGTCCCCCGTTTCGTCCTTCCAATCGGTCCATACTCTGCTACAGATTCGGAGAATATGGGCATTATCAGAGCAAGTGTCCTTTACCCGAGGGGTCCCCTCCTTGTCGTCATTGCCCTGATTCGAAGGATCACTATAGTAAGGATTGTCCTAAGCAAAGGGCATCCACGTCTTCAGGCTCGACTCAGACCCAGCCCGAATTCACCTTTCCGAAGATAAATTTGATTACTGTGAACACCGTGCCTCAACCTTCACCTGCTACTCATGTGGTTAAGTCTCTTCAAGTGGAGGGGCCTACTGGTGTCCTTACTCGGGCACAAAGAGCAGCTCTTGGTCTCAGTCTACCCACAGGTCCACCTCGCCAGTCTCCACTTCCTCACTCTGGTCTAGCTGACCCAAAGGACAAGTCCTTCCCAATTGCTCAGAGCAAACCAACTTCCTTGTTATCTGACATTGATGGAGCCTTCTTAGAAGCAGTGGCTGACTTGGAATAGATTAAGGTCACAAAAGGGGCCCAGTTCGAAGGTGCCAAGCCCACAGCAGAAGCCATCTTGAAAAATACTTTTCAGCAGGTGTCACTATACGACATGCTAAGGCTCGACGCAACACTTAGAAGTGACACCCTGTCAGTCATTCAGTCTCTGTACCCAGGGGCTGGGCCTAGTGGCGGGCACCTCCCTGTACAGCCCTCAGATTCCTATTTGATTTCCTATCCGGCTGCTCCCCTCACCGACTATAAAAGTCCACGTCTTACTGTATCTATTCTAGGGAAGTCGTTCTCAGGCGTCATAGTGGATGGTGGGTCTGGAATCAACCTAATGCCTGAATTTACCATGTCAGCCTTAGGTCTGCAGCCTACTCGCCCTGCTCCGTTCACTGTTACATTGGCAGACCAGCGGACAGTCTATCCTGTGGGCATAATAGAGAAGGTGCCTTTGAAGGTACAAGACTTCACCTTTAGCTTGGATTTTGTGGTGGTCAGTCTTCCTCAGGTGGAGGGAGGATTTCCGTTGCTGATTGGTAGACCCTGGTTACGGCATACTAAGGCACTTCATGATTGGGGAAACGACGCCATGTGGATATCCACTCCCGGCTCCCAAATGCAACCAATCCGGCTTGAAGGAGGGATGGATCCAGTGGCCCAGCACAGCTCACTGACAGTACAGTCCAACCCTGACCCTGAGCAGCCCATCGCACCTGACGGGTCTGACGAGGACCTGCTACAGTGGTTGGAAGCTACCACTTCAATGCCATGTTACATGGTCTCTACTCAAAATTTACCTGTGCCGCCAGTTACACTCTCTCTTCAAAATCCTCAGGAGGACACCGATGTCCAAAGTCCTACAGCAGACAGTACAACAGTCGAAGAAGTAAGTGTGTCAGCCCCACATTCTCATGCGTCGAATGAACCGCCGATGGAAGCCCTCGGTCTTGGGGAACCTATCACACATCACCGAAGGGGGAAGAAATCTCCTCTGCATGCACTAGCCAAAGATTTCCCTCTTTCTAGAGCATCTCCCAAGTTGGACCCCATGCAAAAGCACTCTGTCAGGTTGTCTCTATCGGAAGATTTACCCTTCGAGGAGCTCCCACAGGGATGGCTACAAGAAGAGTATGCAGAGTTTCCAATCGATCAAACCCCTGCTCATGATGTCTTGAAGCTCCAAGAGGCAGCTCACCTCTCATCTTCAGAAGCACCCTCTCCAGCTACAACCCCAGACCCGGTCAGAGAAGTCAACCTGGGAGATCCTGACAACCCTCAGCCCGTACTGATAGCAGCTTGGTTATGGGAGCATCCCGCATTACTCAATCAGGTCGTCTCTTTCATTCACTCTTTTAAAGATGTTTTCGCTTGGTCCTACAAGGATTTAGAGGGGATTCCACCAGAATTGGGTGTCCACACTATACCTCTGGTCGAAGGGGCTAAGCTTGTAAGAGGCCGAGCTTACAAGCTCAACCCGAAGTATGCTGAGGCGGTCAAGGCAGAGTTAGAAAAAATGCAAGAGGCAGGGATCATAGTACCTGTGGAGCACTCTGAGTGGTTATCACCCATGGTGATAGCGCCGAAGAAGCAATCCAACAAAATCCGCGTGTGCGTCGATTACCGTGCTCTAAATAAGGTAACTATCCCAGATGGGTTCCCAACACCTTTCACCGAGCGTGTGCTCGAAGATGTAGCAGGGCATGTATTGTACAGTTTCATGGATAGGTTTAGTGGATACAATCAGTTGGGCATCCATCCAGGTGATCAACTGAAAACGGCTTTTGTGACTCCTTGGGGTATTTTTATATACACTCGAATGTTTTTTGGGTTGAAAAATGCTCCACCTTCTTTCAATAGGGCAGTATATCTCATCTTTTGTCCTTTGCTTACGGATCATCTTCGCATCTTCATGGACGATTTTTCGACCTTCTCAGGTGCTCAATGTTCAACCCCAGTGGAAAACCTAGAGGAACACCTCTCTCAACTCTCTGCTGTCTTCCTCAGGTGTAGAGAGGCGCGTCTAAAGCTAAATCCTAACAAAAGTCATTTTTTGGTTACTGAAGGCACACTTCTAGGCCATGTGGTGTCGGCTAAAGGTTTAGCTCCTGACCCAGAGAAGATTGTGGCAATCTTAAAGTTACCACCTCCCATCAATCCAAAAGGGGTACAGAGCTTTGTAGGCCACACAGGGTATCATCGCAGGTTTATATGCATGTATGCACAGGTGGCTCAACCCCTGACCCGTCTAACCAGTGCTGCTATTCCCTTTCAATGGTCAAAGGTAGAGTCAGAAGCTTTTGCATACCTTAAAAAACGCCTCACAGAGGCGCCTATCTTAGTAGCTCCCGATTGGTCTCTCACCTTTCATCTGCATACAGATGCCAGTCAACTGGCTGTGGGTGCGGTGCTGACTCAGCCTAGTAAGGAGTATAACCTGGATCGCCCTGTTCACTATGCAAGTCGCCTACTCACCAAGGCAGAGTGTAACTATAGCACCACAGAAAGGGAAGGTTTAGCCATTGTGTATGCTCTGCAAAAATTTCGGCACTACTTATTAGGGGTCCACTTCACAGTTATTACTGATCACCATGCCCTCAGATATCTGCTCAACAAGCCGCAGGTTGCAGGTAGAGTATGGCGATGGCTACTCTTATTTCAAGAGTTCGACTTCGAAGTGGTACTCAGGCCCGGCAAACATCATGTCCTCGCCGACCATCTTTCTCGCGTTTACACTGGTGAAGAAGCAACATGGGTTGCTGACGACTTTCCGGACAGCAGTCTCTTTAAGGTGGATACCACACCGGAATGGTACGGCGATGTTTTGCATCTGCTTTCTAGGGGCCTCTACCCTGAGAATGCTTCTGCCCTACAGAAGAGACGCCTGTTGCTAAAGTCTAGACCTTTCACTCTCATTGGGGGCCAGTTATACAAATCAGGGCAAGATGGTGTTCTGAGGCGGTGTGTCTCCCCTCACGAAGTCGAGTATATTTTAGAGGATGCCCATAGTGGTCCCACTGGTGGCCATTACCCTGGCCATATTACTGCACAAAAGATTCTCCAGTGTGGCTTGTGGTGGCCCTATATTTTCCGTGATGCAATCGCCTATGTAAAGGTATGTGATGTATGTCAGCGTTGTGGCCCTAAACCAAGCAAACAGTCAAACCGTCCTCTGCAGGTCTCTATGGCATGGCAACCCTTTGAGAGGTGGGGCATAGATTTTGTAGGCCCAATTACTCCCTCTGCCCAACCCGGCAATCGGAAGTATCTCTTGGTGGCTACCGACTACGCAACAAAGTGGGCAGAGGTACTTGCCACAACGGACTGCACTGGCACTACAGTAGCCAAGTTTCTCTATGAAAATATTTTGTGCAGGTTTGGATGTCCATTGGAAATCACCAGTGACAGGGGTAGTCACTTTGTGAATGAAACAATTTCTACCTGCTGGCCAACTACAAGATTTTTCACAGAAAATCTTGTTCTTATTACCCTAGAGCAAATGGGCAGGCAGAGAGCACTAATAAGGTTCTGATAGCACTCCTGCGGAAAGCATGTCATCTTCATCCATCAACTTGGGCTCAAGCTATCCACGGTACACTTTGGGCATATCGAACTTCTTTCAAAGCCACAACCAATCACACTCCATTTCAATTGGCGTTCGGGTTGGAATCGATAGCACCTTTTGAATTCAACTAAGGGTCCCCGCTAGTGGGAAGTCTTCGTGCCAATGGAAATTTGGGGTCGGCAGCAGTCTCTCGTCTTTTCCTTTTGGAGGAAAGCCGAGGTTTGGCTTCACTGGCTCTAGAAGCAGAGCAGCTTCGTTGTAAAGCCTGGCATGATCGCCATCTCAGGAAGCCGCAAGTAACACAAGGAGCACTGGTGCTACTTTATCAGGCCAAGTTTTTGAAAAAAGCAAAGAAGCTGGTTCCAGCTTGGCAAGGGCCCTTTAGAGTACAGGAGGTTTTGCCACAGGGGGCTGTCCAGTTAGTCACTTTGGAAGGCGTCCCTTTGCCACTGGTAAATGGCTCCAGAATCAAGTGCTATTACTCCTCTGAGTAAAGGGTATGCAACTTTCCGCCATCTGTAGGTTCTATGGCCCATCTCTCTCCTCCCCTCGAGCTTTCCACCAGAATAGATGTTCTGTTACTGTCTCAGTTTTTGCTATGTTTGTAAGTTTCCGCCTTTCCTCTAAGATATCTTTTCTCCACTAAGTCCTCTTGGTAATTGGGTATTATCGGGAACTTCTGCAAGAGTCACTCCTCCTCTAATCAGTCACTCTTCTAATTCCTCTAATGGTTTCTATCCTCAGTGTTATTTGCAGTTAAGTATTAAGATCCTTCCAAACTGCTTTCAGTCAAGCTTCTTGCGTGACTTTGTTCAGTCTGACAACTGGAATCTGCTTGGGGACTCGTGGGGACTCTGCTTAGATGGCAATTGGGATAATGAGCAAGGTGTAATCAAGGACTTGACTTGATGGGACTCCCAATGCCATACTGTCTATGGGAAGAATATAGGCTTTACTGCAGGAACCTTAATCTCCCAATGAGTCAAAATTACCCTCCCTTTTATCTGCTCGAAAATTGTAGCTGCTAAAAAATTAGCACTTTGTACCTTCTCTTTGCTTCTGCTATCACTTTGTACCGAGTACCGAGTGTGATCATGCGCCCTACCTATCCCAACCCCAACCACATCGTCACTACCTACGCATCCACACCCCCTCGCCCTTAAACTCTCCCAAACACACTCGCCCCTACTCTATACCAGACCCTCGCCCTTTCCACTATCTACCCTCGCCCCTATCCTCCTCTCTCGCCCCAACCCTATTCCACACCCCTCTCGCCCTCTCGCCCCTACCCTATACTCTCGCCCCTACCCTCCCCTCTCGGCCCTACCCTCTCCCACACCCCCTCTCGCCCTACCCTATACTCTCGCCCCCTACCCTCTCCCACACCCCCTCTCGCCCCTACCCTATACTCTCGCCACTATCCTCCCCTCTCGGCCCTACCCTCTCCCACAACCCCTCTCGCCCCTATCCTCCCCTCTCGCCCCCTACCCTCTTCCTCACCCCCTCTCGCCCCCTACCCTAAACTCTCGACCCTATCCTCCCCTCCCCTCCCCTCTCGCCCCCTACCCTCTCCCGCACCCCCTCTCGCCCCTATCCTCCCCTCTCGCCCCTACCCTCCCCTCTCGCCCCTACCCTCTCCCGCACCCCCTATCGCCCCTATCCTCCCCTCTCGCCCCTACCCTCTCCCACACCCTCTCGCCTACCCTCTCACAGCAACCCTCTCCCCTAACCGTCCCCTCTCGCCCTAACCTCCCACTCTCGCCCCTACTCTCTCTCAGCACCCCTCTCGCCATACCCTCGCAAAGTTCACATTCGACTTGCCCTCTACTTGCCCTACTGGTTCGTCCTACTGGTTCGAATTTGCTGCCCTAAATTGTGTTTTGCAGCAAAACTAAAGCATCACGTGCTTTTCCATTGCTAGCCTAAATCGTTTTGCAGAAGAAAATCCAACCTGGCCTTTTCTTCCAACCTGGCCTGTATCTGAGTGCTTTTCCATCACTTGCCTACTCAACGGCTCTGTTTGTCAACTTCACTACTCAGAGGCTCGGTTTGTCATCCGACCTCAACATGGCAGGGGGTAGCAAGCAACAGGAGAAACAGCAAGAAGGAAGTAGCAAGAAAAAGGTAGAGTTGAAGAGGAGGAAAGCTTTGGTTGCAGAATCAGAGAGCGAAGCAGTTGAAGTATCTGCAAGCAACAGCAGCCACGACATAGAGGACTTTACCTCCAGTGACCCAAGTGATGAGAGCTACAAAGCAGACTCAGCAGCATCTGATGATTCCGATGTCCATTCCGAGTCAGGTGCATCCAGTGACCAAGAGGAACACTCAAAGGTGGCTCAGAAAAAAGAAAAGCAGCAAATTATCACTCATGAAATCAAGAGGCCCGCTTCTTCAAAAAATCGCACAGCATTTTCATTACATTTTCATATGTAGCAACCTCGACCATCTCTCAGCGAGGTGCTGTCGACTGCTCAGCTACGGACTCTGGGCCTCACAGAATTGGCTGATGCAAATTTACCTGATACTATTCCAGCAGAACTGATACATCAACTGCTAAAAAACTTTCCAAAGGTCCGGGGCCACAAGCTAACAGCTACAAGGCTTGGCCATGCCATGGGTATGACCAACTTTCCAGCTGTGAAGTCTACTACTCGCACTTTCTCTTTGTTGTCCAAGGACGCGACAATTCAAGCATGTAAAGAGCTATTGAGCTCGGATCACCCAAATTATGAGCGAAACAGACGGCTTCTCGCAATCTTCAGGTATTACTTTCTGGCTCGGGATGCCAAAGAAGACAAGGTACAAACAGATATTCTCACTACATTCTCCCACTGCGACGGGCTATACTGTTTAATCCACACTATCCCATGTGGATTCCACCAAATTCTCTTCAGCTCTCTGCAGTCTAGGGCTAAAAGATTTCGGGCCCAAGTGCAGTCTGTGCAGTTAACTTTTAGATGTTTTGCGGCGCCTCTCTTGGCATGGATCATAAACATACCTATTAACATAAATGAAGTGGATGAGGAACAGGGAACTCCGAAAGGGAAAAGGAAACCCGTGAGCATGCAAGTAGACCCCACAGTCACCAAGAAAAAGAAGATCAAGGCGAAAGTGATGAAGGATACAGTGAAGTCTCTACTCTGCTTGCCAGTTTCTGAGAGACAGCAGACTAGGGTACATCTTCAGCGTCATACGTCTACTGCTACACCTGGTTCTGCTGTGCCGACACTAGTGTCTACTGCCGCTCCTCAGGACAGGATGGTCACTTCACCCTTACAGGATCCTCTTCCTTCTTCTCCCATCTTCACTCATACACCGGTCAACATATCACTCGTTGCACCTACAACAACAATCTCTGAGGCACCTTCTACACCGAGTGTCCCTACTTCTAGCTCGCCGGTTATGCCACCATCTGCACCTACTTTTAGCTCACCGGCAGTGCCACATGTGCGCCCTCCAGCATCACATCCATCTGAGGGATCTTCAGGTAGGACCGACTCCACTTCTCTATTTCAGCTTTCAGAGAAGTTGCTTCAGGACTCCAGAGCTGCTATTGCCACCATCGAGCTAGGCGTGGAGCAGCTAGCTGCAACCCACCAGCATCACTCCGCCACATACGCAGCTATGGAGGGATCCCTGCGAGTTGCCGAGAGTGCCATCGCAGATCGAGATGCAACGATTTTTGCACTACAGCAAGCATTGAAGATAAAGTCGAGAATTATTGATGACCTCAAAGCACAGGTGCAAGGATTTCAAGAAATGCTTATGTATGATAACAGGCCTACCCAGGCTACTGTGGGATATGGATGGACTAGGCCAGGGATACAGGTCCAGAGTCCAGCTACCTTTGCAGCGCCAGCAGGTCCCTCTCAGCCCTCTCAGCAGTTCATGGGACACTACCCACAGCCCCAGGTCCAGTACTTCACTCAGCAAGAGTCTCAGGTCCAGATGCCACACATGCAGAGCCAGAGTGTTCCTTGCTGTGACGTTGCTGGTGCACACCGCCATGGTTGCGTTACTAGGCGTCCGGAGTTCACTTCAGGGCAGGTACTCCCATCCGCTGTGCAGCAGATGGCTGCTACAACCACAGGAAATCAAGGTATGCAAAGCACAGGACAGCAACCGCATGGTTACACTATTGATCTGATGGCTCCTCCCGATCCGGAAGCTTCTAGAGCAGCAGTGGGGACGACCCTTTCCCTTGGGTGACAGGACTGTGCTCTTACCTCATCTTTCATGGTACATATAGTTACTTTTGCAGTTTCATTCAGTTTTGGCTCACCGAGACGGTGACCAATCTTGTGGCGGGCAACCTGTAGCGTGCTACAGTGTCACTTCACAGGACAGGCAGTTGGACAGTTAGCTACAGTTGGTCTGGTTCACACTGGACGGACCCTTTGGCTGGGAGTGACACTTGGCAGGGTACCTACGGTGGTCTAGTGGACGTCGTGGCCAGGTCACCACCACCACTCAGTTTGGAGATAGACTTAGCTGGCTGGACATTTATGGGCCGTTGGTGGCTCTTATGGTTATACATATCAGTAGTCGTTTTGGGAAAGTGGGGGCTTATCTTGCACGTAGTCGTCTAGAGAGTCTTACACAGAGCACTGCTACACCATCCATGCACATCTGAGCCTCGACACCCCATCTTGTACCTGTGAGTCCTTGGCTGGAGCTGAGTGTGCTGCCACTCCCGAGTCTGTACAAGGTCCTTTGAGTTAGTCGAGTCTACATGTTCTGGTCTACTGCTGTGTCTCTGTTATTATCCATTGTTTCTTGTATTTCATTCTGTTGAGAGAGTTTCTGTTTGTTGAGTGAGATTGTCACGCACATTGCACTGGGGGACACCCACACTGTAGAGAGCACGACACATTATCCGCGCTACACCACCCGCTCGTCTTGAAGATCATACCATTGATATGATACCTGGAAGGACACCATCGAACCGGCCACCTTATCATGTGAGCCGAGCCCAGAACGAAGAGATTATGAATCAAGTGAAAGACCTCTTGGAAAAGGGTCTTGTCCAGCCTAGTACTTCACCGTATTGCTCTCCAGTGTTGTTGGTTTTGAAGAAAGACGGATCTTAGAGAATGTGCATCGATTATAAAACTCTCAACAAAATCACCATCAAGAGCAGATTTCCGATTTCTAGAATCGATAATATACTTGACAGACTTCAGGGATCCTCGTGCTTTAGCAGGATCGAGTTGAAAAGTGGATATCATCAATCCGAATCGCGTCGGGAGATGTCTACAAGACAGTCTTTCTGATGACTTTTGGGTTATTTGAGTTTTTGGTGATGCCTTTTTGCCTAACCAATGCTCTTGCGACATTTAACGGGCTGATGGACATGATTTTTCGAGAGTACAGACTATTCGTTGGCACTTTCTTTGACGACATCATTGTTTTCTCCAAGGATGAGGCAGAACATAGAGATCATCTGCTTCAAGTCTTTCATGCATAACGAGATCACAAGTTAGTGATTAATGCAAAGGAAAGTGAAGTTTTCCTACCAAAGATACACTTTTTGGGACACATTGTGTCAGCAGCGGGAGTGCAGATGGATCCGGCAAGATAGAGACTATCCGCGATTGGCCCGATTTGAAGAATGTCCATGAAGTTAGAAGCTTCTTGGGATTGTGTTCGTACTACAGGCGGTTCATTAGAAAGTTTGCAGAGATTGCTTTCCCTTTGCATATCTTGACGCAGAAAGGAGTCCCTTTCTCGTGGGGACCCACAGAGGTGATTACCTTTCAGACATTGAAAGAGAAATTGACTACGGGACCAATTTTGACTTTGTCGGACTTGCAGAAGTCATTTGAAGTATATTGTGATGCTTGTGGTCGTAGTCTCGGTGCGGTCTTAATGCAAGAAGGCCATGTCATTGCTTACGAGAGCTGATTGTTCTCAAGGCCGGAATTGACAGTACAGATTTATGAGAAAGAGCTTTTGGCGGTTATCCATGCTCTTACTCAGTGGCGGCAATACCTACTTGGAGCGGATTTTTCTGTCTTTACAGACCATCAGAGTTTACGCTACTTCTTGTCACAGAAGCAGCTATCGGAAAAGCAGATGCAGTGGGCGAACATCTTGTCACAATTTCACTTCCAGATTGTCCATGTGCAGGGACATAAGAATTTGGTGGCAGATGCTTTGTCTTGGAAGCCGTTGGTTCTGGCTATTTCCGCAATTCACCATAGGAGCTTCGAGGATATGGTCGACCATTATGCCACATATACGGATTTTGTAGACGTTTTCACACGGATACGGGATGGAAAGACAATAGCGGGATATTCCATTGGGGATGGCTACTTGATGAGGAAAACCATGTTGTGCGTTACACAACTGTTGAGGGAAAAGGTTATGACCGAATGCTAGTGTCCACCTTTTACGGGTCACCGCGGCATTGCTACCACCATGTGTAATGGACTTGGACACTCCAAGTCAAGAATCTACCACGACAGCATCAAATAACCACTTCAAAACAGTTCACAGTTCACAATTGATTCGGCATTGGCCTGACGGAGTTCCGTGCCTAGAGATATTGGCCCCAAAGATTGGCGCCCCTTTCGGTATTTCTTTTTGTATTAATCTGAGCTCAAGTACAAGAGTGCGGGCAGGCGCTCACACTCAGACTCTGTGTCCAGATGCTCTGAGTTGTGAGAGGCTTGCTCACATATTTAAAGAGTACGAGGGATGCCAAAAGCAGAGCCCCAAAAGCTGAAAATCAAAAGCCCAAAAGCTTTGTGAAAATAAAGCAGAGGCTCTTTCTTTCTCTTGCTTGTAAATTAAAGCAAAAGCTTAGTGGAAAATAAAGCAAAAGAGCTCTCTCTCTCTCTCATTCCCTTGCGTAGCAAAAAGCTGTCCTGCTTTTCCACAGCTGCTGCCACGTCAGCATCCCGTAAATTGCGCCGCAAATTCCGGCCTGTCCGTACGGCGCTTGCCACGTCACTATTGCAGTGATCGGGATTGTCTCTCAGCAACAAGAGTGTGTGTGTAATGGGCAGCCAGCAGCCACGTGTCATCTCTGTAGTCATTTAGCGTTAGGGTTTCCCATCTGCAGCCATTTAGGGTTAGGGTTTCAGCAAAGCGGGCAGCCACGTCGTCACTTTGTGACATACCCCCCTCTTGAAAGCATTGTAATCGCCCTCGATTGCAAAACAGACAGAGACGATAAACCGTCTTAGCAGACATTGACTGTTAGTACCTACGTACTAGGAACACACATCTAGCACATGTATGAATCGACAGTCACATCACAAGACATCACTAGACATCACAGGTCATCACATGACATTCAACATTCATTCGGATCGTAGACCATGATTTATTAGCAATGTAGCTAGCAATCACATCTAGATCTAGTCGGGACCTCGTCGATGCCCGATTGACTAACCCTTATTGCAACCATGTCTATTCGAGATCAAGTAGACAAAAATGCTGCAGTCATTTCGTCGATCATTTCTTGCACTTAAAAAGAAGTCAAGAACAAATCAGTTTCATATTCAGGAATTCCATTTCATAAAGTCATATAGCAGAATACTGTCAGCTCTCAGTATCCCTGAAGCTCAAAGAGACATCAGTGACTCTAGTATACAAAAAATCAAGGCATCTGTTGACAAAGGAGTGGAGTAACTCCCCTCTTGTGCATCCCACTGCACCAGACCTCCGGCCAAGCTGAATTCTGGGTTCCATTTGGAATAGACTATGCTAAACCAAAAGCTTCGAGGTAAAGTTTCACAATCTGAGGAGTATCCGCTAGGTCCTCCTTCTCCATCCACTTCGCATCCAATGCAAGATAGTTCTTGAATTTAACCAAGAACCGCCTTCGAACTTTACCTTTATTCTCTGCGTCCTTATGTGCCAAAATCTGTTTAGGAACAAGGATCTCCTCGTTTTCCTCCACTTCGGGTTGGTCATCGGGCTCCCCATCGTCAGGCATATCGCCTTTAAAAGGTTTCAAGAGACTCACATGAAATGCATTGTGAATCCTCCAAGTGTCAGGCAGTTTCAGTCGGAAGGAGACATCATTGATCTTTTCAGAGATCCGGAAAGGTCCGTAGTATCGCATACTAAGCTTTGGAAAAAGAGCCTCCTTTCCCTTTTTGTTTCGCAGGCGTGCCTTCTCAAAGCGTAAGAGCACCCAATGATCCTCCTTCAATTCAAATCATGACGATGGCGATCCACTGCCTTTTTCTGTTGTTCTTGAGATTTCTGCAAAGCCTCGCGGACCTTGGCAAAAGCCGTGTCTAAGTCGCCCGTATTCTCATCCCCTTCAAAAATCTTATCTTTCGTGCTTAGGAAGGGTGGAACATTCGCAACACCTTCAACAATCTCAAATGGCGCCTTCCTCGTCGAAGAGTGTATCGTGTTATTGTAGGCAAATTCCACCAAAGGTAGATACTTTTCCGATTGAGTCTTTAATCCGAAATATAAGACTTCAATAAATCTAAAACCACTGAATTGGCAATCTCAGATTGCCCGTCAGTCTGCTGGTGGAAAGATGACAAGAACTGCAACCGCGTGCCAAAGTTCTCCCAAATTGCCTTCCAAAACAAACTCGTAAATCTGGGGTCCCTGTCGGAGACAATTGTCTTTGGCATGCCATGTAATTTGAAAATCTGGGCCACAAACAGTCTCGCTAAGTGATCCGGCTTGACTGTTTTCTTCATTGGAATGATATGAGCCTGTTTGCTAAATCTGTCAATAAACAGTCTAGATGCCATCGTGACCACTCTTTGTTCTCGGGAGATCAAAAATGAAATCCATCGTAATACTTTCCCAGGGGCGGGTGGGTATAGGCAAACGCTGTAACAATCCCTGTGTGTAAGGTGCAGCGGAATGAATGTTGTTCTTTCTCAAGATGAGTGCCCCATAATGTGCTCAAGGTTCCTTTTTGTTCTTATGGAAGGGAGAGCCTTGCGCCTTTAATGAGAGAGTGCAATGATCACGAACAAAGTGAGTGGACACTGTGCGTGCAAGTGTATGAGACTGAGAGATAGTGAGAGAAGAGAATACGACACCAGAGACTGTGGTAAAACCCTCCTCTGAAGGCCCCCCTCTTGTCGGTGAGAGTGGTCTACTATTGATTGCACAAACTGGTACAATGATGATGCATGTGACTGATGCAAGTCTATGCTATGCCGGTGATGACGACGGGGATGGCGATACCGGTCTAAGGGCTGAAATCTGCAAGTGTGTATGTGCTGTCCAAAAACGCTCAAGGCTGAAATCTGCTGCGACTAAAACGCTGAATTCGGGGCTGATTTTATGCTGTTTGAAAAACACTGATTTGGCTGATGAAAACGCTGATATGTCTGCTGCGTTTTGTGCTGAAAACGCTGCCTTTTTGCTGCGGGTTGGTGCTGAAAACGCTCAGGGAACAGTAGGCGATGATGGCTCTGGGAAACGCTAGATGCAAGAGGGCAAGGCGATCTGGTCTCTGTTGAAAACCGCCAAGGGGAAAAGGCTACTGGTGATGGTGAGGAAAACGCTATGCTGTCTGCATGAGGGAAATCGCCCAAGGACTTGGGAGTCTTGCTGAGAGAGAGGGAACCTGTCACCGAAGCCTGCTGTTCTCCTTGCTCATCTGCTATTTAGTGCTAACCTTGGTTTGCTTATATTTTTTCTTACCCAATTTGCCCTACCTACTTTCCAACAAAAGTCACTTAAATTAATAAGTGAATGTCAAAAATAGGTAAAATAGGCTAAATGCACTGGAGAATTCCCCTGAAGGATTCTGATGGGAATGCTTACGATCATGTTGTGTGCAACCACAGGATATGCATCTACATTAAGTGACTGGGCATGCACGGTCTACGAATAGACTCACAAAAGTGCCAGATCACTTATAATTTAGATTGACTGGACTGACGGAACCCTGTTATGCTGTAGCTTGTCCACGGACACATAGGGTTGGATGTGTCACGTGATATCCCCTCCTTTTTAAAGTGAGGTACTGGTACCGAGCTGCATGGCTTCCTTGTAGTCTGCCAACAACTCTGGATAATCCTTGAAAAACTCTTCGTCGACCCACACCGCTTCGTGGGATCCTCGATCCTTGAACTTCAAAAAGTATTGTCTCACTTGCTTCTTCGAACCATGTCGAAACCGATGCAACAACACTTGCTCCGGCTCCATGACTTCAGCTTCATCAATGATATCCGGTTCTTCTTCTTCCGAAATGTCCTTTGGAGGTGTTCCCTGAAACACTTTCAACCAAGAAACATGTAAAACGTTGTGCATTGACCATGAGTTAGGCAACTGCAATTTCATTGAAACCTCATTTATCTTTTTAATGGCTGGAAATGGACCATACATACGAAAAGACAACTTTGGACACTTCTTTCCAACTTGCTTAAGACGTTGCTTCATGATTCGTAAATACACCCAATCTCCTTCTTTGATCGAAACATCCTGACGATGCTTATTAGCCTGCCGTGAATAAGATTTCTGAGCCTTGCTTAGCCGAAGCTTCACACTCTCAGAAATCTCATCCAATGACTGACTTTCAGCATTGGCATCAGGTATCTGACTGATCGAGCGAGTCAAAAGTGATTGGAATGACGGCCAAAAGCTGCCTCATACGGAGTTCGACCAATAGCAGAAGAAAAAGAGTCATTCAAAATAGCCCGAACCAATGGGAGATAGAGCTCTCACTGAGACTGCTGATCATGCACATATGACTTTAAAACATCAAAAGCCAATTGATTGTAAATTTTTGTTTGCCATCTGACTGTGGATGAAAAGCCGATGAAAAATTCAACTTAGTGCCAAAATTTTCAAAAAGTGCGCGCCAAAAAGTGGACGTGAACTTAACATCCCTATCTGAAACAATTGATTTTGGTAAACCACAGAGGGGGTACCAATGCTTAATGAACAACCGTGCTACATCTTGTGCAATAACTGTGGCTTTACAAGGAATCATCATGCAAAACTTGCTGAAACGATAAACAATTGTCAAACATTGAGTGTTCCTTGAATGCAAACTTGATGGTAGGTTAGTCACAAATCCATGGAAATATCGTAAAAAGGTCCATCGGGAATAGGCAGCGGAAGCAAGAGGCCTTGTTGCTTACCCCGAGGAGCTTTAACTTTTTGACATATAGTGCACTGTGTGACATAACGAAACACATCTTTTCGTATTTTAGGCCAATAAAAGAATCTTTCAATTTTTTCCAAAGTGGTGTTTATTCCCCTGTGCTCACTCGTGAGAGAATCATGTGCATCATGCAATATGGTTGGCTTAAGAGAGGGCAACACACATAAACGTGGACGAAAATACAACAATCATCACGAATGAGATAGTTGCTTGGCCCTTGGGAAGCAAGAGCCTGCAACCAATGCTTACCAAACTCGGAATCCGCATACTGATTCTTCATGCTATCAAAAGACTCACCCTGAATAGAAAATGTGGATCTTGACTCAAGAGCCAAAATCTGTCCTTTGCGACTCAACGCATCTGCAACAGGGCTAGCTTTTCCAGGCACATACTCAATCAAACTGCCAAATTGCTCAAAAAATTGTGACCACCGTGCTTGGCGATCACTCCAATGTGCACTAGGCATAGACTGTAGCCACTTGAGGGCTTGATGATCTGTGCGAACTGTAAACTCTCTACCATAAAGAAAATGCTTCCAATGCTTAAGAGAGTGAATGACAGACAAAAGTTCTTTATCATAAATTGAATAATTCTTTTCCGCACTATTGAGCTTTCGGCTAAGGAAAGCTACAGGACGACCATGCTGTTGAAGCACAACGCCTATGGCGACATTGCTCGCATCTGTCCATACCTCAAAGGGATCATCCCAAGAGGCAAGGATAAGACACGGTGCTTCTGTCACCGCAACCTTGAGAGCTGCGAAAGCCTCAATGGCTGCTTCGGGCAAGTCTATGCGTTGACGCCGAGTTTTTACCCCTTTCAAAACATCAGTCATAGGTGCAGCAATGCGTGTAAAATTCCTTATGTGCAAACTATATGCTTGACATAAACGAAGAAAAGAACGTACATCATATGCAGTTTTGGGCAAATCCCAATTACGAACCTGTTCCACCTTCGCGGGATCTAGCTTGACGCCCTCTGCAGAAATGATATAACCCAAATAAGTGACTTCACTAAGGAAAAATTCAGATTTCTTAGCTGCAATGTACAACTGACACTCATCCAAACGAGTTAGTACCCTTTCGACATCTCTTTCATGTTGTTCCCACGATGCAGAAAAATTGAGAATATTATCCAAAAAGATGAACACACATACACCGACCATATCGCCGAAATGACCTACCATGAGACGATTAAATGTACCCACAACACGTGTCAATCCAAAAGGCATAACAATATACTCCCGTTGCCCTCGCTTGGTGCAAAAAGCGGTCTTGAAAATGTCGCCTTTGAATACCTGTACCTGATGGTATCCACTTTTGAGATCAACCTTGCTGAAAACCTTTGCCCCATTGAGCCTATCTAGGATATACTCAATGCGAGGCATCGGAAACTTGTTCTTGACGGTCATCTTGTTTATTGCCCTGTAATCAACACACAAACGAGACAAACCATCCTTCTTGCGAACAAACAAAATAAGGGTAGCAAAAGGACTTACACTAGGGCGTATGAATCCTCTAGCCACCAACTCCGTGAGTTGTCGCTCTAGTTCTTCCTCCTGTGTCTTGTTCAAACGATAGGGAGCCTTACTGACAGGCTGTGCCCCCTCCATAAGCTCGATGCGATGGTCCTCCGGTCGCTCGGATGGGAGACGAGGTGGAAGATCATCGTGCAAAAAGAGATGTTTAAACTTGGTAAACAAATTTGAATACTTAGCTGGAGCCTGAATGCTCTGGAAACTGGAGCAGCATAGATGAATGCCGCTTGTGCTCCTCGTCGTAATTCACGCTTTACCTGCACATGAGAGATGAGAGGCAAAGAATGCAAGCCCTCCTCAACACGAATGATGAGGGGGGAGTCGGTGTTGGCATGTAAAGTGAGAGTGTTAGCCTCCCAATCAATGAGAGGGTTGAGTTCACGAAACCATCTTATGCCCAAAATCATATCACATCCTGAGAGAGGAGACATAAGAAATTTCCTACTAAAAGAAGCTTGTTGAACGGTAAACATCACATCAAGGCACTCTTTCGTGATGAGAGAGTCCATACCAGGAGCGAAGCCAGAAACCTCGAGAGGAGATTTCTGACTAACCTCTAGGCGGGCTCTCTCAACAAGAGAGGGACTAATCACATCATGCATACTACCTGGATCGAACAATATGATAAAACGCTGACCCTTTACATGACCATAACACTTCATGAGAGACTCATCAATGTGTGTGTCAGAGTCATGAGAAGATTCAGCGTGGTGCGTTATAGTGCTTGTGGTTGCTGTGAGTGCCTTTGGTTCTTTAGGTGCAATGGTCAAGCAGATGATTGACATGATGGACAAACAAGAAGCAAATCGCCTTGCTTTAGAACACGAGCGCGACGAACACAAAGAAAGAAAACAACAAAGAAAAGTGGAAGCGGGAGCACGAAGCGCGGCCTTGGAGGTCGAGCGTGAGGCTCAACGAGAACTACGCACTCAAGAATTGATTCGACAAGTACTAGCCTCGAAGTCAGAACCACCCAAAGATCGTGGGAGTTCATCAAGTGGCGCAAGCCACGATGCAGATTCCAACCATCCAGTCACAGAGAAGTTGACTTTCAGTAAGTATGATGGTAAGATGGATGCTACGGTTATTTATCCTTGGTTGCATTAATTTAATGATTATTTTGCGACAACTAAGAAGACAGGAAATAGCAAAGTTTTGACGGCAGCTATGTACCTTGCCCGTGATGCCATCAATTGGTACCACGCATGACAAGAGGCACAGCTAGCCGCGCACCTAGAGGAAGCCGACGAAATCACGCCCCTTTCCTTCAATTGGGCTGATTTCCAAGACAAGCTCAAGGTGCGGTTTATGCCACCTCAGTACCACGCACGATTGGCGCTCTCTCAAGCAAAATGGTATGCCGGTTATGTCTTTTTCTAGTTGTGTTTTGCAGCTAAGTACCCAATTACGCAAGTTGGATGATGAACGCAAAGAGGCATTCCTTTATGGATTGGACGAGTATATCAAGTACGATGTCAAGGTGCTCGATTCAATCGATCTCAACAAGGCGGTAGCGATTGCTCTCGCACACGAGATGAAGCACAACAAGGGAAAGCCTAAGGAGAACAAGACTTCCACAAGTACCTCGCAGACTTCTCAGAACCCTCAGAACGGTAAGAACGGTAAGAATGGTAACTCTTCTAACCAATCTTCCAACAATCTCTCAGAAAAGAATTCTTCCAATGAATCTAAGGGTAAGGCTAACACAATTGCTAAACCTAAAGCTTACTCCAGATGAAAAGGTAGCACAAGGAATTGTAGAAGGATACATCACATCGGAAGAGCAAAGCACTTATTCTAAGGAAGGTCGTTGTTTTCATTGTCACATTAAGGGTCACATAAAAAGAACATGTCCTAAGCTTGAATCGAATGAATCTAAAGAATCCACAGAATCCACATTCTCTGTCAATGCAATTAATGATAACACGAGTATGCCCCAAGTTTCTCATGACCCTTCCATTGATGATTCTCTCATTAAATGTTATGGTCGTACATCGGGGCAACGTTTTGACATATTGTTTGACCCAGGTAGTATGTATGATGTGATCAGTTTCTCTCTTGTTGAGAGAGCCCGCCTAGAAGTTAGTCAGAGATCTCGATAGGAGATCTCTGGCTTTGTTCTCGGTATGGACGCTCTCATCATGGAGGAGTGCCTTGATGTGTTGTTTGCAATTCAACAAGCTGCCTTCACTAGAAGATTTGTTGTTTCTCCTCTCTCGGGATGTGATATGATATTGGGCATTCGATGGTTTCGTGATGTTAACCCTCTCATTGATTGGGAGGCTAACACCTTCACTCTCATTGCCAAAAGTGATTCTCCCATTGTCATTCATGGAGAGGACATTATTCATTCTCCATCTCTCGTTGCTAATATGCAAGACAAGATTGAACGGATTCATGAGAAGGAGACTCTCTCAGTCTCTTTTTCTCCAAAGCATGACACACAGGATTTGCATGATTATGAGAAGCATGATGATTTGAATGATAATGATGATTTGCATGATCAAGATGTGATTTCTCTCACGCATGATGAGTTGCATGAAGATGATGTGATTGTTCACAAGGATGATGTGTTAGTGGATGCTTTTTCTAGCGAAGCTAACCTCGTTGTCGAATCGATCATTAAGGAAGAACCGATCTTGGCTCTCGAGCCTAGGTCCAAAGAACCCTCACAGGAAGTATTATGTGTTCGCATGATTGATACGCACGCATTGTACGAGTGTTTCATTCGTGATCGTTTCTTGTATTTTAGTCAGCGTCTTTATGTGATCCCTTTTCCTAGACATGACATATTGTACGTTGAGCACGTTTCACTCATGAATGAGCACGAATGTATGCGGATTGCTCATGAAAATCTGAAAAGTATAGGTTCAAGGAAGTCACATTTCATGTCTGTTCCTTGGCATGACACATTCGTAGAACGAGCACATGAAAGTATGAGCACCAAGCATGGGCATTTCCGTCGTGAATTGCCACAGTTGATTGCTTTAGATCAAAAGAGAAAGATTCGATCTCATTGTTTGCGTGTGTATGGTGAACGGATTGTCACTCCGTCTCTATGTTCATCTACATTGCATACACAGTTTTTAGCGAAGACAAGATTTTTTCCACTCACTTTACATGGAATAGGTATGTTCATGGTTTTGTGTTGGAAATGGTTTCAGGAATTTTTATCCATGGAGATTCTTGAAGAAGAAAGAAGCAGGACACTCGACGAAGTTGAAGCATCGAAGGAGCCATAGAAGACTTTGTGTCGCTTTCGGCGCGGCCCAAAGAAGCAAGCGTTGCAGACCTTTATGAAGTTCAAGTACCGCACGACCCACACATCAGAGTGGGCCGGGGAAGAGTCCCTTCTAGGATTCCGGATGCTATTGGCGATCTCCCTCGACGCCATATAGTTCGGTACCAGTACCTCACTTTGAAAGGGAGGGGATGTCACGTGACACATCCAATCCTATGTGTCCGTGGACAAGCTACAACACGACAAGGGTTCAGTCAGTCCAGTCAGTTTAGATTTAGAAGCGATCTGGCACTTTTGTGAGTCTGTTTGCAGACCGTGCGTGACCAGTCACTTGATGTAGATGCATATCCTCTGGTTGCACACAACATGATCATAAGCATTCCCATGAGAATCCATCAGAATCCTTCAGGGGAATTTTCCAGTGCATTTAGCCTATTTTTCCTATTTTTGACATTTTTCACTTATTAATTTAAGTGACTTCCCAACAAAAGTAGGTAGGGCAATTTGGGTAAGAAAATATATAAGCAAACCAAAGCTAGCACTCTTGGGCAGATGAGCAAGGAGTCGCAACAGGCCTTTGGCAGCAGGTACTCCCTCTCTCTCAACAAGAACCCCTCAAGCACTTGGCGTTTTTGGTTCCACCCTCATCGCCAACATTTCAGCCTAGCGTTTTTTATCATCGCCAGCCCCCCATCACGGTCGGCCTCCAAGGCTGCTCTTTGAGCTTCTCGTTCCTCCTTTCTTTCTGCTTTCCTTTCGTTTCGTTAATCGCGCTCGCGTTCTAAAGCAATGCGAGTTGCTTCTTGTTGTATGGCATTTCTTTCATTTCGTTCTTCGCGCTCGCGTTCCAAAGCAATGCGAGTCGCTTCTTGTTGTGCTAGCGCAATTCGATTTGCATCTTGTTGTGCCAGCGCTTCACGATTCGCTTCGCGATTCGCTTCGCGTTGTTGGGCCATCATGTCCAACATTGACTTGACCATCGCCTCCATGGAAGTTGGTACAACTCGTGGCGTAGATGGAGAAGGGGGAGGGTCAGAAAAATCTCTTGGTGGGGAGAACTCTTCGTCACCTCTCTCATGCTCATCACCTGTATGCGAAGTATCCATTCCGCTTCGGGTGATGACCATGCACTATGATCTTTGGTTCTTAAGTTCACGAGGAACTTGGATTCTTGAGGATCTTGAGGTTCTTGAGGGTTTTCTTTCGCTTGCAATCTGTGTTTGAGAAGGATCTTCTCTTCACCCTAGTTCTACTCCTTTCCGCGGGCGCACCCCTTGGCGGCCTTGCGCTCACACCAAGGTTGCTTATTCCCACCTCACATAATTGGCCGGCCGCTAAGTGTACGGTCCGCTCTCAATGAGTGAAAAGAGGCACAAGGGGAGGTTGGACAAGCCCTTCTTTCTTGGGATTCCTGTCACTCTTCAAAAACACGATTAGGAATCGACATGCCCAAGCGAACTTGGGTTCGTGTGACCGCAACAAGCAAAAAAATCTTGTGATTCTTGTGGTTCTTTCCTTGAGTGATACAGAACACTGCCAAAGCTCTGATACCAATGTAAGGTGCAGCGGAATGAATGTTCTTTCTCAAGATGAGTGCCCCATAATGTGCTCAAGGTTCCTTTTTGTTCTTATGGAAGGGAGAGCCTTGCGCCTTTAATGAGAGAGTGCAATGATCACGAACAAAGTGAGTGGACACTGTGCGTGCAAGTGTATGAGACTGAGAGATAGAGAGAGAAGAGAATACGACACCAGAGACTGTGGTAAAACCCTCCTCCGAAGGCCCCACTCTCGTCGGCGAGAGTGGTCTACTATTGATTGCACAAACTAGTACAATGATGATGCATGTGACTTATGCAAGTCTATGCTATGCCGGTGATGACGACGGGGATGGCGATACCGGTCTAAGGGCTGAAATCTGGAAGTGTGTATCCGCCGTTCAAGGCTGAAATCTGCTGAGACTAAAACGCTGAATTCGGGGCTGATTTTATGTTGTTTGAAACACGCTGATTTGGCTGATGAAAACGTTTTGGTGCTGAAAACGCTGCCTTTTTGCTGCGGGTTGGTGCTGAAAACGCCAGGGAACAGTAGGCGATGATGGCTCTGGGAAACTCTAGATGCAAGAGGGCAAGGCGATCTGGTGTCTGTTGAAAACCGCCAAGGGGAAAAGGTTGTTGGTGATGGTGAGGAAAATGCTATGCTGTCTGCATGAGGGAAATCGCCCAAGGACTTGGGAGTCTTGCTGAGAGAGAGGGAACGTGTCGCCGAAGCCTGCTGTTCTCCTTGCTCATCTGCTATTTAGTGCTAACCTTGGTTTGCTTATATATTTTCTTACCCAATTTGCCCTACCTACTTTCCAACAAAAGTCACTTAAATTAATAAGTGAAAAATGTCAAAAATAGGTAAAATAGGCTAAATGCACTGGAAAATTCCCCTGAAGGATTCTGATGGATTCTGAGGGGAATGCTTATGATCATGCTGTGTGCAACCAGAGGATATGCATCTACATTAAGTGACTGGGCATGCACGGTCTACGAATAGACTCACAAAAGTGCCAGATCACTTCTAATCTAGACCGATTGGACTGATGGAACCCTGTAATGCTGTAGCTTGTCCACGGACACATAGGGTTGGATGTGTCACGTGACACCGTGCTTTATGCCTGTCAAACTTGACCTTCTGGCATACCAAGCAACTGCGCACAAACTCTTCCACTTCCTTCTTGAGTCTCGGCCAAAAGAAGTATCTCTCTATCCCTTTCTTGGTGGTAGTGATGCCACGGTGACCCGATATTCACGACGTCCGGGACTCCACTACAGATTGGGAGGTGGGATGCTCTTTTGCCCCTACCGAGATGAGGCATGAGTCATGAATCATTGCTCATTGGTTTTTGATATTTGTTTCCTTTGTGGCCGTCGGCTTTGCCCCCTTTCTGTATTGCACTACCATATGAGTGATTGAGTCTCGGCATGTCACCTAGTGGCTCTTACAGTTGTTATTTAGCACTCTCGCCTCTACATGTCTTTATGTAGCGCCTTGGTTGGCCTTGTAAGCCATCTTTATAATGTATGATCTATTATCTTTTTGCTCCAAGTTTTTGTGTGGAGTCTGGACTCTATTCTTCAACTTTGAGTTAATGTTCTTTCTATGAAGAATCAAGATGCTTTTGTAAAGGATGATGCCAATTCATGTATTGTGTATTGCGCAATCGCGTGTAAGCCTTAAGACTGAAGAATCATTGCAGAGCATGCCTAAATAAGATTCTACTTGGACTAATGGGTGTGTATGGCTCTCTACTAACATATAGGTTAAATCCAACCTAATTTAAGCATATTTTAAACTTACCGTTCTGGCCCCTGTTCCCGTTCCGCTTTTTTTGGGGTGGCCCCGTTCCGGAAACGTTCCGGAGGCCCCCGTTCCTGTTCCCAGTTCCTGTTCCGGGTAACTTTGAAAAGTGTACGTATTTCTCAATTCATATTCTATTGCGTTGTGACATTCACAAAGTACAACGGCCAAGGACTCGGTCTCTACTTCCGCACATGTTGGAATGCCAGAGTGAGGCCCAAAGGCACATATTCAAAGGCCCTTGGCCTAAAAGCATCTGCCATGAAAAGTTGGATTTCCCAAAAGCATCAGTTTCCAAAAGCTTGCGCCCTCTAGGCTGTTCCATGTTTTACACTAATTTTTGAAATCTTCTGTGATTTGCGGGCCTGTCCATACGGGAGTCCATGCACAAGTGCAAAGAGTTAATCCCTAAACCAGAAGTCAATTGAGATCGGGGTCCCCTAATGGGCGTCTTGTGACTAGGCACAAGACCCCAAACTACCAACTAACACAAAGAACAGGGCAGAGCAGATTGTGAGGAATGGCAGCAAGAACTTTTTTACTGTTGCTCAGCAGCTTCGACAGCGCAGGCTCGAGAGCCACGAGAGAGAGAGAGAGGGGGGGGGTTTTCTGCAGGGGTTCTAACTGATCTTATGAATTTGTCCAGGCATGTGTATCACAAAGATGCCGGCTGTAATCCACTTGGCTTATCTTGTCTATGGATTGGCTGTAAGTTATAATAGGAGGGCCACTTGGCACATCAAGCCCATGTGACAGTAGTCCAACTTCATCTTGGGCAAAGTCTTGAAATATCTCTCTATCTCGCTCAAAGAAAGACGACTATTGATTTCAAGTGCCAGCATTAAGATGTCACGCCATTAAGGTATGCGAAGGTACAAGCAGTGCCATGCCTCTCTTCATGCCTACAGATACATGTCACAAATTGGTGACATGGCAACCACTAGGGGGTTAGAGCCATTAAAGACCCAACATGGGACAGCCAGCCGAGGCACCCAACCATTAAAAAATGCTGACCTCATGTCCTCTGCGAGAATGATGTTAGAGCTGAGCTTTTGTATTAACTATACCGCGTTTGTTTATTTGTGTTCTTTAACAGAAAGGGAGCTCTTATACGATTGAGTTTGAATTTTCTGTTTTATAGAGCTATATTTGTTTCTGCTTGGGCTTTGTGCAATTGTTTGAGCCATTCTTATAGTTCATGATTTACACGTGTTTTGGACCTCTTAAAGGTACATATGCACAAATTCCTAGTTAATTTAAATTAAATGAAATGAATCAGGTACTATTGGCATGGGAGTCAAAAGGCAGTTTCAGATGATAAGTTGATGAATGTTTTGGGAGAGATTCTCAGGTTTGGCGCTGCTTTAAATTCATGGCGTTCCTGGGCTTCAAGGTCAGAACACTTCACTGTCAGGTGTACGTTCCACAGATCCATGGGTATTGCTAGTACAGAGGCAAGGGAAATCCAAGGTGAAAACCCAAGCACAGAAACAAGGGAGGGCCAAAATGCAAAGAAGAATGACCAGTGTCAAACAGACGATGATCAGCAGGGTCTATTGAAGCAAGCAAATGGGGAAACAAGTTCGTGGATTGAACTCACCAATCAGCTGGAGAGCATGGAGTTTTCTAATGTAAATGTCCTGCCAAGGGATAGTAGCAAGGAAGACAGCTTGCCAAGTGGTTTGAATGATGCCTTGGTGTCAAATGCAGATGTTTCGACAGACATTGTGGTGATTGTTTTTGACATCGAGACAACAGGATTTAAACTGTCAGATGATCGAATTATCGAGTTTGCTGCTCGTGACCTGGCTGGTGGTGACTATAGCACGATACAGACACTGGTTAATCCTGAGAGGCCTATACCCTTGCATGCTACTAATGTTCATGGTATTCACTCGTATATGGTGAACAAAGAAAACATACCAAGGTATGAGTCTTTCTTGTTGCAGGGGCTCCCTTACGATTGTTGTAGCTGAAAATGGTCATTTTCTTTGTTCCCTTCAAATAGTGTTATGCAACAGCAATTGTCACTTCAGCTCCACTATGTTATGGTTTTGGGACTTATCTAATTTTGTTAAGGAAGAGTATGAAGTCTCCTGGAGTTTAGTTGGAATTGGAGGTTATGACGTGGTCAAATTTCAAACTATTTGATGTGCTTGATTGGTGGCCTGTCAAAGTCTATCTCGGCCGCCACAAACATCTTGTAAAGGTTAAATTTTTTAGATAAATTTATCGTGTTAATAGTGACCATAGCCTGTGGAAGTCGCTATGTTGAGGGCCTCTCAGCTCCTAAGTCATTCAAGGGGTGTAGCATCTCGGACTCCTCAAAGTCATAGGTTTCACATTGCCTGCGTTGAAGGCGCCTGTTGAAGTCTCCCATAAGGAAGACTTCTCCGAAGCTGGAGTACACCATGATCCCCTCCGAAAGGCGTATGTATGGTGAGTGTGCATCACCCTCCCCTTTCCCTCCCCCTCCCCCTCCCTCTCCATATTGCCATCCTCCCTTTGGGTCTCCTCCCACAATCGCGAGGCTCGATTCTGAGGAAGCAAAGTGACATAGGGCGATGTATATGTGTAGGCTGTAGTCCAGCTGCAGTGCTCCAGTTTCACGTGGATGGTGGACCAGCTAGGGGGACCAGTCCTAGTCTTTAGACCAGTCCAAGTCGAGGGCTGGTGGACCAGTGGACCTGACTAATACAGACGAGCACTTTGGCAGGAGATCAATGTGTGGTAGCCAAGCCTACTTGGCTGACTTTCCACCCAAGTCTACTTAGCTTATCTCCTTTAAGTGGATATTTTACTCTTGTAGATACATCAATCTTGGGCTATCACCAGTCTGTGTTGGTCTAGATTCTGGAGTCCTTCACCAAGTCTCTTAGCACACTCCATGCACTACTGAGCCCCTAGAGTCTACGCCCTCATTGTATCTATTGATCCTTCATCTAGAGCTAAGAGTGCTGCCAGCCAGTTCTTGTAGATGATAAATTTTGAGTTCTTAACAGTTGCCTTTGACATCATGAGCCTATAAGTATGAGGCCCACGTGCCAGCTATGTTCAGATCGTGTGAGTGGGCTCAGAGAGGAGTTGTACACTTCCCTCATATCTATAAAATAAACAAGTACTGTAGCGTTGAAATAAATGTGGGGGGCTGCATTTTTCATCCCGCATCGTGGATTGTCACAGGTTAAAAGCTATTGTGTGCAAGCTTTCCCCTCTATTTACAATGAAGTGCAAGAACTGAAGCCTTTCACTGCTCTCTCTCTCCCTTACGTGCAGTAATGTGATGCCCCACAAGAGGGCTCTTCATTTGACCTATGTACAGTTGTGTGGTCGTATGCTTCTGTGCTGAGGCAAGAGCCTCTTTGAAGAGGAATAAGAGTAGCTAACTGCTCTTCCAAAAGCCAACACCGGTGAGGGTGATAACATCACCTTATAGGTGCATTTTCAGCGCTGGTTATACACTGTTTTTGGACTTTTTTGCTGCCGTATGGATGCCAGAAGCATTGGGAACAGTGCCCCACTGTTAGAGGACAGTTTCGGGACTGTTTAGGGCTGAAAACAGGGTAAAAACAGTAAATACAGCGAGCTGTAATTGCTGTTTTTGGGCTGAAAACAGAGGGTTTACGTCTTTGGAAGCGAGTTCCAACAGGGGGATTTGTTCAGGACGAGTTTTGGGGCCGTTATGTTGCCGAAATTTTGCCAGAACAGGTGTGATCTAGTTGGATACAGGTGAAGATCCCCAGGACTTTAGTTTTGTAACTTTACCCTCTGAAGAAATAAAGAAATACCAAAAGGGGCGCCTGTTTTGGGACCTACAGGTTGTCGGCGTTTGATCGGAACATTCTAGCTTCCGAGCCGTGTGTGCTTTGAAGTGTTAATTCCCGTTACAGGTTCCTTCTGCAAGGTTTCTCTGTGTGTTAAAGCTTAAAGTAAAGTTTCAGGTGAAAGCCAAAGTCTACCCTCCCTACGGGCCGGTTTCACTCATGGCGTGCTAGAAAAGTCCTGATTATCTGATGGAGCCTCCGTCAATGTCGTGGTCGCCCCTGTAGATGTGGGCATCTAACACTCCCGAGCTCAGTGGCTCTATCCACTAATATACCTCTGGTAGAAGTGGGATTTAAAGGCTGCTGTGAAGCATGCTCATCAGGCAGTTGAGTCCCTACTCTAAAGAAGTCAATGATCTCCCTCTGTGAATGTTTTCCACTCATAGTTACAGGAATGGCCATTTTCAGGTCTCCGTTCCCCGTTCCCATACCAATTTCCCGTTCTGTGGTTCAGACGTGAGTATCCGAAACAGGGAGTGGCATTTTATGCATGTTGCCGTTCCGCGTTCCCGGTTCCAATTTCCCATTCTGGGTAACTATGCTCCTATTGCTTGGTCTCCTCAAGAGACTCTCCCTGTGTCTGCGCAGCCCTAGCAAAAACAAAACGAGGGATCTCTGATCCTGATATCTCATGACTCTAGCCAACGGTCCAAAGCCCTCTCTGAATAGACAGTGAAAGCGGCCTGGTATCTCATAGTATACCGGACAATGACACTTGTGATGTAACTCTGTCTCTGGTTCTATATGACACAACTGGCACATCGTGGTTTCTGCTAGTACTCTCCTAAATCTGTCAGTCTCAATCTCTAGCTGATGCATGATGTGCGCATCTGATCAATAGCACATCGTATCCCATAGGATAAATGAGTGTCCATGTAGGCCGGTCTGATCACATATCCATCCTCTGTTAGTCGGAGAAGATGCTCTCTATAGGAAGCCATCTTCGTTCCCAAATCTTGTATCGGCTGTATCCATGTGCTTTTGGTATCTAGTTGGATCAAATCAACTTGACGTATAAGTCTAGTGATCTCTGTCCGCATCGAAGGAGTACTGGAATGGAGGGAGTCTATCCATGCTGAAGCCATGTGACTGAAACCATGATGTCATCTGCCCATACCAGCATGTTGTGTCCCCTTGTAGCGCTAGCTGTCGGGATGACTCAAGGGCTAGCTGAGCAGGGGAAGGTCCCATAAATTATGCATAAAGGAAACTGATCTAGTAAGGGCCTCAACTACGAGAGGGGGGGCAGCTAGCTCAGCTCAGATAATCTCATGTGGCATCGAGGCCTTAGGCCGAATCATGCGAGAGATCATAGAGACTAGAGGCCTCTCCATACATCTCCATCTATCAGGGCTACCAGATGCCTTGGTGGTCCTTTGAAGGGCGAGGGGGAAGAGAGAGAGAGAGAGAGAGAGAGAGAGAGAGAGAGAGAGAGAGAGAGAGAGAGAGAGAGAGAGAGAGAAATGAAATGATATATTAACGTCTACAAAAGGCCAAAATGACCTATGAGACCAATTGATTACAATGATGAGTCTAGTACCAAGTCTGGGTACAAACAAAGAAAAATACAAACAAAAAAACTGATAGGAGTGCTACCGACTCCTATGGGTGGCTGGTAGGCTGATCAATGGTATCATGCCATAAAGGTACAAAGTGGGGATAAGTGTCACCATGATACAATATAGCAGTAGCATGAAGCCTATCCTAATCGACACTCTGGGTGTCGTGCTAGAATCCTGTGGATCCTCTGCCGCAATCTCCGTCGGTGCTGTGTGGCTCCCCTCCTCAGTCGCGGTCCGAGAGAGAGAGAGAGAGAGAGAGAGAGAGAGAGAGAGAGAGAGAGAGAGAGAGAGAGAGAGAGAGAGAGAGAGAGAGAGAGAGAGAGAGAGAGAGAGAGAGAGAGAGAGAGAGAGAGAGAGAGAGAGAGAGAGAGAGAGAGAGAGAGAGAGAGAGAGAGAGAGAGAGAGAGAGAGAGAGAGAGAGAGAGAGAGAGAGAGAGAGAGAGAGAGAGAGAGAGAGAGAGAGAGAGAGAGAGAGAGAGAGAGAGAGATGAAATGAAATGAAATGTTATATTAACTATGAGACCAAAAAGTTACAATGTGGTGGATCTGATACAAAGTTTGAGTAACAAAATAAAAATACTATAGAATCCTATATTGCTAGATGTGAGCTAAGCAGCTAGCTGGGCTTGTGTAGGATACGAGTAGGGGGTGAAGTGAATGGGGGGCTAAGACAGCACAGTGTGGGTGTATCCTTAGAAAAAGCTAAATCACAAGAAATCCAACATTGGTGGCTGGCGGCTCTCATCAATCTCCTCCATGGTAGTACTCTGACCGGGCGTCGTGCATGTCGGGCCAAAGTAATCGGAATCCTCTGATGCAGCCTCCATCGATGCTGTGTAGTCCTCCTCAATCGTGGGCCTCTAGATCTCCCTAGCTCGGTCGCTCGATCGATCAGCGTGCCTCTGGTTCAAGGAGAATGTGGGCTCTGCTGTGGTAGTAGCTCCTCCGGATGTCGAGTGTGTGCTCTAAAGAAGTCTATGATCCGTCTCTAAGACTGGCTAGCCTCTCCTCTCATAAGACTGTGTGTGCGTGTGTGTAGCTCGAGCAAAGACAATCCCAGGCATCTCTGGTCCTCGTATCCCATGACTCTAGAGAGTGGTCCAAAGCCCTCTCTGAACAGGCAGTGGAAGCGGCCTCGTATATCATAGTAGACTGGGGAGCCTCCATCGATGCTGCGTAGTCCTCCGCAATCATGGGCCTCTAGATCTCCCTAGCTCGGTCGCTGTATCGATCAGCGTGCCTCTGGTTCAAGGAGAATGTGGGCTCTGCTGTGGTAGTAGCTCCTCTGGATGTCGAGTGTCTGCTCTAAAGAAGTCTGTGATCCGTCTCTGAGACTGGCTAGCCTCTCCTCTCATCAGGCTGTGTGTGCGTGTGTGCAGCTCGAGCAAAGACAATCCCAGGCATCTCTGGTCCTCGTATCCCATGACTCTAGAGAGTGGTCCAAAGCCCTCTCTGAACAAGTAGTGGAAGCAGCCTCGTATCTCATAGTAGACTGGGCAGTGGCATGTGTAGTGCAACTCTGTCTCAGGCTCCATGTGACATAGGGGGCATGTCCTGATCTCTGCTAGTACTCCGCTGTATCTCCCAGTCTCGACCGAAGCTGGTGCAAAGATGTGCGTATCTGGCCAATAGCACATCGTATCCCATGAGACAATTGGGTGTCCATGTATCTTGGTCCCCTCACAAAGCTGGAGACCCAAAGCTGTCCTTCGTAAGCTGGAGAAGATGCTCTCTATAGAAAGCCATCTTTGCCGAGCTCTTGTGCCGATTGTATCCATGTCCTCCTGGTGTCTAGCTGAGTTAAGTCTTGGCGGATGAGCTCGGTGATCTCGAATTGTGTAATAGTTAGAGAGGGTGCATCCCCACAATGAGTACTGGAAGGGGGCAATCTGTCCATGCTGAACCCATGTGCATGAAACCATGATGTCATCTCCCCATACCAGCATGCTGTATCTCCTTGCATGGCTAACTGTCGGGAGGACTCAAGTGCTAGGCAGGCATATTTGTCTCTGGGAAGGTCCCACAGGCGGTGTATAAAGGAGACTGATGTGGTGAGTGCCACAACCACTAGTGGGGGGCAGCTAGCTCTGCTCGGATAATGTCACGTGGTCTGAAGCCTTGGCTCTAATAAGCCGCGAGATGATAGAGACCAGAGGCTTCTCCATGTCCCCCCATCCAACAGTGCAACCCAACCTCCCATGATGGTCCTATGAAGGTCCCCATATCTCAGCTCCATAGAGCAATGCGGAAGCCACCGTAGTGTCAAAGAGCCAGAGCTTCGTCCGAGGCTCTTGAAACTGAACTTGTGAACACATCCTCTCCAATCTACGCAATGTTGCATAGGCTCTGGCCAGTCTAGTCTCTACTGCTCTCCTCAATGAAATGCTGGTACACTAAAGACCACCCCAAAATAGTAAGCATCTGTATACTCCTAGAACAAACTTGGACACCCCAAGTCTGGAATCTGTCGCGACACGAGAGAGATTCACTTAAAAACTTCACAAATTTAAATCACAGAACAATTGAGTCGACACGGCCCGGCGTAGTTCCGTGCCCAGAGAGGTTGGCCCCAAAGACTGGTGCCCCTTTCGGTATTTCTTTTTGTATTAATAATTGAGCAAGTATAGGTGTCCTGGGCTCTCCTCTACTCATCGGCTCGTCAGCACTGAATGAGCCAGAGAGAGCCCTAGGGTCTTATTGAAAGGCCCTTGGCCTTGCAAAAGCAGTTTACATGAAAAGCTTTAGTTTCAAAAGCATAGGCTCCCAAAAGCTAGTGTCCAAAACAGCCAGTGCAAATTACGCTTTTCCATACAGTCTGCCACGTCACCTCAGCCAACGCAATATGCAGAAATTCCTTACAGACAGCCACGTCAATAGGACAGCTTGTTTTACAAATTTTCAGCCAGCCTTCGCTTATTCTTTCTTTATTCCTAGGTGTCTCTAGGGCCGTGCTGGCAGGTGCCCATAAGTTGGGACACCCTATAGCATGCCACGTCATAAGTTTGTGACATACCCCCCTCTTGAAAGAGTTGTAATCGCCCTTGATTACACCTGCAAAACAGACACAGGCCATAAACAAGTTCAGTAGACCCTGACTCTAAGTATCGACACACTAGACCACACACATCTAGCACTTGCACAAAGACGACACAGTCAGTGCACATTCACATTAGATCAATCACATAAAAACTGATTCCGGATCTAAGACCATGATTCCGTGCAACGTATTAGCAATCACATCTAGATCCACAAGGGACCTCATGGATGTCAGATTCAACTAATCCTTATTGCAATCATGTCTATAGATTCTCAAGTCCATGATTCCTTGCACAGTATTTAGTAATCGCATCTAGATCCACAAAGGACCTCATTGATGCCGGATTCAACTAAATTATATTGCGATCATGTCCATAGTCTCGCAAGACTGAAATGCTGCAGTGTAACAGACTTGGACACTCCAAGTCAAGAATCGACCGCGACAACACCAAATAACCACTTCAAAACAATTTACAATTCACAATAGATTTACACTGGCCCGACGGAGTTCCTTGCCTAGAGATATTGGCCCCAAAGACTGACGCCCCTTTTCGTATTTCTTTTTGTATTAATGTGAGTTCAAAGTACAAGAGTGGTTGGGTCTCACGCTCAGACTCTGCGTCTAGATGCTCTGCAGAGTGGGAGCCCAAGCCACTTATTTATTTACAAGGGATGCCAAAAGCAGAGCCCCAAAAGCTAAAAATCAAAAGCTAAAAAATAAAGCAAAGGCTCTTTCTCTCACAAGCTCTCTTTGAGCGCATCAAAATAAAGCAAAAGTAGGCCTTATTCAATTGCGTAGAATAAAAGCTGCCCAAAACTTTGCGTAGCCTTTTCCCATCGCAAAAAGCAGAAATCTGCCGTACAGTCCAGTGTGAAACGCACCGTATTTTTCGGGATCTGTCGTACGGTGCAACGTCATCACCCGACTGTTTTTTCCCTGTTGCCTTTTAGGGTTAGGGTTAGGGTAAGGGTCTCCAGCACGTTAGGGTTACGTTAGGACAGAATTAGGGTTTCAGCAGCAATTACGGTTTGGCAGAAATTAGGGTTAGGGTTTTTGCTCTCGGGCAGCCACGTCATCACTTTGTGACCTATCCCCCTCTTGAAAGCATTGTAATCCCCTCGATTACGCTTGCAAAACAGACAGAGGCCATAAACCGTCTTAGCAGACATTGACTGTTAGTACGTACGCAGTAGGAACACACATCTAGCACATGTACCAATCGACAGTCACGTCACACGACATCACATGACATCACTAGACATCACAGGACATCACATGACATTCAACATTCATTCGGATCTTAGACCATGATTTATCGGCAATGTAGCTAGCAATCGCAGCTAGATCCAGTCGGGACCTCATCGATGTCCGATTGACTAACCTCTATTGCAACCATGTCTATTCAAGATCAAGTAGACCAAAATGCTGCAGTCATTTCGTCTATCAGTTCCTGCACTTAAAAAGAAGTCAAGAACAAATAAGTATTATATTCAGGAATTCCATTTCATAAAGTCATACAGCAGAATACTGTCAGCTCTCAGTATCCCTGAAGCTCAAAGAGACATCAGTGATTCTAGTATCAAAATCGAGGCATCTGTTGACAAAGGACAGAGTAACTCCCCTTTTGTGCATCCGACTGTACCAGATCTCCGGCCAAGCTGAATTCTGGGTTCCATTTGGAGTAGACTATGCTAAACCAAAAGCCTCGAGGTAAAGTTTCATAATTTGAGGAGTATCTGCTAGGTCCTCCTCCTCCATCCACTTCGCATCCAATGCAGGATAGTTCTTGAACTTAACCAAGAACCGCCTTCGGACTTTACCTTTATTCTTCGTATCCTTATGTGTGCCAAAATCTGTTCAAGAACAAGGATCTCCTCGTTTTCTTCCACTTCGGGTTGCTCATCAGGCTCCCCATCATGAGGCATATCACCTTTGAAAGGTTTCAAGAGACTCACAAGAAATACATTGTGAATCCTCAAAGTGTCAAGCAGTTTCAGTCGGAAGGAGACATCATTTATCTTTTCAGAGATCTGGAAAGGTCTGTAGTATCGCATACTAAGCTTTGGAAAAAGCCTCTCCTTTCTCTTCTTCTTTCTCAGGTGTGCCTTCTAAAAATGTAAGAGCATCCAATAATCCTCCTTCAATTTCAAATCGCGACGATGGCGATCCGCTGCCATTTTGTGTCGTTCTTGAGATTTCTGCAAAGTCTCACGGACCTTGGCAAAAGCCGTGTCTAAGTCGCGCGTATACTCATCTGCTTCAAAAATCTTATCTTCCGTGCTTAGGAAGGGTGGAACCTTCGTAGCACCTTCAACAATCTCAAATGGCGCCTTCCCCGTCGAAGAGTGTATCGTGTTATTGTATGCAAATTCAACCAAAGGTAAGTACTTTTCCCATCGAGTCTTCTGATTCGAGATATAAGACTTCAATAAATCTGAAACCACTGAATTGGCAACCTCAGATTGCCCGTCAGTCTGCGGGTGAGTCTGCGGGTGGAATGATGATGAGAATTGCAACCGCGTGCCAATGTTCTCCCAAATTGCCTTCCAAAAAAACTCGTAAATCTGGGGTCCCTGTCGGAGACAATCGACTCAGGCATGCCATGTAATCTGAAGATCTGGGCCACAAACAGTCTCGCTACGTGATCCGGCTTGACTGTTTTCTTCACTGGAATGAAATGAGCCTGTTTGCTAAATCTGTCAATAACCGTCTAGATACCATCGTGACCACTCTGTGTTCTCGGGAGATCAAAAATGAAATCCATTGCAATATTTTCCCAGGGGCGGGTGGGTATGGGTAAAGGCTGTAACAATCCCTGTGCTTTATGCCTGTCAAACTTGACCTTCTGGCATACCAAGCAACTGTGCACAAACTCTTCCACATCCTTCTTAAGTCTCGGCCAAAAGAAGTATCTCTCGACCCCTTTCATGGTGGTAGCAATGCCGGGGTGACCCGTAAAAGGTGGACAGTGGCATTCAGTCATAACCTTTTCCCTCAACGGCTGTGTAACGCACAACATGGTTTTTCTCATCAAGTAGCTATCCTGAATGGAATATCCCGCTACTATCTCCCCATCCCGTATCCGTGTGAAAACGTTTGCAAAATCTGTATCTGTGGCATACTGGTGTATCGTGGAAATAGCCAGAACCAACGGCTTCCGAGACAAAGCATCTGCCACCACATTCTTCTGTCCCTGAACATGGACAATTTGGAAGTGAAACTGTGACAAGATGTTTGCCGATCGCATCTGCTTTTTCGATAGTTGCTTCTGTGACAAGAAGTAGCGCAAACTTTGATGGTCTATAAAGACAGTAAAATCCGCTCCGAGTAGGTAATGTCGCCACTGAGTAAGAGCATGAATAACCGCCAAAAGCTCCTTCTCATAAATCTGTGCTGTCATTTCTGGCCTTGAGAATAGTCGGCTCTCGTAAGCAATGACATGGCCTTCTTGCATTAAGACCCCAGACTACGACCACAAGCATCACAATATACTTCAAATGACTTCTGCAAGTCCGGCAAAGGCAAAACTGGTCCCGTAGTCAATTTCTCTTTCAGTGTCTAAAAGGCAGTCGCCTCTATGGGTCCCCACGAGAAAGGGACTCCTTTCTATGTCGAGATATGCAAAGGGGACGCAACCTCTGCAAACTTTCGAATGAACTGCCTGTAGTACGAACACAGTCCCAAGAAGCTTCTAACTTCATGGACATTCTTCAAATCGGGCCAATCACAGATAGTCTTTATCTTGGCCGGATCCATTTGCACTCGCTACTGAGACAATGTGTCCCAAAAAGTGTATCTCTGGTAGGAAAAACTCACTTTTCTTTGCATTAATCACTAACTTGTGATCTTGTAATGCCTAAAAGACCTGAAGCAAATGATCTCTATGTTCTGCCTCATTCTTGGAGAAAACAATGATATCGTCAAAGAAAGTGCCAACAAATAGCCTGTACTCTCGAAAATCCTTGTCCATCATCCGGTTAAATGTCGCAGGAGCATTGGTTAAGCCAAAAGGCATCACCAAAAACTCAAATTACGCAAAAGTCGTCCGAAAAGCTTTCTTGTAGACGTCTCCTGGTGCGATTCTGATCTGAGTGTCGCAGTCTTGTTTAAAAGAAGCATGAACCACCAAGTTCGAGCATTCCCCTTAAAATAAGAGGCAGCTCTCCGAATCTTAGAGTGCTCTGAGTAGCGTCCTCATGCGAAAGCGATGTCAAATTGCTGTATAAAAGACAGCCTTCGAAGCATCCGTATATCCTGAAAACCATAGTTACATGGGACGGCGGGTCGGGGTCGGGAACGGGGTCGGGACGGCAAAAGTCAGGAAACGCGGACGGGGTTCGGAACGGCAAAAAAAAAAGAGAGTTTTTTTGGCATTTTTTGACCTACACACATGCCACACACATAGAGCATCACTTTGACCATAAATTTACACTAAATAGACCAAAGAACACGAGTCATATAGGCTGAAATGTGCTAATAAAACATCGATGATCGATGGATACAAAATGAGAAGTGCATGCCACAAGGGCTCAAGAGTCAAAAAGCCTAAAGGACTTAGGACAAGCCTGAGGCCTCAAGGATAACAAAAAGTACAAAGGGCTATGTAGTAGGTAGAGTCGTAGACTCAAGAGTCTAGACTCGAGACTCGAGTGATCAATGATCATCAAACTCAAGAAGTGCTCACCTGTTGAATCTCCACATCGTCGTCGTAGTCGAGGTCGTCAGCGACGTATGAGGGCTCGGGAGGCTCGCATTGAGGCTCGAAATCCTCCTCTAGTTCCTCCAAAAGAGTATCGGCCATAGATGGATTCTCTTGTGCCATCTCCCACTCAGTGAAAGGATCTGCCTTGTGTGTGACGCTCTTGGAAAGCATGCGCAAGTTAGCGCTCACAAACACCAAATCATTGGCCCTCTGAACCCCAAGGCGATTCCTCTTCTTAGAGGCAATGTGGCTGTAGACACTCCATAGTTGCTCCAAGCAACTAGTGGTACATGCTTGGCTAAGGACATGAACAGCCAAGCGCTGCAAATGTGGGCCATCTCCTCCATAGTCCTCCCACCACAAAACCGAGCCAATCTTGTTGCGATCAAGCTGTGCATCTACACATCCATAAGAGCCCTTCTTTTGCCTGTAGTTGAGTAGCTCGTCTCTAATCTTGCGCCTAATGTCACTGCTAGGCTCAAGGCGCTCCAATGCAAGCCGCCATCCTTTGCTCACCTCCTTGTCGGTCTCTTGACGCCTTCCTTTAAACTCAGGGTCAAGCACATAAGCTGCCGCATGAAGTGGAGAGTAGTATTTATTCCACCTCGACTCACACAAGCCATGAATCTCCGCATACTGAACAGGGTCAGGCACAAGCTTCTCAAGTGCCTCTATCATCCGATCCATGGCTTCGTAGACTTTGCCAATGCATGGCTGCAAGCCATCCACCACTCGAAGTAGGTGTAGAATAGGCTTGACCATAGCGTCAAGAGTCTTCACCTCCTCCCACCAAGCGGCGTCGTCGGCCCATTCTCGGCATTTCAATCCTACTGCTGATGTAGACTCCGGCATGGCCTGGAACTCATCACTGAGAAAGAGTCCTCTTAAGGCTCCGCCACATGTAGACAAGCGCCAATTAAATGCAAATCTTGTCTCTGAATATTTGAGCAAGGACAAGTGGCTCCTCTTTGAGAATTCATGGCGCACTTTTTGATGGTTGAGCACAAAGGGGACAATTCGAGAGGCGTCACCAATGGTGGGTGAAATCCATGACAAGTTCCCTATGTCCTTGAGGAGGTTATTGAGGCAATGCGCCATGCAAAATGTGACATGGATGTTGGGATACATGCCCTCAATGATAGCTCCGGCTGCCCTATTTGACGCCTCTCCATCTGCAACCATACAAAGGACATTCTCCGGGCCGGTGATCTCTATGGTGCTTGTCCACTCCGCAGCAAGCATCTCGGCGGCCTTGCCACTATCGGATGCATCATGTGACTCCACAAAGTACATCTCCCCTCGAGAGTAGGCCACCACCCTGTGGATGGACCGCTTGCGGGTGTCGTTCCATCCATCTACAAGAAGAGAGACGCCATTGGTCTCCCACAAATCCTTTGTTGCTTGGGCCGCTTGCTCCACGGCAAGCTTCTCTTTGTCAAGGAGGGTGGTGCGAAGCCTCTCCGATGAAGGTGGCACATAAGAGGAGCCATATTCCCCTATTTTCGTAACCATGGTTCGAAAGTATGGAGACCTATCCACACAAAATAGAGCATGTTGTGTTAGTATGGAGAGTCGAGAGTCGAGAAGTTATAACCCATTATGAATACAAAATGGAAGATTGCAATGTGCATATGCCAAGGGAAACTCACCGTCAAGCATGGAAGGCAATGTGGTCGTGGAAGAAGAATCGGGCAACCGACCTATCCACCTCTTCCTTGAATTTAGGATTCCAATTTTCGTTGAGAGTGGTTTGGCGATGCGGAACGGAAGAGGACGGTGTAGATCTATGGCTCTTGAAGGTTCGAGTGATGTCGTCAAGGTTGGCTTCCCTTTGCTCTCGCGGTGTCGCCGTGGCGGAGGGATCAACGGCAACAAAACGGCCCCTCTTGGCCGCTTCCGCAACCTCATACACCGTGAGCTTCTCAAGAAGATCCAACCTCTTCTCGGGAGCTACATGAGGGCAAAACTTCACCTCGTGACCGGGTTCATGAAGAAGATGGGTTCGCACTTTGTTTGAACCACCCGATCTCTTGTATGGACATAGCTTGCACGTCCATGGTCTTGCACCGCCACCTTTGCCACGCGAGCTAAAGTCGACTTCATCCCACCACGACTACGTTTGCACGGTGGGCCTCCTTCGAGAAGAAGCGGCTTGAGAAGTGGAGTTGGCTTGAGATGACATGATGGTGGAGAGACTCGAGAGAGTAGAGCTTAGAAGTTAGAAGAGTTAGAGGAGAGCTTGTGTGGAGAGAGAGTAGAGGAGAGCTTCAAAGTGGGTAGAAGAGGGAGAGGAGAGCTTCAAAGTTCAAACTTCAAAGTGGGTAGAAGAGGGAGAGACTTGAGAGTGGAGACTAGAGTGTAGAGTAGTCAATGGTCATGGAGCAATGAGCATTGAGTAGAGAGGAAAGCATTGATGATTGAGACTTGAGTAGCTTGAGCCTTGAGCTTGAGGGAAATGGAATGAGCATTGAGCATTGAGAGTCGAGACTATGAGTATTATGAGGCCCAAGGGAGCCTTTTATAGCCTCCCAAGGGCCAAGGCTCCAAAAATATGGCAATTGGGGATGCACAGAACTGTTGCAAACGGTCAAAAATGGGCAGAAATTTGAATGGACCCCATCCGACCCCGGCCGGCCCTTGCCGGTCCGTCCGTTCCCGGTCCGTCCTCCCTGCGACCCGCCTGTCCGGCCCGATTTCCGTCCGTCCCTCGGCGTTCCCTGCCGTTCCCGGCCCAGTTACGGTCGTCCCCCGGCCCTAGGGCCCGTCCCCTCCATCCTCTGTAACTATGCTGAAAACGTGTCAAATTTAATTGACTGTCCACCTTCCTTAAACTCTCAGACTTTCTTGCTTTTGTCTTCCAGAAAGTCATCCTGGTTGGCTTTATAAAAATTCTTCTTGTTTGCATAAAAGTTGTCGTCGTCAGAGTCTGAACTGTCTGTAGACGAGGCCTCTATAGAACTGTCACTCACTGGGCGAGATTTAGACTTCTTTGCCTATTTCTTGCCCTTTCCGAAGCGTTGTTTCTTGCTTCGTTTTTAGCCTTTGGGGTCTTCTTCGCTCGAGTCAGAAGAGCTAGAAGAACTGTCAGAAGAAGAAGAAGAAGAAGAAGAAGAAGAGGAAGAACTGGGTACTCCTTCAAATTGAACACGCTTCTTCTGTTTCTTTGCCTTATCACATGTTGACTGACGACCCAAATGTCCCTAGAAGTTAGTGCCTTTCTTCTGCTTTTTGCTATGCTTTTTAGCTTTGTTCTGCACGTCAAAAAGCTGAGCAATCCGTGCATCAACCATCTCTTCTAATTCCTTCTCTGAATATTTCTTGTGAGCAGAAGGTTTCTTGAGAGCGGGTTTCGGGGGTGGTCTTGTGGTTTTCTGCCACTGCTCGTGCACTTCCTGAAAAGAAGTCGCGCTCATATATTTTGCAAATTTTGGGTTCTTAGCAAAATTGAGCATCATCTTGTGGCATCGCCGATCAATTGACGACGCTCCATCTCTTGTCGCTCCGCCTGAGTAGGCCGAAGCGGGCCATACTCCTTGCCGGAATCTTCGTTGTGATTCCTTCCCGCATCTCCGAATGCAGAGGGAGTCGACTGATCCTTGCGTGAAGCCATAGGTGCCGCGGAAAAAAATATATTTGGGATCGGATTTCCCGTAGAAGAGAAATCGGCCATGCTCTGATACCACTGTAACAGACTTGGACACTCCAAGTCAAGAATCGACCGCGACAGCACCAAATAACCACTTCAAAACAGTTCACAGTTCACAATAGATATACACTGGCCCGGCGGAGTTTTATGCCTAGAGATATTGGCCCCAAAGATTGACGCCCCTTTCGGTATTTCTTTTTGTATTAATCTGAGTTCAAAGTACAAGAGTGGTTGGGTCTTACTCTCAGACTCTGTGTCCAGATGCTCTGCAGAGTGGGAGCCCAAGCCACTTATTTATTTACAAGGGATGCCAAAAGCAGAGTCCCAAATGCTAAAAATCAAAAGCCTAAAAATAAAAGAAAGGCTCTTTCTCTCACAAGCTCTCTTGAGCCCATCAAAATAAAGCAAAAATAGGCCTTATTCAATTGCGTAGAATAAAAGTTGCCCAAAATTTTGCGTAGCTTTTTCCAATCGCAAAAGCTGAAATCTGCCGACTGTTTTTTCCCTGTTGCCTTTTAGGGTTAGGGTTAGGGTTAGGATTAGGGTTTTCAGCAGGTTAGGACAGAATTAGGGTTTCAGAAGCAGTTAGGGTTTGGCAGAAATTAGGGTTAGGGTTTCTACTCCCGGGCAGCCATGTCATCACTTTGTGACATGTAGCCATTCCGTATTGCAAATCGGCACTCAACACAATCACATGAGTGAGCACAAAAATTCAACTTCATTCTCGAGAATTCCCATTTTGAATTATTTCATTCATAAAGTCATACAACAGAATAATGTCAACACAGCAGTATCCGTGAAGTCCAAAAGGAAATCTGTGACTCTATTCTATTCAGGTAATCTGTGACAAAGGAGCGGAGTGACTCCCCTCTTGTGCAGTCCCGTCTGCACCAGATTCAACCCTATTGATCTCCGTGATCTTTCGGAGTAGATGCAGCTAAACCGAATGCCTCAAGGTAAAGTTCCAAAATCTGAGGAGTATCTGCCAAGTCCTCCTCCTCCATCCACTTCGCATCCAAAGCTGGATAGTTCTTGAATTTCAGCAAGAACCGTTGAATCTCTTTACCTTTCACTTTTCTTTGTTTATGGGCCAGAATGTGTTCTGGAACGAGTATCTCCTCACTCTCTTCCACTTCAGGTTGCTCATCAGGCTCTGCATCTATTGGCACCTCACCCTTGAAGGGTTTCAAGAGACTCACATGAAAAGCCTTGTGAATCTTCCAGTGTCCGGCAACTTGAGTCTGAAGGATACATCATTTATCTTTTCTTTAATCTGGAAAGGGCCATAATACCTCATGCTAAGCTTTGGAAAAAGCCGCTCCTTTCCTTTTTGTTTTCTTAGGCGTGGTTTCTCAAAGCGTAAGAGCACCCAGTCATCTTCCTTCAACTTCAAGTCGCGTCTACGTCACGGCCGCCTTCTTATGCCGTTTTTGAGACTTCTCCAAAGCCTCATGAACCTTGGCAAAAGCAGTGTCCAAATCCCTCGTATACTCATCAGCTTCGAAAATTATGTCTTTGGTGCTTAGAAATGGAGGGATCTTCTTAGCACCTTCGATTACTTCAAATGGCGCCTTCCCCGTTGAAGAGTGAACCGTGTTATTGTAGGCAAATTCCACCAAAGGCAAATACTTTTCCCATTGAGTCTTCTAATCAGAGATATAAGACTTCAATAAATCCAAAACCACTGAATTGGCTATCTCAGATTGCCCATCTGTCTGCGTGTGGAATGATGATATGAACTGCAATAGCGTGCCAATGTTCTCCCAAATTGCCCTCCAAAACAAACTCGTGAATCACGGATCTCTGTTAGACACTATAGTCTCAGGCATGCCATGTAACCGAAAAATGTGAGCAATGAACAGTCTTGCCTAATGATCAGGCTTGACTGTTTTCTTTATTGGAACAAAGTGAGCGTGCTTGCTAAATCTATCAATGACAGTCCAAATGCCATTGTGCCCACTTTGAGTCTTGGGGAGATCAAAGATGAAATCCATAGCAATACTCTCCTAAGGGCGCGTGGGGATGGGTAAAGGCTGTAAGGGTCCGTGTGCCTTATGCCTGTCAAACTTGACCTTTTGGCATACTAAACATCTGCGAACAAAGTCATCCACATCCTTTTTAAGCCTGGGCCAATAGAAGTAACGCTCCACACCCTTCAGGGTGGTATCTATGCCGCGGTGGCCTATAAAAGGTGGACAATGGCACTCTGCCAAGACCTTTTCCCTCAAAGGCTGTGTAACACACAACATCGTTTTTCGCATCAAATAGCCATCCCGTATGGAATAGCCTGAAACGGCCCCCCCATTCTGTATGTTGGTAAAAATGTCAGCAAAGTCAGGATCCATGGCGTACTGATCGACCATATCCTCGAAGCTTTTGTGATGAATCACGGAAATAGCCAGAACCAAGGGCTTCCGAGACAATGCATCTGCCACTAAATTCTTCTGTCCCTGAACATAAACAATTTGGCAGTGAAACTGCGACTGAATGTTAGCCCATCGCATCTGCTTTCCGAAAGCTGCTTCTTCAAGAAGTAGCGTAAACTCTGATGATCCGTAAAGATTGTAAAGTCAACTCCGAGTAAATAGTGTAGCCACTGTGTAAGAGCATATATCTCTGCCAAAAGCTCTTTTCGTATATCTGAGCTACCAATTCCGGTCGTGAAAACATTCTGCTTTCATAAGCAATGACATGGCCTTCATTCATCAAGACCGCTCCCAGACTCTGACTACAAGCATCAAAATAAACTTCGAATGGCTTTTGCAAATCTGGCAAAGCCAACACTGGTCCGGTAGTCAATTTTTCTTTAAGTGTTTGAAAAGCAGTCACCTTTGTCGGTCCCCACGTAAGACCTATGAGAGAGAGAGAGAGAGAGAGAGAGAGAGAGAGAGAGAGAGAGAGAGAGAGAGAATCGACACGGCACAGCGGAGTTCCGAGCCAAGACACACTGACCCCAAACACTGGTGCCCCTTGAAGTTCCTTCCGGTATTTCTTTATTATTATGCTCGCAAAGTGCAACTCCCGAGGGTCCACTCTCTTTGAGACTACGTGAAGATGTTCCCTAGAGAGTGACCCCAAGGACACTTATAAAGAATAGAAGGATGTCCAAAAGCAGATGTCACGTGCACATGGCTCTATGTGCCACGTGGACATGCTTCATCGACATCCAGAGCTTGTTTTCCCCTTCTTCCTAGATAGGAGTGTCTAGAATCTAGGAGGATTAGTACCTGCTATTTGTGAGCCTGTTCGTAGGACTTGCATGATCGAACGAGTCCATTAAATTAGGTTGTCCAGTTTTGGAACCCTCTTGCATAAATGGTTTATACACGCTATTTGACAGATGTTATTACACCACGGTGGGCATCTGGCATGACGTTGTCGTGCCGTGGCACGTGCATAGTGGGAACGCAAGCTAAGCCCTGCAATATTATGGATTTTATGTGTATACCTTAAGTATGCATAAGTATATGCATTTTCTATTTAGCATGCAAAAAGCTAGTCGAAGTCTGATGTGTCACTCTTGTTGGAACGGGCTTTGACCCCGAGCTTCTTTGTGAACCTCTTCTTGGAGCCATGATGAAATGAGCCTATAAAATATACCTCCTATCTACTAGTCATTCTAGGTGGCATATGACATGTATAGCATGGCCAAAAGTGGCCTTAGTCATAGTATACCCCATGAGGTGTCATTTTACACATAGTAGGTGCACTTTGGAGTGATTATGGACCTAGAAAAATCCCTTAGAAAAGTAGTTACGAGTTTGTTTGATGTCATCCATGATGTATGCCAAGCTCTCTCTCAATTTTTTATAAAGCTACTCTTAGAGGCTTATGGCGGCAAGGAAAAGATATTTGGAGAAAAATCTAGAAGAACCTCTAGATATTTCTTGATGAGAAAGATCTAGAAACTTTGAAGATAATTTCAAGATATTTTTGAAAAGGGAGACACTTGTCACACAAATCCCTTAGATATTTCTAAGCAAATATCTTCTTCAAGAGGCAACCTCACCTATAAATAGAGCCTCTTGCTCCTCACTTGGGCATCAAGCAAACCATCAAGCAATCCCCATAATCAAGCCATCACCCAACCTCCTAGCCATCTCCGTGAGAAAAACTCTCTCTCAATCTCAGCCCACCACATCTTGAGCTTGCTACTTCATGCCTCAAGCCTTCTATATCCTCACTTGTAATACTCATACACTCTATGTAACCTTCTTTCATCAATAAAAACGCATTGTTGGTGGCTTGCAAACGGTGTTGGGGACTACTACGCATCATCTACTTCATCAAGTTGGCTACAATACCACAAGTCTTGAGGTGTGCTTCACTTCTTTGGATTAAGCTTGTGTGGGTCTTTGTGTGTTGATTGTCTCTCTTATCTCTTTCCTCCATTGTTTGGACTGCTTTCTGAGATTTCTTAGATGAATAACCCCGATGGTGTAACTTTTCAACCCTTTCACTTTGTGCAACATATTAGAATTAACGTTTGTATTAGCCGTAAAATCCACTTCCAACAGAGAATTGTGTTTCTTTTTGGGCCGGAAAGACTGCAAGAAATTCTTCTTTCTCCACATCCTCTTATTTTGCCACTACTAGACTACTCTAATTCTTTCGATGTGCACATATTTATTCTCCTCTAGGGGTTGAGTCTTGCTTTCTTAATATTACTATGAACCAAAAAGACTCGTATACACGGCTCATTCCTATCGCTAGGCAAAATATCTACATCTTTGTAAGCACTAAGTTACAGTTTCAAAGAACCATTCGCAGTCTATTTGGAGCACAACGGCTTGCTATTATAAATGCATCAGTGAACCCTTTCATCTTGCTTTTGATTAGATACAATCAAAGCCTTGATGTTTTTATCTTTGTCTTGCTTTGAGGGTTTCACGTGTGCGTATGTGTGTGTCTGCGTGTGAGATTCCAATGGCTACACACAATGTATTTGCTACAAACACTAAGCTTGCTCAAGTGAAAAGCTGCACAATCTCCCCACAAACCCTCACAGCTAGAGGCCCGACGCCTTCCTGACAAGACCGCCAACTCTTTGACACACTTTTTGGTGAACCCGACGCGAAGTTTGTCAGGGTGAGTTAGTGGGGATCTGTAAGCTACTTCAACCATGGGTGATCATCATCCGCAGCAGCAAGGTATGCCTTTTGATCCTGCTACAATGCAAATGTTTCAAGCATTTGCCTTGTTTATGCAACAACAGCATGCTACAGAAAGAAGAGAAGTGTCAGCAACCAAAGCTATTCAGACAGTGGTGCACAAAATGGATCAGTTTAATGGGAAAGATGTGACAAAGTATCTTTGTGGCTATGTAAAGGAGATGGAGTTGCATCGTGTGCCAGAAGATGAGATGCTCCAAAGCTTTGATCTTGTTGTGACTCCTGAGACTAGAGAGCATGTGAGAGGAATCGGGAATGAGCATGGAAGAAATTGGGAGGAGTTCAAGCTAGCGATGAAGGAGGAGTATTTCATGGAGGACTCTGAGAGAGTAACAAAGAGAACTTTCCTGGAGTGGGTAGCCAAGCCAAAGGAGGGGCTCTCTCCAACAGAGCTGCTCAGGGAGTTTGAGCGACAATATGCTCAACTCACAAGGATAGACAAGGCCACACTTGACTCAGAAAAGACAGAGCTCTTCTTACAAGCAACAGGAAAGGAGCTCCGGGAGCAATTGGAGCTACTTCTTGAGGACAAAGATGCTGAGCAGGGACCACAGAGGCAGAGGGGACACCACCACCACAGAGCTCGGTTCCCACCCATACACACACCAGCGGTACTCTCATTGATCGAGCTATAGAGTTAGGGATATCGAGACGACCGCGACTGAGGAGGGGAGCCACGCAACACCGGCGGAGATTGCGGCAGAGGATCCACAGGATTCTAGCACGACACCCTGAGTGTCGATCAGGATAGGCTTCATGCTACTGCTATATTGTATCATGGTGACACTTATCCCCACTTTGTACCTTTATGGCATGATACCATTGCTCAGCCTACCAGCCACCCATAGGAGTCGGTAGCACTCCTATCAGTTTTTTGTTTGTAGTTTTCTTTGTTTTGTACCCAGACTTGGTACTAGACTCATCATTGTAATCAGTTGGTCTCATAGGTCATTTTGGCCTTTTGTAGACGTTAATATATCATTTCATTTCATCTCTCTCTCTCTCTCTCTCTCTCTCTCTCTCTCTCTCTCTCTCTCTCTCTCTCTCTCACGCACAGGCGCTCTCACATGGTATCAGCAGCTTCGGTTTTCCATGGCTTGGGACCAGCGCTTCATCATCGCATCAGGTACCCCTCCCAATATAAGATCTGCCAGCGTTTCTGCAATTGGAGCCAAATCTGCCAGCGTTTTGCAAAGAGCCAGGCAAGTGGCGAAATTTGGAGTTTTTCATCACGGAGGACCCCCCCCCCCCCCCCCCCCCCCCCCCCCCCCCCCCCCCCCCCCCGCGTTTTGCAGATCAGGCCAGCGTTTTTTCTTCTGATTGCCAGCGCTACAATTCCGGGGCATTTTCGTCGTCGGAACATCCCTCCCTCTACTTGCGTTTTTGGACAGCTGCAGCGTGCAGCAGGAGGGCAGCGCTCAGCTTCTGGACCCTACAGATCTTGCCTTCCCAAACGGCCTTGCATCGGGTGCATTGCCGTTGAGAATCCTCTTCATCTGCTACAGATTTAAGCCATTCTCCGCTGCTTTTTCTCTGTTTACAGCCCTCTGACGGCAGTGCACACAGAGATAAACCCTTTCTAGACCCTCTGCACCGCTCCCGACCTTGTCGGGAGCGTACGAGCACGCTGAAAATTGCTGGACAGCAGCGTTTTCATCACCTCGCAGTTGTGTTTTTGGGTGGACAGCAGAACATGGCTTGTGTTTTTCACAGAGGATGAAGTTACCTCCTGCCAGAACACCATCCGATGGTGGTCCATGCGGTCTCTGAGTGACTGCTACAGTACACGGTATCTTTGACATCGGCTTGATCATCTATGGGCGTACGATCCTTGGGATATCCATTCATTCCAGCCATCATTCGACGGTTGTGCACTCCAGAGGGGGTGGTGACTTGTGGTTTGCTATGGACACACCTATGCACTCATCAGAGGAGTCCACACGAGATATGGCCATGCTCATGGCATATGGGATTCCGACATTCCCAGAGAAGACACCACCATTTTGGGTGGACAAACACTTATCACTTGACCTCGACACGTCAGATCACTTGCTTACACATGAGCATCTACATTGACTTAGGGAGAGGATCTTAGATCTTTTCTTGGACAGGTTCATTGCTTGGATCTACAGACTGGAGTGGAACTTCGATGCTTTGGACTTTCTTGGAGAGTTTACCCGCGAGATGCGGGAGATCAGGCATCACGCGACTACATCCGGAATCACCCGGAGCTTGGCTTGGATGGTAGTGCAGTTGCTCTTCTACACTCCTGATCATTTGGATTGCTACGTTCAGAGTTATTTACACTCACCCTCGGTACCCTCACAACAGACTTATCCCTGGACTTGGATAGTAGGCCACTCCTAGCTCATTCACATTGAGAGCCACACCGAATTGCAATTTGATGGCATTGTTGGCGTGGATTTTGTTTTGGTTGACACCGGAGGATTGGAGGCAGAAGATACAGGCAAGACGGCGCAGACACATTGGTCTGTCCTTTTTTTCAGGTCTCCGTTCCCCATTCCCATTCCAACTTCCTGTCCCGAATCCCCGTTCCGTGTTTCATACGTGAGTATTTGTGACAAGGAATGGCAGTTCACGCTCGTTGCCATTCCCCGTTTCGCCTTCCGAATTCCCGTTCCGGGTAACTATGATGTCTAGAAAAGCATACAATGACTAAAGCAGATTGAGCATATATACAACCATAAAGGGCAGCCGACGGATAACTCAAATATCTATGACAGTCCAGCTGCACCTATCTCCAAAACTGTGGCGGGGATGAACTGGCCACGATGTCCTCTAGACCATCACTCCTACCACGTGTCAATGTCTAGGCGAAAGTGCACCCAGTGTGAACCCACGACCAACTATAATTGCCTTTCCCATGCAAGTGACACTGTTGCCCGGCTACAAGTGGTGTCCTCAGGTAGGGATGACCCTATCGAGCCAGTCGGCTTGTGGCAAAAGCACTGCCAAGAGCTGTCGAGGAGTGTCCTGTCCCATGAGCCGGTGGTGGGGTGTGAGACGGTCAGGTGACGAGGTTGAGGGGCTAGTGGGGGAAATGGGAGGGGTGGGTAGGGGAGGGAGAGGTGGAGGCAGCGGTGGAATCGACAGGCTGGGGGGGGGGGGGGTGTGACTGCGGCGAGGTTGAGGTGGAAGGAGACTCCTCATTCACATCCTGGTGTAGAGGGTCAAAACGATTGGTGCTCCACCTTTGTTGCAAGGCTCGCTTGTTCCATCAGCGATAGAGCAAGTCGGATGGTAGGCTCTGCTGGGTCGGGCGAGGGGGACTTTGTCAGAGTCCCTCTTGGGAAGAGTAGGAGCCTCCATCTGTGTTTGCTGTTGTGGAGGAAAGGAGGATGAATCGAAGGCGAAGGAGCCGAGTCGAAAACGAAAAGGGGGAGGAGAGCTTAAGGGAGCACAGCAGCAGCGAGCACATTCTATGTCTCAATGTCTTAGAGTCTGCTAAATTACATGCCCGTGTCCATGGATGTATTGGATCAAAGAAAAGACACACCTTGTTCATGCTACGGCCAATGCCAGCTATCGCCTCAAGCTTGTCCAACAAATTTGCAAAACCTGAGCGGGAAGACCGCAAATCTGTGGAATGAATAATCTTCTCTATAACAAGCACCAAAATCACTACCTAGGCCTAATGCTAGGCTTAGAAGGCTCAAGTTTGAAAAGAAAGATTTTTTGGTTTAGGTTGTATGCAATTGGGAGTATCCTCATCAAAGGTAGCTGTTAGTTAAGCAGAAAAGTCAGCTTTGAAAGTAGGCAGGATTAATGTAGGTATTTAAGCTGATGCAATGTGTAGATAAAGGGTAGGACAAATCAGCAGAAAGAAGCTATTGGAAGGTTAAAAGTATTTTGGCAAATGGAGGCCTTTGGGACTTTTACTAGCCCATAGATAACGAGCTCTTTGTTCTACTTCAGCTATTTCTTTACTCCCTTGGCTGCACAACTTCATAAAGTTCACAAGTAAATGGATGATTGAGGTCCTTCCACCTAAATGGATCGTCTTCTCTAAGAGTCTGTGAGGCCCCTTAAGCGTCAGCTAGGAACAGAAACAAGATGTAGCTCAGAATCTCCCAACAGAAATTTTTATTTCAATGTCCTTGATTGATATCATGTTGATTCTTAGACAATGTTTATCATCTTATATAAGAGGCTGTGAGGCCACTTTAAGAGTCAGCAAGAAACAAATTCAAGAAGTAGCTCATGCTTCTTTTTTTATCGATCTTTGGGATTTCACTCTTGATTCTTGTTAAATGTATTATACCGTGTTGTACCTTGCTGTTTAGGTGTTTTTAACGATAATTATTTGTTATCCAAAGAAATACAAGCTACTGTACGGAAATTTGCTTTGGCTCATGGCAATGTGACACATGAAGCTCTTGAATTTATTTTTTCCTTGGTGAAGTGTTTTCCTTTAATCTACTCATGACATACCCACATGTCCGCTTCAGTATTCAAATGCTGTTCATATCTGTTGTTATATATTTATTGAAGTATCCAACAATGGTGCACTTATGTGGACAGATGGAAAGAGGTGGCACCAGTTTTAACAAAGTTTGTGGAGAGTAGGCGAATTTCAGGAGGTCCTGTTTTTCTTGTGGCTCATAATGGGAAACGATTTGATGTTCCTTTTCTAATGAAGGAGTTTAATAGATGCTCATTGCAGATACCATCATGGTGGCAATTCGTTGATAGTGTGCCAATTGCACGTGAAGTGATGAAAGCCAAGGGTAAGAAATTCTCTGTGCTGTGTGGTATAAGTGGAAGGGTATAAATTATTAATAATCTTTATTACATCTGGATTTTTCGAGTATGCATGTTTCACAGCAGAGATATCAAATCACGAAGTACTCCCCTTTGATGAGACTGTCTTGCTACTTTAGTTTTATCCCTCATGATAGTATCTCTGTGAAGCTGGACTATAATTTCTCAAACAATTAACAAGTTTAAGAAGTCAGGTGCCTTAAATAAGTAGTGTGTTGAAGTGTGCTACGGAATTTTCTATCCTTTCATAGCAGTCTGAGCAGGCCAGGTAGTGACTTTACTGATGATCTCTTACCAGACGCTGGACCTCTGTCTCAGTGGCATGGTCCTTTTGGGTGACCCCACATTTCCAAGAGGAAGGTAAAGTCGGGACTTGTGGTTTTATTACCCATGTTTTGACACACAGAAGTTTTTGCACATTTGGCACCAAGATCAAATCTTAGTTTCAACTATGCCCACCTAAAGATATATGTGGATATAGTGTGCTGTATATCAGTGGTGAAGAGATGGCTGCCCCGAATGTTCTTACTAGGTTCTTATGGAGGGCGAGAGCGTAATAAAGGGAGAGCGGCAATGAGTTTGTCAGAGAGATGTCACTGCTTTGGATTTCTCAGCCCACCATGGGCATGTGTGTGCATACCCATGTCCAATCATTCACAAAGACGACCTCTCAATACCAAACGTCATAGCAAGTGGCAAGCAGCTGAACCATTCCTAACTGTACTTTTTCATCTGAAGCGGCAAGCTTTGAGATGAAGAAGATGAACTCTTACAAGGTTTTAAAGAAATTTAGAGCTCCGTCGATGATATTTTGCCCTGTTTATTTGTATTTTCCCAGCCTCTTTTAAGCCGAGTACTTGAATGAATTTACAAAACCATATTGTGTGACAGGACTGGAGAAATATTTAATGTACCTGTGCCTAAAAACTTGTCACTCAAAGTGTACCAAGTAATCCATTTTGGCTCTTCATAAGAGTAACTTACAGTTTTTGTTATTTTTCAGGGGAGAAAGGCCCTTTGAGACTTTCAGCTCTTTATGAATATTACAAGCTTCCATATGTTGGTGAGGCTCACAGAGCCTTGGCAGATGTGGACATGTTAGCTAGTGTTCTTCAGATGCTTCTGTTAGATCTGAAAATGTCTTTGTCAGACTTTCTGAAGAAAGCGTTTACAACAAAAGATATCTTACAGTCGTCGTCACCGATTTTTGATAACTTGGAATCCCTTCCCCAAGATTTTGACTTGAGCAGCGAGTTATCCATGGAAGGTGAAGATTTGTCGGAGGTGTCATGTGTACCTCATGAATTGAGTGAAAGTTCAGATGTCCCTTGGGATGACATTGAAGGGAAAGAATCAAATGAGAGGCCATTAATGCTTGAGGGGATGGATTCAAAGAAAGTTATTCATGAGAAAAGCAAGCAATGTGTTAACATAAATGCATGGCCAGAAAGAAGTATGGAAAAGAATGATATGTGTACATCTAGGGATGATTCTTCCATTACTGATTCTGTTTGGGACATTTCCCCCAACCATGGAGTAGTTTATGACTGCAATGATCCGTACCGTATCTTAGAGCTGGCTGACATTGATACGAGCCTGCTGTCTTCAACATTAAATGAGTATTTGCTAATGAAGTCGAGAAGGCCAGAACTCTTGCTGCTATGGAAATCTGGTGGATTTTATCAGGTTGTACGTTGGTTATGTAAATTTTATCAAGTTGTCCAGTGTTTATGTTCAGTATAAAACCAATTTTAATTTACTTTGTTTCACACGTACAGTTGTGCCCTTAGCTTCTAACTTTTGTATTTGCTATTTCTTTGCGTAGGCTTTTTTTGAAGATGCAAAGAAGCTTTCTGAGGTGTGCAATGTTGGCCTGTCTGCTATTAAAGGGGGTGAGGTATGTGTTGCATGTTAGCATTATTTTAGTTAAATTTGTTCATTTGTACCATGCTTCCTCTGCTGCTATCTATATTACTGCTCCTAGCATTTATGATCCTGCGTAATCATTTGCAAGTATTTTCAAGACTTTCTGGCCAATGACCAGCTTGGAGCTTAGAAGTTTTAGATACAAAACCCTTATCAAGGCTCTTATACATTTAAGCCACTCAAACAATGTATGATTCTTACACTTCCAAGTCCCTTGCCTGATCACTAGCAAAGAATCACCTAATATAATAAGCTTTTGTATGCCTAACTCTCTGCATTCTTCTAATCCAAGGGTTAAAGCAACATATTTGGCCTCATTATTAGAATGAACATTTGGTAGGGTGATACCTTTCTTGACCATTATCTTCTCTTTTGTGGGTTCAAAATGATGATTCTTCCCACTGCTTTGTTGAGTTGTTGTTGGTAAGCCCCGTCAAAGCACAAATTATGGGCATTGTCAATCTGATTTTCCTTGAACTATTTTGAGTCTTCCTCTCTTTTCAATTGTGATCCTTTCCTCTCTCCCACTTTGTACATGAGAATGTTTGCAAGACCTGCTCTTGTGCTATCTTCTACAAGGAAAGTGTATTCAAATTCTTGAAGCTCAAGCTCCCACTTGAGACCCATGTATTGTACTAGATGTGGTGGATTGTGCTCCAAGGTGCGAAAAAAAAATGGTGCCGGAAGAAGATATGATCGAAACACTCTTATAGCAAACAAGATTGCAAATACCACTTTCTCCGTGTCAGTGTATCCCTTTTCTGCAGGAGTCGTCACTTTGCTTGCAAAATAGGCTGTCCTCATGTATGATGTTTTAGGGTCCTTTTGCGTCAAAACAACACCGATTGCTTCCAAACCTACACTTGGAGTGACATATAGGTGCGCTTTTGATATGGTGGCATTATGGTTAGAAGAGAGCTATCTTTTGGAATCTAGTTGCTCCTGAAAATCTATTCTCTCGATTAATAAGATACATAAATTGGAAGCTCTAGTTACTGTAAAGATTTCTTTTCACTTCAACGAAACAAGAAGAGCAGTCTTTGCAGAGATTTTATTGATAGATTTTTCTCTCGATTGTTTGCAAGCCTCAAATATTGTAGCATGGTGAATACCTATGCATTGGGCGAATAGTGAGAAGATAACAATGCTCATATTATTACACCTTCAACTGAAAATTGGGGTTATGGTAGTTTTGCCTAAGCAGTACTTTAAGTGTCAGCACCTTCAGAATGAACTTGTTTAAATGTTCCAGAAAAAGTTTGTTTTTCAAATAAAAGGAAGTAAATTGTCTATGTGAAGTAAATGGCTTTGGATTGAAAGCCAAAATATAAGATGCGAAAACTCTCTTCTGATAGCATACTTTCTTGGTAACTTACAATTTTTCTCTGAACCTGCATGGTTCAGTTGTCGAAAAGCCCCAAAAAATCTTTATTGTTGTCACACTACCATATCAAAGAATTTGAAGATTTCCTGGGCTATAAATTTGGTTGCGAGGTTATAGAAATTAACATTAAATTGGTTGGTTCTGATTTTATGCTCTGGTAACATCGGCTTATCTTTGTCATCGCAACCTTGTACTGAACAGGTCTAGCCTGAGGAGCGTTATTTAATCATGTGTTTGGGTGTGGGTGAGAGAAGCTCACAGTTTGAAAGAAAAACGAACATGGGGCCAAAATGTGGCCTGCCCACATCCTCTTAAAATCAAATTGACTGGTTATAGCTAATGGTGTGCATGTATATGCAAAACATGTTTGCCTCTTTTTACTGGGGTTTATTCAGTAATGGTCAAACAGTAAAATACACTTTGGGTCTCCTGTAACGATGAAGATGCGACTTTTATGGTTTGTGAACAAAAAGCTAGTTTCTTGCAATATGGCCTAGACATGATCACATTCAAGACTTGAGGATCTTTCAAAGAAAAAGACTGAGGACATCTTTGTTGATATCTGTAAAGATGGGTTTTATGGTTTGTGCACAGAAATAGTCTATCTATAAGTAAAGCTAATTTCCTGCATACTATAATGAAAATAGACTTGACATTATAACATTCAAGGTGCATGGATTTTTGTCCAAAACTAAGAAATTTTATTTAAGTTGAGGATGTCTTTGCTGACACCAATTGAGGTAGAATTTTCATCCCACACTATATGAGTATTCTTGTGGCATTTGGGTTTGAGATTGTTCCACTCAGTAAACTTCTGTTAAATATTTGTCGAATGGCATTAATTACACTCAAGGTCTTCGTCATGGCTTCCCATCTCCTACATGTGATTCTCAACCTGAAGGAGTAAATTGGCTTTGTTTGTTCTTTTTGAAGCTGCCAGTTCCTAGATGGGTTGGTGTCTATGGCAAGCTTGCACTCAGAGCATGTTGATGTTTACATTCAAGCGCTTTTGGCAAAGGGTATAGGTGTCTGCAAACAAGATCTGGTACTTGAATATCTGAACTGTTTGTTCTAGCTTGGTAATTAATTGTCATCACTACTTTACTTTACTAATAATAGGTGGCTTGCAGGCTGGAAGAATGACATGTTATGCTTCATCACAGCTGTTGACACCTGGGACAGCTAGAATTCCTAGGAATCAAGATGATTCTTTAAATAGCTTCTTATTGGCTGTCGTGCCAGCTCACACTGATGATGATACTTGGGGATTAGCTTACACCGAAGTTTTAACTGGTCAGATCCTCAAGTACAAATTGTTACAGTTTCTTTCAGAGAGTTGCATTGCTTTTGAATCTTCTTGGGAAAGCCTGTGAGCTGTCCTTCAAGTATACAAAAGGAACATGCATCAAGTTGTCAGGTGTGGAGAGATTTATGGATGGTTTGTCTTTCCTGAACTGTAGGAGAGATAAGGGTAACTGAAGGACAAGGACCAAGATCAATGATAGAGGAGATTTTGACTGTGCGACCTTCTGAAATCCTTTGTTCAGCCGATGTAACTGCCAACTTCTAAGCATCCATTCTTGCAGAGTACATTGATGGTGAGGTTTTAGATCTGGTTTGAGTTGCTAATTGGATGCTTGTGCTGTCTTTTTACAGGTGGATAGAAGAAAACTACACTCTCTTCCTTTCGGATTGTCTATGGGATATTCATACTCGTTCCGACCGTCTGGGGAGTTCTGTTCAACTTACTGCAAGAAGGTGAGCGCAACAGCCTGCCCCTCTAGACCTGTGCACCAATGCATCCATGCAAACATCAGGAAACTGGTACTCCTGTAATACCAAGCCTGCTGTTTTGTCAATGTGATGGCATTCAGATCCAATCATATCCTTCTTGTCCTGTGTCAAAGTCAAAGAGTTGAAATAAAAAACTGCTCGAGAAGTAGAAAGCAAAGAATATACTGCTATACCGGTAGGGAAGACGAAGTGGCACATGGTGGGAAGTAAACAACCGAGTCATAAAAAAATTCGTCCTTTGTGTGCAAAATGGGAGGAACCTTTATGGCACCCTCAACTTGACGAATGCACCGTATTGTTGTATGCATACTCAAGCATAGGTAGATATTGTTCCCACTTGCCGTTAATATCTGACACATAACATTTCAGCAGATCTAAGACATTAGAATTAGCCTTTTCTGACTGCCCATCAGTTTGTGGATGAAATGAGGATGAAAACTTGAGCGTGGTGCCAATGTTTTCAAACAAGCCTCTCCAAAACAGGCTCGTCATACGAGGATCATGATCACTGACAATAGACTGTGGCATACCATAGTACTTGAAAACATTATACATAAACAACCGTGCCATCTGGTCAGATTTTATCTTCTTCTTGACAGGAATAAAATGGGTCTGCTTGTTGAACCTGCAAATTATGGTCCATATACCATCATTCCCTATTGGCGTTCTTGGAAGATCAAAGATAAAATCCATAGCAATGCTTTCCCATGGGTTATCTGGAATAGGCAGTGGCCGTAATAACCCTGGTGCCTTTTGCCTGTCAAACTTGACCCTTCGGCAAATCAGGCATGCTCGCACAAAGGCATCCACATCTCTCCTCAAAGTAGGCCAATAAAAGAATGTCTCGACCACTTTCATTGTTGCATCTGTGCCACGATTCCTTGCTTACGGTGGGACATGGCTTTCTACCATAACTTTATGTCGCAGTGGCCTAGTGACAGTCTGCCATGCATCATCATAAAACCATCCTTGAGGAGGTAGTGCTCATGGCGTTGCCCAGCTTGCAACTGTTCAAAGATCCTTGCAAAATCTTCATCAACAACATACCGTTCCTTTATGTCATCAAGCTCATGACGATAAGGAATTGACACAGCTGAAATTTGTGGCTTTCTTGATAACGCATCAGCCACAACATTCTTCTTGCCTTCCACATGCAGAATCTAAAAGTGAAACATAGAGAGAATGCTTGCCCATCGCATGTGCTTTTCGGATAACTTTGACTGTGTCAAGAAGTATTGCAAGGTCTGATGATCTGTCTGGACAACAAAATCAACACCTAGTAGGTAGTGCTTCTGTCTAGAAAGCACATGAATTACGGCCAATAGCTCTTTCTCATAGATTTGCATAGTCTTTTCTGTCCCTTGCAAGATTTTTCTCTCATAAGCTACTACTTGACCATCTTGCATTAACAATGCCCCAATACTATTGCCACATGCATCACACTGGACCACAGATGACTTCCTGAGGTCTGGTAAGACAATTACTGGATCCGAAGTCATCTTTTCGTTTAAAAGATTAAAAGTTGAAATCTCTTTTTGTGTCCACTTGAACGTGACCTCTTTCTTTTGTAGAGCTTGAAGGGGTGAAGCAACATCATGCGCAGTCTTCAAATCTGGCCATGTTCTGATTGCTTCAACCTTGGCAAGATCCATTCGGACACCATCCTTTGACACTATGTGGCCAAGAAAGTGAATCTCTTCCAAGAAGAACTCACTTTTCTTAGGATTAACAAGCAACCTATGGGTGCGTAGCTCTTCGAACACAATGGTCAAGTGACGCCTATGCTCCTTTCATTCTCTGGGTAGACTATCATGTCGTCAAAGAATGTGCCGACAAACTTTTGATGTGGGCATCCGATCCATCATCCTATTGAACGTAGCAAGAGCATTTGTAAGACCGAACGGCATCACTAAGAACTCATACATACCAAATGTCGTCCTAAACGCAGTCTTGTGCACATCCTTTGGCCTGATACGAATCTGATGGTACCCACTCTTAAGGTCTATCCTGCTGAAAATTGTAGCACCCTCTAGTCGGTCAAGAAAATCATGAATCCTTGGGATAGGAAACCTGTTCTTGATGGTACGCTTATTCAACAAACGATAGTCAATACACATGCGCCAAGTGCCATCCTTCTTCTGCACTAGAAGCATTGGGGAGCAAAAGGGTGAATTCCTAGGTTGAATCAACCCTTTCTCTAGTAGCTCCTCTACTTGGCCCATAATCTCTTTCTGCTGAGCCGCATTAATCCTGTACGGAGGCCTATTTGGTGGGCTACAACCTGGCACGAAATCTATCGCATGATCCTCAAGCCTCTCCGGCGGCAATTGAGACGGTAATAAATTAGACAAAGAGTCACTAAACTCTCGAAAAAATGTTGACCTTTCTTTATCTAACACAAATAAATTTGATTGACAATTATCTGAAACATTACGTGTAAAGATCAAGTATGTAGAAAGATGCTTCTTAATTACAATAGTGATAGCCGAAGCAGATACAATAGGGACAGACTCCCCTTTAAGCTTTACATCAAGGATGTGAGTTTTGCCCCTATGTTGAAGTGTGATCTTTTTGTTGAAGACATCCAACACTCCATGTATACGAAACATCCACAGGATTCCCAACAGCGCATCACACCCTTCCAGTGGCATGATGTAAAATTCTTCTATGTCCACATGACTGAATATGCAGACGCGCCTTTCCAATGATAGACGTAACACACTCTAAGTGGCCAGGACATGCCAACCCTGCCTTTGCTGTGTACCCCATCGCTTCAGCTTTGATGCCCAGCTTGATGGCCAACTCTGGTGAGATAAAAGTTTGCTTTAGCACCTGGATCAAATTAGAAGATAAGTGCTGTTTGGTCTCCGACTTTACCCCATGCTCTGCATAGCTCACTGGCATCTGAACTTGGCCTATCACCCACCATATCTGGCACTAGACCTATCGTGGGTTTAGACTTCTTGCCTTTCCTGTCCTCTTTATCATCCGAATCGGTTGGTCTTCTTCTTTGTGGACAATCTGTAGCAAAGTGACTAGGCTGCTCGCATATGAAACATTTCTTCTCGGCCATCAGAACTTTCTTTTCCTCGAACGACTTGCGCGGAAAAGGTTTCCCTTTCTGTTTATAGACTTGCGCTCCAGATGTTTCGGCTGAGTCCTTGTCTTTATTTGCCTTTTTTGACCCTTGGGACGCTTTAGGAGTCACTTTCACAACGGGCTTCTTTGTTGATATTTTCTTTTACTGAACCCCTTTCATGTTGCCGTGGAACCCACTGTCCTCTCTCAACAAGGCAAGACCAGTGTTGGCAACGTCCATAAGCTGAGTGAGGGTAGCCACTTTGTTCTTTGTACAGTAATCTCGAAGCCCTCTAGGTAGCCCACAACGATACTTCTCAATTTGCTCTGCCAGTGACACAAACCTGTAGGAGGTTACTGAGAGTAACACTTTACAAAACCTCCGATTGTACTCTTATAGGCTCTTGCAAGTAGCCGCAATGAATCCGTTATAAGATGAGCTTCAAATTCATTTGACAGCCATGCAGATGCAAACATTTTCTTGAAGTATACCTATGTGGCGGGTGTTTGTCCTTCCATCAACAATGTCGTCCACCATGTAAGCGCATTGCCTTTCAAGAAAGTGGCAGCTTTCCTAACCTTGGAGGCCTTTGTAAAATTCCCCCTTTGCATAAGCTGTATCAAATTGTTGGAGGAAAGTAAGAGCCTTTGTCTTATCCTCAAAGCCACTGAAAGTACCAAATTTCATAGTTGCACCACCTTCTTTGTATGTTTTCGGCTTTGCCAGTGCTCCTAAATTGTCATAGCGAATTGTTTGCAACATGGGCACTATAATAGGGATCATCGGCGCCCCTTTGCCATTGACATTTTGCGTCATAGGTGCCATATGTGTTGGCTGGTTGGAAAAACAAGCCATGCCAAAATTGCCTTGTGGCACCGCAAACTGGCCTTGGTTGCACTGAAACCCTTGTTGCATGCCAATATTACCATACATGGGGTTTGGCATCATGCCTTGCATACCCCAAACATTGTTCCTAGCTTATATTGTTGTTTTCCATGCACATAAACAGCCATGCTTTGAAACACCAATCCACCCCCGAAATACCTACGATGTATCGTGGGTAGTGGAAAAACCTGTTGCATAGCTTGGAAACTCGTTTCCTGTCCATTTAATGCGACATGCAAACTCTAAAAGGTGGTTGGCTGAACTGGTAAAGCCTGTGGAATAGGCGTCCTAACCACCTGTTCGTGGATAGAAGGAACTTTTCTTGGAGCCCCGCGTGACTCCGCAACATGTGAGTGCTCCCTGCCCTGTTGGTACGCACAAGGAATATGGGCTTGAGCCTCAGCAGGCTCTGCTGCATGAGACAGTTGCCTGGTTTGCTGTGACAGTGGTGGCGCTTGCAGAAATTCCATAAACCTAGGTTTTTGCACCAACCGAGAGAACACATCCACAACGGCAACCAACTGTGTCTTGAACGCATCCTTGTCTAGTTGCCCAGTCATATACCCTTGACCTTGTGGAGCATTTAAATTAACAAAAGGTACATGGAGGGGTGGCCGTGAACTCCCGTCACACTCGAACACCGGAGGAATAGCCTGTCTGTCTTGTGAAGAGGAACCCTCTTCCCCGGTGTCGTTTGTCCTGTCAGCCATAGTGTAATTCCAAGTTCCTGTGCTTTGTGTCTTCACCGCAAACCAACCAAGCCTCACTCTTTAAGGAAAAAGTGATTCTATCCCGGCAACAGAACCATGAAACCGGCCCATAGGGAGGCAGACTTTAGCTTTCACCAAATCTTTACTTGATAAGCTTTACTCGACTTTACGACACAGAGGAAAACTTCACAAATAAACCTGTGACTGGAATTAACACTTCACACAAACCACCTAGCGAGAATCTGTAGCACGCTGAATTCTCTGTTTTCTGTCCTGAAAAATGCACCAGATCACCTGTACAGTCATCCCAACGCTTCCGCGAAGCTCTTGGGGTATAAGGGAGCAAATATTGAAATAGGGTCAAAACCCTAAACTTGCAAAAATACACAGCAGGCTGTATTTTACTATTTTGGGCTCCGTTCGCGTGCCGGTCGCATCTGTAGCAAGCCCTCGATCTCCCGCACTTGCAGGGCTACTTGTCCTTTGAATCGGACGAGATTTCTCGCGTGAAATCTCTCCAAATTCACCTCTCCCTGCGAGGATTAGCAATTAGCTAATCCAATACCTGGACAAGAGGCTCTTGCCTCGAATACGCGCATGAACCCGCACAACTGTACATACAGATGGAAAGCCCTTGAGCTGGGCTTTACGATTCTTTATTCAAAGGGGGGGGAGAGGTGCGCGAGAGCAGAATCATCGCGCTACATAAGACAAGGGAGAAGGCAAGCTTTCCATTAAAGCTGTGATCACCTGCACCCATTACTCACACACACAATGTAGTCACTTAGAAGCAAAATCAGCCTCTACTCTAAAAAATGGGTGCCCCCTCTTCATGCAGAGTTGGAAAATAGCTTTGCAGCCAACAAGTGTTCACTTTGCCCTTTTTGAGTTAATTTCCTAGTACCCACCAACTTATTATAAGTGTCGCGAGGGGTCTAAATGACTTTGAACTGAGCCTAGACACCCTTTTACTGCTTGGATTCCAATGCCGACTGGCACGACCATCTTGTGGTGACCTGCCCTTCCTGATTGCGGGTGAAACTCTCGGTCGTCGGCCGTTTCACTGTGGCCACACAATATCCGGCCATTTGTGACTTCAAATAGAGGGTCCCAAAAATTAAATAAAAATCAAGGGAAAAACCAACAATTAAGGTTAGTGGTTGCCACAGCCTTGTGACATTGAGCTGCGGTTTGCTGATGTTGATGTGCTTATGGGCACGTCAACTTAGTCCCTTCTTTCCTTTGCATCTGTACATATCTCTTGAATGCGCATTTGCATTAAATGCATTTTATGTAATGTGCACGGTTATGTAACCCATACAAGTGGAGATTAACCTAGCATTATGTACATACATGTAAGGCAGACATTGTGGTTTTGCAAGAGTATAATCAACATGAATTTCCTTGGCAATGCTCATATTTTGTGGATTATTGGGTAGCATATGTTGGTTTATTGGGCTTTTCAGGGTTTTGATTATGGTTAGGCATGAGTTGTAGCCAATTCTGGCGTACAATGATCCAGCGGCTCGTTGGATGGTGGTTCAATGTACAATCAATCGACAGACTTATGAATTTGGTGGTGTTTATGAGCATACAACCTTGAGGCAATGGGCTATCTTATGGCGTGCAATGTCTTCTTATCCATGGGTTTCCAATGTGATGCTTTGTGGTGATTTTAACAATGTACCCGCTTTATCTGATAGCACCACAGGATATTGGCACCTATTGAGTATGGAATTGTAGCCCTATATTGATCTCATTGTGTCACAAACGGGAGCGCATAGCAATATAGAATATACTTGGATAAATAGAATTTATCACTTTATACTGAAGCCAGAGGATATATATATATATATATATATATATATATATATATATATATATATATATATATATATATATATATATATATATATATATATATATATATATATATAGAGAGAGAGAGAGAGAGAGAGAGAGAGAGAGAGAGAGAGTACTGGGGACCAGAAGTTGGGCTGGTCCCCCCCCAATAGTATCTTTATTACTGAGGAGAAGTCTATACAAGCACTTGAACCGAACGTATTACCACGTTCGTTCTAGAATAAGACTTGATGGTTCCCAAAAGCCTCAGCTTCCTATTCCTAGGGCAAAACCCTATTCCAAGGAACTTCTGTTCCTTATTCCAAATGCTCGAGAACCAAGGTTCTCGCCTCTCGATTCACCTTCTAGACTCAGGGCACGACATCCTTGCAACTCTTTTGCAACTCTGTTTCCAGAGTCCTCTTCCCGCAGAACAACTCTGCTTTCTCGGACACGGAGTCCTTACTTGGGAATCTCAACTTCCGGATCACAACTCGAGAGACTACCTCTCTCTGATCCGTGGATCTACTTCCCAAACTCGGGTACGAAACCCTTGGGCTGATTTGGCTCTAATTCGTCAGAGCCCTTTCTTTGCTCCTACTCCCTCAATAAGAGGAAGTACACCTGCAAACAAATACTTAGAGATCATAACATGAAAATCGTTACCTTCAAAGTCTCGACGCTCGAAACGCAACTCGGTTCTCGAAAAGCAATTCCCCGGAAGAGATCTCTACATAGAAAATCCTCTCCTCCAATCTTACACACAAAAGAGGTGTGTTCTCACGTTCCTTCTCGTAAATCAGCCCTGTCTACGATGTTTATGGGCTGAAAACAGAGAAAAACAGCAGCTTGTCGCGATGGAAACACGCTCCATAGGCACTTCTTCGCGAGGGAACTCGCGCATTGGGTCCTGGCGACATTTGGTGCAATTGGGCCAGCCATGGGCATCACCAGCAACGTCTTCTTCGCGGATGAAATCTGCAGCAGCATCTCCTTCTTGCAAAAGCTGATCTTCCTCCATTGAGTGAGGGCATGTGATGCTTTTATAGCTCCTGGCCACGACACAAATAGCTGCTCGCGTAGAGATCACGGCCGTTTTTTTTTATAAATAAACTTATTTATTTATTTTTTATTTTTTGCGTTGTTCTGCCAGAAAAAGAGAGAGAGAAAACGCTGGTTGATGTGTTGCCTTATTTATCAGATGGCTGCCTACTTATTAAGTGGGCGGACGACATATTTTAAAAATAGTCTGAATCTGTCCAAAAATTCAATAAAACCTTACAAGTTAAAAACAATGCTTTCACAACACTTCCCAGGCGTCCCTGGATGCAATCACATGCACAGTTGCAATGTAGACATAGACTTCCTCGCGAGAAAGCATTTGCTTTTCCGAAAAGCAATCCCGCTATCTCAGAAAGCATCCGTTTTTCTTTAAAGTTTCCTCTGAACCCACCTTCATTCAAGTGCTTGCTTTTCCTTGTGCACAATTCTAACACAGTTTGGAATTTCCTCTCGACTATGGATATGCCCTTTCCGATGCACCCATCACCCACCTTGTGACGCATCAGGAATACCCATCACCTAGTCACTTCCTACCAAACTTACGGTACAATCTCCTTCGCGATGCTCTATGTCACCCATCCTATGACGCATCAGAGATGTCCGTTCCGGGATGGTCGGATACTTCTTCTTGATACTCCCTGTCACCCATCCGATGTGACGCATCAGAAGTGCCCATTCCTGTTGGGCTTACAGATGTTCCTGTTCTCAGTTCTCCCGTCATTCCTTTGAATGAGGCACTAGGAATACTCTGTACTCGGATGTCTCCAGTGAGAAAACCTCTCACTTATAAATCCAATAATTCATTTATAATTATTTTTATGTCAGATATAAAGCCAATTTAGCAACACCTTGCATGCACACGGATGTCAGATTTGTGAAGCTTTTTGCAACCAAATGTTTTTGGGTACACTTTTCACCATAATGCTCATTCTTCATATCGTGCAAGATTACATTGGTGGTATGTATTCAACATGCAACAATTTAATGAGTTTGAAATGAGCATAGACCATACCTTGTCGTTATCCATACCTTGTTGTTATCTGATCATGCGCCCATTGTGATGCTATTGCACTTTGGGCGATTGTACTATGATCAACCTCTCTCTAGGAAACGCCTGCTGCACATCAATATTGCTGGTCTTTCGCATGAGGCATTCCGCGAGATGATTTATGATGTTATTCCCGCATTGGTCACCCAACTGCATCTTGATCTTGATATTGGTTGGTTTCGCTTTGTTGCGTTGTGCGAAGTGTAATTCAAGATTATGGCAAACATGACATGCTTCAATTACGTGGTGATGTTGAGGATGCCAAACATGTTTATCAACAACTCTAACTCTTAGCTGGCATACGTTTATTGTTTGAAAGTGAATCGAGAGCTCTTTGCAGCATAGTTACCAGGAATGGGAAACCGGACGGGGAACGCAGAACGGTAACTGCCACAAAATGCCATTCCCTGTTACGGGTACTTACATTTGAAACACGGAACTGTAGCGCCGATAATGTGTCGTGCTCTCTACAGTGGGTGGTCCTCAGTGCAATGTGCGTGACAATCTCACTCGAACAGACTGAACAGAAAGGAAACAATAGACATCAACAGAGCTCACAAAGACGCAACAGCAGACCAGAACCATATGACTCGACTACCTCAAAGACTGATACAGACTCTGGCATGGCAGCACACTCAGCTCCAACCCAAAACTCACAGGAACAATGGGGGTGTCGAGGCTCAGATGTGTAGGGATGGTGAAGACGTGCTCTGTGTAAAGACTCACACACTCTAGACGACTACGTGAAGATGATACGATGACCAACCGCTACTACTCATATGTACCACCATAAAGAGCCACCAACGGCTCATAAATGTCAGCCATGTGGTGACCTGGCCACGAAGTCCACTAGACCACCGTCGATACCCTGCCACGTGTCACTCCTCAGTCGAGAGGATCCGTCCAGTGTGAACCAGCCTAGACCAACTGTACTAACTCTGTCCTGTGAAAGTGACACTGTAGCTTGCTACAGGTTGCCCACCACAAGACCGCTCACCGTCTCGGTGAGAGGAAATACTATAAAATTATGAAAGAAAACCATTAGGTACTGCATCTGTACATCTTTCTTGAAGCAGGTTCTATGTCCAAAAGTGGAGTTTAAACACACTGCACTGCTTGCAAACGCCTTAAGCCTTTGAATAGGCAAGACTCGATATGATTGCATAATCCAAGAATCCCATTTGGCAAAACAGAATAAAGCTCCACAATAGGAAGTAAGTGACCGGTAGCTCTACAACCAATCGCAAACCAAAAATGCTTTGAAAGCCATAAAGTCTCTACTCCCCACAACCTTTGCAGTGCACTCTGACAAGAAATGCATTCCAGTAGCAAAAGTTGTGAGATAAAAATGTGGAGGATGTCTACAAATGTAACAAAATGGTACGCTTGTCCTTCTCTTGGTCGATTTGCATCGATATCAAATGTTCAGCTTTGACAGATGAAGTGTGCATTAAGCATTGTCCTAAGTCAACTTCAAGTTTTCTTTGACTACTCAGACTTTTCAGGCTTCTTCTTTTGCTGCTTCACCCGTGAGTACGCAAAGACTCCAGCCAAAGCAATACCAGTGCCTATGCCATTGATGGGGGAAACCGGGGTCCTGAAAAAGAGAACAGAGGTAACAATAACCACCACTCGCTTCACGCAATTGCCTACTGAATGAGTTACAGGTGAAACCCTCTACAAAATCATGTATGAGACCTGCTGATATGCATGAAAACAGATGGCTGCAAGGAGAGCACGAACTGCCAAAACTTTTACATCGAGTCTCGCTGACTGAAGGTTGATTCAAAACTTGCTTGTTATATATGTTGAAATAGATATTGAAGAGGTACCACAGCCCAAACAGGCGGCCTAGAAGCAGTGATATTGTGTCTCATTCCCTGCATGAACTGTATTGAGAGAGCTAGACGGATGTGTGGCGCCATCGCCACAGGTTGCAGCTTTTGTGAGGAGAAGAGAACTTGGCTCAAAATTTGCAAGAGAAAATCGATAAGGGGACTGTAGCAAAGAGCCATGGCCGAGGCAGGGCGTAACTTCTTTACAGAAAGGCGATAAAGGGGCGAGGGGAAGGGAGGGGGTGGGCGAGGGGGGGCTGGGTAGGGGCGAGGGCAAGCTGGGGTGGGTAGGGGCGAGAGGGGGTGGGTAGGGGGAGGGCGAGGGGATGAGGGGGAGGGACTAGGGGCGAGGGCGAGGGGGTGAGGGTAGGGCGAGGGCGAGTGGGTGAGTGGGAGGGTAGGGCGAGGGCAAGGGGAAGAGGGGGAAGGGAGGGTGAGGGACTAGGGCGAGGGGAAGAGGGGGAGGGTAGGGCGAGGGACTAGGGGCGAGGGCGAGGGGGTGAGGGGGAGGGTAGGGCGAGGGCGAGGGCGACTGGGTAGGGGCGAGGGCGAGGGTAGGGCGAGGGGGAGAGGGGGAGGGTAGATAGGGGCAAACAAAGAGCACACAACTATCAGGAGCAATACAACTATCATGAGCTTAGAATTTATCTTGCAGCACGAGCTCTGTGAAGGGAGTTTGCTAGACACAGAGGAGAGCTTTGTTATGGTCTGAGAAGCAAACACCAAAGGGGTTGATGTTTGAAGGGGGGTGAACTCCTGTAGAGGAGATTTCTTACTGCTTTTATGCTTCTTCATAAGCTCAGGTGGCACATTAGCTTTAGTTACTGTGGAACCATTTGAAGAGGGTGTACCTTCAGGCAAAGAGTGAGTAGAGACTCCAGAACAAGGCATAGATTTGGTAGCCTTCAACCACTCGAGCAGATCTTCGTCTGACCCTTTAGGTGTAGTAGGCTGTTCTTGTTCAGGGTTGGTTTCCATTGACAAAGAAACTTGCTGCACCACTGGATCCATACCTCCTTCTAAGAGGATGGGTTGCATCAAGGAGCCAGAAGTTTGTATCCACATTGCGTCGTTTCCCCAATCATGAAGTGCTTTAGTGTGTCGCAACCATGGTCTTCCAATGAGCAAGGGAAATCCACCCTCAACCTGGGGAAGACGAACACAACAAAATCCAAGTTAAAAGTAAAGTCTTGTACCTGCAGAGGCACATTGTCCACTATGCCCACTGGGTAGACTGTCCGCTGGTCGGCCAATGTAACTGGCCAATGTAACTGTGAAGGGGGTAGGGCGAGTAGGCTGTAGACCTAGAGCTAACACAGTGAACTCGGGCATCAGGTTGATGCCAGATCCACCATCCACTATCACTCCTGAGAATTGTCGACCCAAAACGGACACTGTCAGGTGAGGGCTTCTATAATCAGTGAGTGGAGCAGCGGGATTGGATATCATATAGGACTCTGATGGTCGCACTGGGAGGTGCCCGCCACTAGGACCTGCTCGAGGATAAAGTGATTGCATCACAGCAAGGGTGTCACTTCTAAACTTTGCATCTAGTCGTAGCATGTCATAGAGGGACACTTGTTGGAAGGTGTTCTTCAAGACTGACTCTACTGTAAGCTTTTCCTGTTCTACCAGTGGTTTCTCGGGTACCTTGATCTTTTGTAGATCGGAAACTGCTTCCAAGAAAGCTTCATCAATATCGGAGAGCAAAGATTTGGATTCTTTCATGGCACTGGGGGATGGCTTGTTAACAGCTGCAGGCAGGGTATCCACTGGTGTGAGATTGTGTGGGGGAGTTGAACTTGTTAGAATGCTAAGACCGAGAGCGGCTCTCTGGGCCTGGGTGAGGACGCCCGATGGCTCCTCTACCAGTTGCGGCGGCTTATTATTAGGGGTAACCACGTGGGTAGAAGGGGGGGCTGAGAAACAGTGCTAACTGCTATCAAATTGAGCTTGGGAAAGGCAAAATCATTCTGGCTTTGACTTGGGTTCGAAGCCGTGGATGCACGACTTTTAGGGCAATCCTTACTGTAGTGATCCTTCATATCAGGGCAATGACAGCAGTGAGGGGACCCTTCGGGCAGAGGGCATTTGCTTTGGTAATGGCCATATTCCCCACATCTGTAGCACAAAATGGGCCGATTCAGTGGACGAGTCGAAGGACGAGGTGGTCCTTGCTCCATGGAGTTTGAGGTGGAGGCATAGAAGCTGTGAGGTGGGGAGGGAGCATGGGTGTGATAAAAGCTCTGAGAGGGAAAAGTGCTTTGTATACCTTGCATTGGAGGGGCTGACAGTAAAGGTGGCCTGTGGTGTGGATGGCCACATGGAGAGACCATGTTGGATGCAGGTGCTGGCCCTTGTTGAAAAGTAGGACCAAGACTTTGCTGTATTTGTCGCAATCCCTTGAGGTAGTAGCAATCCTTGTCTTCATGCCCCGACTTTTCGCAGAAGTGGCAGTAAACCCGAAGGGGACAGTCCTGTGGAGGGTGTCCTGGAGCGTGGCATGAGCTGCACCATACCATAGCCTTAGTCTCCTACTGAGACCTAAGCTCTTCTAGCTCTCTTTATTTGATCCAAAGCGTCGTGATGTGGGGGCTTTTCCTGTCTGAGGGAGATTGATTTCTCCTCTTGAAGAGCTCTCTGTAACTTTAGGGCTTCAAGTTCTCTGCGCAAAGAAGTCAATGGATCAGGAGGACTACTTTCGGAAAACACATAGGGAGTCTCTATGTGAGGGGAGTTACTGAACAGCTTCCTAGCCCCCTCTATCCTAGTAGTAGCTGCAATGAACTCTTCCAGAGTCGCGTCCGGTCGGAGACTCTCTCGGATGTTGCGAAGTTTTGGGGAGCGCCTTTTCCACCCACTTCTTAACCATGAATTCACGGGGTTGCTGGGGAAGCTTGGCCACTAGAGACTTCGTTTTAGTCATAAGCTCTGCAATAGTCTCCTTTGGTTGGAGCACCATATTGGCCAACTCATCCAACACCTGCCCCTGGTAGTCTCCTTGTAGTCTCCTGGCCTGAAGGCTGCACAGAACTGTTGTCTTAAGGCTGCCCAAGTTGCAAAATGGTTCTCTGCAAACTGGCTGTACCATTTGTCTGCTAAGACATCCAAGGTGGAATGAAATAGTACCAAATAAGCATCTTCTCTGTTCAGACCACGACCCCTACAAAGAGATACAAATCTCCTTGCATGGTCGTCAGCATCTTCTGAAGAGAGACCTTTGAATGTAGGGAACTTGATATTTACCTTAGCCAAAACGCTAGCCAATGGCTCCATGGCCCCTTGCTGAGCCTGTTGCTCAGTAGCCTGCTGTAGCAGAATAGGAGAGAGCTTCACTGGAGAAGGTGATTTGGAAGATGTGGAACCGGAGGAAGGAATGGGTGATGCTGTATGTGGAGGTATGGGTGATGAGGTTGATGGACTTCTAACAGGTTCCAAGGGTCGTCTTCTGTTGTAGTACTTCAGAGGACTCAGGAGTGCGCTTTGATGCTCGACTGACCGCCTTGTATGTGTCATGCAGTGAACAACACAGGTCTAAAACAGGACAAGTGAGGATAGTGACTAGACCACCTGGTCCATGACCAGTGACTAGACCACCTAGCTGGCAGGACGAGGAGAGCTGGACCAGGGCGAGGACTAGACCAGGACCAGGGACGAGGACTAGGACGACATCAATAGAGCTCACAAAGACGCAACAGCAGACCAGAACCATATGACTCGACTACCTCAAAGACTGATACAGACTCTGGCGTGGCAGCACACTTAGCTCTAGCCCAAAACCCACAGGTACAATTGGGGTGTCGAGGCTCAGATGTGCAGGGATGGTGAAGACGTGCTCTGTGTAAAGACTCACACACTCTAGACGACTACGTGAAGATGATACGATGACCAACTGCTACTACTCATATGTACCACCATAAAGAGCCACCAACGGCTCATAAATGTCAGCCGTGTGGTGACCTGGCCACGAGGTCCACTAGACCACGGTCGGTACCCTGCCACGTGTCACTCCTCAGTCGAGAGGATCCGTCCAGTGTGAACCAGCCTAGACCAATTGTACTAACTGTGTCTTGTGAAAGTGACACTGTAGCCTGCTACAAGAACGGGGATTTTGAACGGGAACTTAGAATGGGAACAGGGAACGGAGACGTGAAAACGGCCACTCCCTGTTACTATGCTTTGTAGGCCCCGGTATGTCTGCAGCATAATGATAAATGCAAATTGGACGAATGGCAGACTCGCGCTTGCCATCGAGTGTTTGTGGATAAGAGATGTGCCTCGAAACAATTTTTGAAGCACTTGGACAACCTCAAAACATGAGCTTGCGGATGCCTTGGTTTCCCATTTTGAGAGTGTCTTTGCTCCTCCTTCTGTGGCATTTTGCTAAGGTTTTTCATGCATTCCAACTGTTATTATCTACGGTGCATTCGATTATCTCGCATCTAGATGCTCTAGCAATGGAGGTGGATTTCACAGAAAATGAATTGCACTCAACATTACTTGCTCTCGGCTGATGGTGCTCCCCTGGTTGTGATGGACTCACTGTGGAATTTCATGATCTCCTTTTTGGAGCCTTTAAGAGAACCTTTGCTCTACATGATGAATGCTGCGTGGTTTAAATAGAATTTGCTGATATCTTGGAAAATTGCTGAAATTGTTACCTAAACAAGCGCTTTGTGAGTAGTTCTCACATTGGCGGCCGATTACTCTTATGCCAGTTATATATAAAATCTTGGCTAAAATGATTGTAAATCGTATCAAGGAACCTCTTGTGGTGGGTATCCATTCGGCGCAGTATGGCTTCAACCCTCGTCACCAAATTTTGGATAATCTGGCTAATGTATTGATTGGAATGGAATTTGCCAAATATACCCAGTAGGATGTACTCGTAATGCAGGTAGACATTGAAAAGGCCTTTGATACGATATAGTGAGATTTCATTGCTACTACAATGCGGGCCCTTGGATTTCGGTCCAAAGTTAGCCAACCTTGTATACTTCTTGTATAGTCATAGTACGTCTTCAGGCCTTCTTGATGGTGAGTTGACTGAACCTTGGCCTCTTGGATGCTCTGTCAGGCAGGGTTGCCCACTCAACGCCTTGTTGTATGCCATTGCCACTCACCCCTTGTTGTTGCATTTGGATCACTTGACTTCGCTCGGTGGTCTTCATGGGTTGAAATTACCCTATGGGAATGACTTTATTGGGCAGGCCTATGCTGATGACAGGTTGTTCATGCCCCGGAATAACCAGGATGATGTTCGAGAGATTATGCAAGCATTGGATACATTTGGTCTAGTAGCAAGCCTTCAGGTTGATTTTTGGAAATCCAAACTCATGCCTCTTGGTGCATGTGATTGGCATCATCTTTTGTGGCTTGGCGAAATTTTTGATCCGCATGTGGTTGTCAGACACGTGGGGTATCCTATTGGTTGGCAGGTAACCAATACTCAACAAGTGGATTGAGTCATGCAATGCCAATTGCACTCTTGGAAACTGTCTACATGGCCGTTACATGTTCGACTCCGTATTGTCTAGAGCATCATGATGGCATATGTTTGCCGTTGTTACGTTGGGCTCGCTCTCGATTCCGTCGCTTATGTCTGATACTTGTGGCGCACTAGTTCTCACAAGAAAGGCCTCCGTTTGTTATCAACGGAGAAACTTTGCACTCCGAAGCGTTTTGGGGGATTGAATATTTTGGACCTTTGCCACCATGCATTAGCGAGGAAGGCCATGTTATTGCCTACTCTCACCCAACAGTCTTAGCCATGGACAGTTCTATGTAAGCATGCTACCACTCTCGCCTTTGGTTATTGACAGACTTCCCTTTGGGAGATTGTGTTTGGCAAGATGGTCGGTCACATTCCTGGTTGTTCTAGTTTGCTCTTCGCTTGGAAAGTCGTTATGGATCATCTCTCTTGGCATGGCAGGCAGAAAACAGATGGCAATTCGTTGCGTTTGGAAAGCGTTTACTGGAGTAGGGCATTCCCTCTTACTCTTGTTGACCGGTCGCCTTGCCAAGCTTACTTCCTTTCTTGCCGAGGCATATGCACGGTGGATGATGATGTGGATTCATCTGGGAATTTGCTTCCTTTTTCTCACGTAGCTGCACACTTTGGGCTGGGCATGCATTATCGTCAGATTTGGAGTGCGCTTGAGCATATGCTGGCTGTTTTCCTCCCCATTCCGCCACTGGTCCCTCTTGATGCCATTTTTGTCCACAACCTTAATGCTTCTCTTTTGCAAGACTCTTGGCTGGCTGATCCTTGTAATGTGCTTTGGTCTTTACATAAATCTGATCAATGGTGGAGAAAGGCTCTTATTGCAATCTGGAAGTGTCACTTGGCTCTTAAGGAGCATCTATTTCTTTGGCGCTATTTGCTGGGAGTTCTCCCTGTTGGAACTCTCCTTGCGGCGCGTTAGATCAACTCTTCTTGTTGTGTGAGATGCTCTGCCAAGGATGAGACTGTCAGACATCTGTTTTGGGATTGTCGCTTCACCAAGCTTTCCTTGACCGCATATCAGCCTATGTGCGCCTCCGATTTCTCTCTGCAGTTTTCCACAAACGATTTTGGGCTTTTGGCATTCTCCCAATTTCCCTTCAACAATTTGCGATCTTCTTCACATGGGTCAAATTTTGGCCACTATGGTTTTTGTGGCGCCAATGCAATTTTTGTAGATTCCATGAGCATGAGGCGGATCCTTTTCCTTCGTTCAAGATTTCCCTTAGGCAATCTTTACATTTTGCGTTTGATATTGGGGACATATCCCTGGAAATCTTGCAGCTTTTCTATGTTTGCTTTAGAGCTTTCACATCACGGAACACTTCTGTGTTCCCCCATTGTATCTGATCTTTCTGGTGGGTTTTCCTCATTTTGAGGTTTCCCACTTGTAAATTAATCAAAACAGATTTACAAAGTGTGTCGGTATGAGAGCATATATTAGTACCTAGTTCTACACCCACTATTGGGCATTGACGACATTAGTGGGGATGTGGTAGTATTCAATCAATACTATGCATGCTGGAGCTAATGGCATAGTGACTAGGAATGGGATATTGGAACGGGGAACGGGGAACGGGGAACGGCAACTCGCTTGGAATGCCATTCGGTATTCACATCTGAAACATGGAACGGGGATTTGGAACGCGAAGCTAGAATGGACACGGGGACTTGAAAATGGCCATTCCCTTTAACTATGGCTGATGGTGATATTCATTGGTGGATAATACCTTGCACTTTCCTTTAAAGGTGAATCTGGGCATATCTTGGATTCATTTAGGTATATTTCTTAGTCGTACAACGGACATGCAGACTTCACCTTGTGAAGTTTTCGTCCCTGTTACGACCAATTGATATTTTGTTAATTGTTTCTATCTTCTGTGGTGCACATTCCCTCTCAACTACCTTATTTTTGTGCTAATTTATTATTTTTCCTATTTAACGCTTCTTTTAGTGCTAGGCTTCGTTATGGCTGAGTTTGCCCTACATTTCTAGAGTTTGACAGAAACTCAGTATGCAAATCGTTATATTGATGTATGCTCGTGTGTGTGGGTGTTTGAGAACAGCTCAAATTTCTTGGCATAGCATACAACCACCAAATGGGAATTCACCTGGAAAGCATTTACTGAAGTAGAGCATCTTCTCCAACTTTCGGGAGATGGGTTTGTGATTCGTCCGAGCTACATGGACACTCATTTGTCTCATGGTCTGCGATGTGCTATTGGTCAGATTCGCACATCCTCACACCAGCTGGAGATTGAGACAGGTAGATTCAGAGGGATACCACCAGAGTCTAGGATATGCCAACTATGCGATAGAGAGCTAGAGACAGAGCTACACTACATATGCCACTGCACTATGTATTATGAGATACGAGGGCGCTTCCATTGCTTATTCAGGGAGGGTTTTGGACCCCTAGATAGAGTCATGAGGTATCAGGATTAGAGATGCCTTGGCTTATATCTACTTGAGCTACACCGACATAGAGATAGTCTGCTATGGAGACATGGAGTACGACAGTCACACAGAGATAGATCACAGACTTCTTTGGATCGAGGGAGCCAGGAGACCAACCACCAGCACAGGGTGGTACCCACATTCGTACCAGAGGCACCCTCATTGACAGGGCGACTGAGCTCGGGAGATTGAGACGACCACTACCGAGACACAGGAGCACACTCCATCGACGGAGACCCCAGCAGAGGATCAGAGGCATTCTAGTACGACACTCAGAGTGTCATTGAGGGCCTATTCTACATCTTCACATTTCACACTTCATTTTCAGTTTTTTCATTTTTACATTCAGTACTTTTTGTACTTGTACTTCAGACATTGTATTAGATTCACCACTTTGTATCTGATGGTCTCATAGGTCATTTTGGCCTTTTGAAGACGGTACTATATCATTTCATTTCATTTCATTTACTCTTGTTGACTAGTCGCCACGTCAAGCATACTTCCTTTCTTGCCGAGGCATATGCACAGTGGATGATGTGGTTGACACGTCTAGGAATATGCTTAGTTTCTCTCAGGCAGCTGCACGTTTTGGTTTGGGTGTGTATTATCGTTAGATTTGGAACGCACTTGAGGACATGCTTGCTGTTTTATTGCCCATTCCGCCACTTGCCAACGGATGCCTTATGTTGGATTGGACTTTATGGGACATACCTTTTGTTGCCATTTCTGCCAGCAACATTTATGCTTCTCTCCTGCATGAGTCTTGGCTTGGCTGGCTGACCATTGTAATGCAATATGGTCTTTGCATAAAGTTGATCAATAACGGAGAAAGGCTTGTAGTACTTTAATTTGGAAGAGCCATTTGCCTCTGAAGAAACGTCTGTTTCTATGGTGTTGCTTGCTGGGAGTTCTCCCTGTTGAAACTCTCCTTAGTGCGCGTCACATCAGCTCTTCCTTTTGTGTCAGACGTTCAGCTTGTGATGAGACTGTTAGACATCTGCTTTGGGATTGTTGTTCCACCAGGGCCTTTCTTCAATCTTGATCGCATATCAGCATGTATGTGCCTCCGCTTTCCCTCAACAATTTCCACAAACGATTATGGGCTTTTGGCATTCTCCCATCTTTCCTTCAACGATTCGCGTCTTCTTCACATGGGTCAGATTTTGGGATCTAAGGTCTTTGGTGTCAATGCAATCTTCGAATGTTCCATCAACATGATGCGGATCCCTTTCCTTCGCTCAAGATTTCACTTAGGCAATCCTTACATTTTGCCCTTGATGTTGGGGACATATCCTTGGATATCCTACAGCTCTTGTATGTTTGCTTTTAGAGCTTTCACTATACGGAACACTTTTGTGTTTTGCTCTTTGTATCTGTCCTTTATGATGAGTTTTCCTCACTTTGAGGTTTCCCATTTGTAAATTAATCAAGAAAGATTTACAAAACAAGTGGGCGTGTGAGAGCATATATTACTACCTAGTTCTACACCCACTATTGGGCACAGACGATGTTAGTTGGGATGTTGTCGTATTTAGTCGATACTATGCATGATGGAGCTGATGGTTATGTTGGACTTGTGGATGACTACCATGGGTCTATACCTTGCACTTTCCTTAAAATGTGAATATGGGCATATCTTGGATTCATTTAGGTATATTTGCAAGAGGATATCGTTAGGAATAGCAGAGTTTCATACTATTCTTGTAGGAGTTTTCATTCCTTCAAAAAGCGCTCAACTGCATAGTTCTCAGGGTCTAAACGCCATTTGAGTTGGCCTCTTTTTTGCCAGTTATCATCTTCCTTGGAAGTACTTGCATGTAGCAGCTGCATTTTCCGTCATTTGCGAGGGAGACAAGATATAGCTTCACACTATCACATCCTCACGATTGATTTGAAATAAGAATTTTTCCTTCACGCTAACGGAGTATGCTATTATGATTTATTCTTCGCAAAACGACCTATGACGAGAAAAGTTAGAATCATCATATGAAAGGTACAACTGCTTTAACACGAACAAAAAAGGGAAAATAAAGTTGTAGGCTTCTTGAAAGAGGGTGGAGTACAAATATTAGTAATGGGAAAGTTATACCATAATATGCAGCATGAGTGTGTTAATGCCCATATAGGAGAACAGGCTATCTTTTGCACACTCCCATCATTGAGGGAAACTTCTAGCAGATCAAGCCCACACATTTTGGCAGCCAGCTGCAAAATGATCTATGTTTGACAGCCGACTATTGATGTATTACCAATTGTGGACTCTTGGATGATTGAAGGGAGTTGAACACCGGGTGATTTTGGTGTTCATATCCCTCCTAATCTAATTTCCATTTCCTCCGTAGTCTGGATGTCTGGGATAGACTTGTATTTGTTGTTTCAGCTGTGGATGCTTCTATTGGTTGCATGCACTCCAGAGTCCTTAAGAGTCTTTCATCTCCAGAGAAGATGCATGTTTGAGCATTTGTACTACTTCTATGTTGGGAGCTCGGTGTCCTTGTGGAGGGACTCGTTATTATCTGGCCAGACACCGCTTTCAGATCATGTTGTTGTCTCTCTGCACCTTCATATTCAGAGATCCACAGCCATGCATTTGGACGGTAGGATACCTGGTTCCATTCTTTCGGAAATGGATCTTGGGGGTACTATGTTGCTTGATGTGGAAATCTCATGCTCTATATTCTTGTTCATGATTGCAGAAGCTACTGGACTTCTTTGACTTTGATGCAATTGAACAATCTGGATTAGAAACACTGCCTGTTGCAACTTGTGCTGTTGGGGGCCTCCTCGGGTATGGCAATTGATAACCAGCCACTTCCTCTTTTATATTGATTTTTTGACTGTAAAGGATGTATCAGTGGCTCTAACCAGCACAGAAAATATCATATTTCAGAGGACTTAATGGGTTCCTCTGAAAATGTTTGAAGCAGGTTTCTTGAAGATATTCAGTGCTCGTTGACAGGGAAGCTTACCTTTCACAAAATATCTTCCTATCATCCTCATGATTATATGTTGCTGGATCAATGTACAAGAAGGTGTTTAGAGGTTTGAATGTTTTTTCTGAACTGCTGCTGTTTTTATCTATATTCCTATTATCAGATACACTTTTGCATGATAAATGTTGCTTTTTGTAGATTGTAGTTTCTTTTTCATGATAATTAACACTCGCATGCATGAGAGCAAGCTGTGTGCAGTATATTTTTCTTAGCTGTGATAAAAATTTGAAAATTTAATTTCTTAACTAAAATTTTCTCTTTGATGCACTCTCAGCCTCCTTTTGAATCTTTGTTATCAGCTTTTCAAGACCAAACAAGAAGGACAACTAAAGGGTTCCTTGTTTTGCGCTATCAATCTTACAAGGACACCCATGGGCAAGCGATTGTTGAGACAATGGCTTTTGAGGCCACTCTTGGATAAAGAGTTGATTTGTCTTCGGCAGGATGCTGTTGAGGTATACCCGGTTGACTTTAAAAAAGAGTTGGAGCTCATGTTTTATTGGAAACTTACTGTTTTTCTTGGTCCCCAGCTTGATGCATGCTTGTATTTTGGAGGGGAAGGGATGCTACTTCATGGGCCTAGATGTGTTGATAAACTGGGCCGCCTCGTTTACATGACTGAAACCAACATAAGAGAGTTCTTAGCTATAAGGTCGGAGCAAGTCAGGAAGCTAGCAATAAATTATTGGGAAAGCAAGAAAGACCTAAGAAATATATTAATGTACAGATAGTGCTTTGCTCTGCATGTGTCTTTGCAGGAGTAAATGCAGTAATCTTTTGTCAGAAGAGTCTAACATTTTGTTCTGGTGGCTACAAGTAAAATGGAACGCAGTGATGTCTTGGAACAATTTAGGAGGAGGCTACCGTTGTGCTATATCACAAGACCCAGCTATTTAATATTATGTACTGTGTAGCAAATAAAAGCCTCCTGAGTTTTTGGCCTGCCATGTAAAGTTTTTCAGGAATAGTGTGTAGTATACATATTTTTGTCGAGCGAAACATAACAATATGGGCGTTTCACTTGTAGGTGTTTGTGCACTCTCCAGAATTATTAGAGAAAGTGCGGCTAGATCTATCTCGAATGAATGATCTTGAGAGGCTTGCAGGGGATGTTGTATCAGATCATCTTAGTCCATGGTACATATCATATCTGTTTTTCAGGTTGTCAATATTTATTATCCTTAATATCTATTGTCCCAAGAAGAAGTGAGATTAAGAGACTTATTTTTCTGGAGTAATGTTGAATCTAGTGTGGAAGTTTCTATACATCACCTGTTGCTCTTTTCAGATCTTCGTTTTGCTTGTTAATGCTTATTTATTAATGTATCATCCCAAAGATGGAAAGATGGAAAGTGAGCTTAATGTCTAGCTGGTCTAGCCTCTTGTCCTAGCCTAGACTGGTCTGATCTCGCCCTAGTCTAGACTGGCCTGATCTTGCCAGGTCTAGTCTACCTTCACCCTCGTCTAGCTTGGTCTAGCTGGTCTAGTCTTTCACCCTGATCTAGTCGAGTGTGGTCCAGGGGTCTAGTTTGTCCAGCAAGTTCAGTCTTCTTCTTTCCTAGAGGCTGGCTAGGTCTGTTGCTATTGCTTGACAAATACGAGGCAAGATCGGCCAAAGCCCACTACGGAGCCCTCGGCAGTACTACCGCAGAAAGCGCCAGCCTTTCTTGCCGAGCAGAAGTCCTCCACTCTTGCTTCCTCTACCTCTCTGGCATCTCCCTCAACTAGCTCCTCACCACCCCCTGTTACCTCCTTTAGTACACTTTGAACCAACTGTGTTACAATAGGCTCTTGAGCAGGCAACAATGGAGTCGTCGACAAGCACATTGGCCAAGGTGAACATAAAGTTTCCGACTTTCACGGGACTCTATAAAGGATACATACGACCACACTAGGAGATTTGTATCTCCCTGTAGAGGTCGTGGCCAGTACTCTTTCCGTCAATGTTGGATGGCTTAGCAGTTAAATGGTACAGTCAATTTGTTGAGAACCACTAAGGCAATAGGTCTGTGAAGCTTTCAGTTTATGTGACTTTCAAGAGAAGGTCTTAGATGAGTTGGGAAACTTGCTGCTCTGACCTGATGAGACTTTTGTAGAACTCATGACAAGAAAGAAGTCTCTGGTTGCCAAGCTTCCCAAGCAACTGAGGGAATTGATGGTCAAGAAATGGGTGGAGAAGGCTTTATCCAATATTTCTCAATAGAAGTTATAGGAGACTCTCTGACCTGAAGCAGCTCCGTTTGTCGCTGCCACTACGAGGATAGAAGGGGCAAGGAGGCTATTCAAGGGCCCCCCTTAGGTAGAGACTACCTCAGTTCTCATGGAAATTGCATTTGACCCCTTGATTTCTATACGCAGGGATCTAGAAGCATTGAAATTACAACGAGCTCTTGAAGAGGAGAGGTCCTTCTCTGCTATTCAAATTACATGCCTCCTTTGCTGATTGCTCCTTCTATGCAGGGTACTTTTCCATCTCAAAGCTTTAATGATGCTAACACTCCATTAGCCCCTCAGAGCTTCTACACGACAATTGCAGACGTTGGACCCTTGGCAACGGAAGTATATCAAGGATCTCATTGAGAAGATGTAGGAGATACAAGAGGTGATTCTTCAACCAAGGAAGCTGATCTGATTGTAAGATATGGTTGTAGTCTTAATGATGCATTTTTTACCAATGACTACAATGCTTTTCATTCAACCTTGATTACTTGAGGAAGGACCAATGATTTGACATGGAAGGAGCTTGTTCGCATTGTGTTGGATCAAGAGGACCTGTTACAAAGGACTGAGTTTAGAGGGGGCTCAGAGGCCCTGGTTGGACAATCAAAGCAAAAGCAGAAGGCACAGAAGGATGATACCTCTAGAATTTTTGAGAGCCCCAAGGAGGAGGTGACATGTTGTAAGTGTGGAGAACAAGGGCATATTTGGAGGAATTGCTTGAAGAAGTCAGATTTGGATTCGGAGGTTGGTGAGGCAGCCAATGTTGCACGTGTTTGGGTTTTTGTACATCTGTTTCACCTAGATTTGGATTCGGAGGCTGGTGAGGCAGCTAATTTTGCACGTGTTTGGGGTTTTGTACACTGGTTCACCTACCTTCATCTTCGTCAGGGACTCACAAAGATTTGCGGATGGATAGCATTCGTTAGGTTGCTCTTACCCCCTTGGTAGAACCTGCAGGACTTATCCATTCTTTGGAGGGTGGTGTGGCAAAGAAGTCAAAGGTTGTTCATCTTTGTGATACTCAGTCCGAACACTTGCATTTTGGCTTCTGGCATTGTGACCCGAACTTTGGAGCAAGATGGCTTGATCGGTTCCAGGAGGAGGGGGGCCGATCGACGACTTTTCCTATCTTTAGCTATTGAGTGATGATATGCCCACTCGGTATGGTGTATATGTAGAGAAGCTCTAACCTGCATGACTGACACAAGCTTCTAGAGCCTGGCGGACATTGATGATTTTGCATACTTGGTTGCCATTAGTGGATAGGATTGTCTATTTTGGGCCCTACGGTACTCTGTAGTGAAGTGGTGTGCTTGATTTAGTGTTGTATTGGACTTGTGGAATTTCTTCTTTACTCTTGGAGGCCCCTAGATGATGCCAGATCCTTGGCCTTGTCATGTATCCAAGATCTGAGAGGAGGTGTTAGTATTCAAAGCACTATGCAAACATCGATTGGTGGACAACGGAAAAGATCCATTATTTTGTCCAAGGGTGCTAGCATAGATCTAACGAAAGCGGAGGCTACTGGCAATTGGCCTAAATTGCAGTACGCGCATGATGTAAGAAGGTTTTTGGGCATGTGCTCTTACTACAAGAGGTTCATCAGACAATTTGTGGGGATTGCTTCGCCGTTTGCATACCCCTGACTCAAAAAGGGGTACCATTCACTTGGGGGCCTCCACAGATTGCAGTATTTGAGCTGTTCAAGTAGAAGTTGACTACTCGACAAGTGTTGATTCTACGAGACTTGTAGAAACCTTTTGAGGTTTACTGTGATGCTTGTGGAAATAGTTGGGGTGCTTATGAGAGTGGATGCTCTAAAAGACTGAGAGGGTTGCACAGATTTATGAAAAGGAGCTCTTAGTGGTGATACTTGCTTTGAATCAGTGGAAGCATTACTTACTCGGCACATATTTTACAATGTACATAGATCATCATATTTGAAGTACTTCATCCTAGACAAAGTTGTGAGAAAAGTAGATGAGATGTGCGATATACTTGTCTTCCAATTAGTGAACTTGAAGGGAAAGAAGAATGTGGTTGCAGACGCCATGTCTTGCAAGCGACACATATCTGCTGTTACAACATTGCATCATGAGGATTTTGATGAGATGAGGGAGCAGTATGCTACATGCCCGGACTTTAGTGAGAATTTCAACAAGGTACAAAGTGGTAAACGGCATCATGATTTTCTCTCAAGAAAGGATATTTGATGTGAAAGACCATGTTGTGTGTGACACATGGCTTAAGGAGAATGTGTTGACGGAGTGTCAGCCCCCCTTTTGTTGCACATCGATGCATTGAGGCAATACTCCAAGGTGTTGAGGGTTACTTCTAAGTTCTATTGGCCTCGCCTCAGCTCAACACGGACACATATGAGTTTGTGCGCACTTTGTATAGTGTGTCAGAAAGTGAAGTATGACATGCAGAAAGTAACAGGAGTCCTACAGGCTATAGCCTTTACCTATTCTAGACTGACCATGGCAGAGTACAACTATTTCATCTTTGATCTTCCCAACACTAAGAGTGGACATGATGGTGTTTGGACTATAGTGGGCAGATTCAGCAAGAAAGCTCACTTTGTATGAGTGAAAAAGACAATGAAGAGCTGATCAAGCTGTTTGTCTCGCATATTCTTTGGTTGCACGGGATGCCTACATCTATTGTTTCAAATAGAGACCCCAACTATACGAATTTGTTCTCGAGAGAAGCGTGTAAGAATATGGGTACTTTGCTTAAATTCTCTTCGTCATTTCATCCGCAAACTGATGGCTAGTCACAAATTACCAGCTTAGTGGTATTAGACTTGTTGAAGTGCTACATCTTTGAATATAAGTCTCAGTGGGAAAAGTATTTGCCATTGGTGCAGTGTTTTTACAACAACACTGTTCACATTTCGACGGGGACATTGGACATTGTCGAGGGTGGCAAGAAGGTTCTGCCTATATTGTGCATGGAGGACAAGAAATTTGAGGCAGATCATTTTGTACAAAGTCTGGAGATTGGTTGTGCCAACATTAAGGAGGCTTTGCAGAATTCTCAAGAATGGAAGGTGATAGACAAGCATTGATGTGACTTGCAATTGAAATTGGGTGCTTCTTAGGTTTAAGAAGGCACGCCTTAGAAACAAGAAGAGTAAGGAGAAGCTTTGTCGAAGCGATGTATGCAATACTATGGGCCCTTCCAGAGTCAGAATAGATCAAGGATGTATCCTTCATACTTAAGCTGCCAGATACTTGGAAGTTTTAATATGCATTTCATGCAAGGAGAAACTAGAGATAGAAGAAACTGAGGAGATTCTTATGCCCGAGTAGGCCCTAGCACGCAAGAAAAGTGAAAGGAAAGCTAGTCCGGAAATACTAGTCGAGTGCATGAGCTATCCTGCTCTTGATGCAAAGTGGGTGGAGGAGGAGGGATTGATAGATACTCTTTAGATACTAGAGCTTTACCTTGAGGCTTTTGATTTAGCTCGGATTGCACGCCAAATGAGCATGTTGAATTTGGTGCGGTGTGTGCTGCACAAGAGGGGAGCCATTCCAGTCCTTTGTCATAGATTGCCTAGGATGAGACAAAGTCAACCAAGTCTTTGACATTTTGGGGGTGCTAATAAGCTGATAGTACTGTGTGGAGCGACTTTATATGATATGTACGATTGGTCGCCATGGTATGTGAATGTTATGGTTGAAATTTCTGAATAGATTAATTTCATGTACTCTTGCAAAGTGTGTTTGTTTGAGTATGTGTAAATGAAATGAATCTTGAGTTACAAGATTTAGTGCATCAAAAGATTCGTTAGAGATCAGTGTGATCTCAATGTGATGTCTAAATAAGGCATAATGATCACAGTTTATGTCTAAGATCTCCACGGGGATATTGACAGGGATGTGATTGTGGTTGTTTACAAATCAGTTTTCTGTGCTTGTGTATGGTTTGACTAGTCAAATTGGATATCTGCATAGAGTTAGGGTGGGTTTAGACGGAGCGGCAGAAGGAAGAAAAATCTGACGGGGTATCACGGCTTGTCATGATTGGAGGCACAACCTTCCACCCGGCTCCAACTTCTACCAGATCCTGCCCCCCCCCCCCCGGAAATGAGAGGTTGTCACTCAAAAAGCTGACAGCAACTTGTAGTAGGGATTCGAATGCTCCTGCGTCCAATAGGTGCAGTGTGTAGTCCGTGTAACCATCTGAGCGCATCAGAGCTTTAGTAGTTTCCGCCGCGATGTGTGAACCTCACAAGTTGTTGGCACAAATTTGAAGCCTATTTTCCTCCGCCCCGTCTCAATCCGGTCTTAGTGTCTACTTAGCTAGTATATTGTTCACTCTTCTCTTCAGAGAAGGGAGAGGATGCTATGTCACAAAGTGATGACATATGCACCGACCAAATAGAGGAAGAGAGAGAGACAATCCGATTGATGACATGTCAACACTGTATGAAGTTGTTGTCGTGTCTTGGAAAACGTGCTGTATTTTTTGCAGGGTTTCTTGGGCTCACATGATAGCCTTTTGAATGATAGTTTTGAAAGTGTTGACTTTTATGAACTTCTGTGTTGATAGAGCTTTTGGGGTACCATGTTTTTAGCAGACGTAGCTTTTGAGGATGCTAGAGAGGGGGAATAGGGAACTCACCAGAAACACAACATCTTGGCCTCTCTATAGCTTAGGGTCTTCACAACACTCCTTTCCTCTCAAAAACACCTTCAAAGTTTACAGATTGCACTAGTAGAATCATGTCTGCACTCCACCCAATACTCACACAACCGGCAAGATCACCGCATAGCATACACCCACCACCATGGTTCGTCTCAAATACTCACACAATCGGCAAAATCAACGCATAGCACACACCCACCACCATGGTTCGTCTCAACCCTTGCAACACACACAACTACTCTATCTCACTTTTTTTACACACAACACCGCCAGTTCGGGGGGGCACACACATCCACACTGCTGACACCGCGGAACACAACAAGAGCAGGAGAAAGAGAAGGGGTGGAAGGGGAGAACGACACCAAATTGGGTGACAATGGGCTTGATCTTGCTTCAGAAGAACATTTAAAACACCTACAATGCCAAAACTATGGTATTTTCATGAAAAACACTGCATGGGTTTGACAGGCACAGACTTCTGTCCAAAAAATCCCTCTGCAGGCTTGAACGGCTCCAAAAAAGCCCCGAAATGATAAAAAGACCTCTTTTGTAGAGGTGCCATTACACTTTCCGCATCTGCTCCCTCATTGGTCCACTTGGCGGCCCAATTTGGTAACTCTTGGAGAGGGCGGTGCCCTTTAGCTTTACAAGCTTCCCAACTTCTCTCTCACCTGGGCAGGGAGCACTAGCGACATCGCTATCGCTAGTGCCCCTTGTGCATCACTAGTGCCCTTTGTGATTTCCGAGGCTTCACATTTCTCTCTCTCTCAAGAACTCCCCCTTGAACTCACCGTCCCTCACCCTCACCCTCACCCTAGCACTAGCGAGGTCGTGGGGGGGGGGGGGGGATAGGGTGAAGGGGGGGGGGGGGGGGGGGGAGGGTGTTTCGCTTTCAATTTATATAAAACAGAGGGCCCATAGTCCTTCGAATGTGAACTGCCCCCTATGGGCTCCTCCATACAATGCCACCAAACCGTCGACGGACGACGCCAACACAACACCAGAGTGCCGCTAACGGACACCACATGCCGTCAAATAGCGCGGCAAGGCCGCCGTCCACACAGGTGCCTGCGAGGATCTCACCCCAAGCCTTATAGCCTGCCCCCTCTGGTTCCATTCTCGCATGTGGGACTACCTTGGCGACACGTGGCAGCACTTGAGGCTCCCCTCTTTATGAATTTGAAAAAAACCTCTTGAAATTCCATAGAAACAAAAATTTTCCTCCACTTCGAAGAGCTCTGTCTCCTGCTCACTGACCCGATACCCAAGCAGTAAAGCTCGGTTGGAAGCCCATATCTTGGACTTTGATCCCCATCACCTGCCATGCATTCCGGCTTCAGCGCAACCTTGAACGACGAGTCCAAACTTGGCATTTTCATGCTGAGACTTTTGTTGCTCGCATGAAGGTACTTTGTGTCTAGTTGTCTCTGAGAAACCATGCTTTGCGTGATAAAATTTGAGTTCGGAAGCCTTTGGTTTGAGTGGTTCTTCTTGGTCTGCCACTGAAACTTCAGAAGAATATGGCGGGAAGCAGCATGAATGGTCCGAGGAGTAGGGTAGCTCCAGGAAGAGGGTTCCCGTTGCACAAGCGAGTGTGAAGTGATGCGAGACTCGTGGAAAGTACTGCCATTTGCTCTTTTGAGAACTGCTATCGGGTCTTCAGGCATAATATGGTCGTCGCCAGCTTTTGATCGAGGCATGCTGATTGCTTAGAGAAAGTAACTGATAACTTGGAACAAGCTCACGAACTGATACTTTGGGAGCAAGAACTGTTTTTGGAGCGGCATGACGGTGGGTTACATAGACCAAGTAATCTTGGAAGCCGGGAACTGGAACCTGTGTGGGAGTAGGTGTTGCTGCAGGAACAAGTTTTCAAACGGGTACTCCGAGAACAGGAACGCTATCTCGAACGGGTTCCGGCTTCGGGGTATCGAAAATCACGATACTTCGGATTTGGGAGTGTGAGGTATAATGATTATCTCGTGTTCGTGTTTCGGAAGAACTTTGGGAATCTTGTCTATAAACGAGAGAAATGGGACGGGTGTGTTGAATTCTCCGTCAACCATGTGGCACGCGCGCAAAGAAGGCCTAGAAATCTAGCACTGGAGGAAGAACAGCGTGCAAATTTTGGGATGCTGACTTGCAAACATCTTTACGTAAGTTGAGGGAATTTTTGAAGGGGCGATGTCACATGAAGTTTAAAGAATTTAGGGTTAGGTGACTACTTTTAAAATTGAGGGCAATTGATTATAATGGTTGCTGAGATAAGCGCATGCTGGACCGATGGCTATTCAAAATGGAGGTCTACTTGTCCAACACGGACTTAGTAGAGCACTTGCTAGTTCTCTGCTCAAGGACATTGCATTTCTTTGGTGGCAACGACAGGTTGCTGATGGAAAACACACGCCTTCTTGGAACAATTTTCCGGCGTGCTATTCGCAAGGCGTTCGAACTTGCCAATTCGAATTTTCATGCTCGGTCCTCTCTTTGCCACTTGAGCCAAACTGGTTCTTTGGTCGCGTATATCACAGAGTTTCAGAGACCAACTCCAGAGATAGAGAATCTGAGCCCCTTTGATAAACTACACAGTTTTATACACGGGCTTGAACCAACCCTGAAGGACGATGTGCACAAATATAACCCTACCACCTTGGCTACTGCAATAGCCTATGTGGAGCGTCTTGGCGATAATCGGCGCGCTGCACGAAATTTTCTTCCTGGTGAGAGATCTTCAAATAGCGCTCGCTTTTCACAGCATGATCGAGGAGAAAGCTCTAGTCAAAGTCAACAACAACAATCTCAGTTCAGGCAGCACGCAGCGGAGCCTTATTCAACTTCAAGGTTCTATTCTCTAGATCGACAATCTCAAAACAGCCCTTCTTCAAATATTCCACTTGATCGTGGTAAAGGACGTGGTTTTTCTCAAGATCGGCATTCTAATACTCAGCAAGGCCCTTCGTCAAATGCTTCTTCGACTTCAAAGAAGGATGGTTTATGTATAATTTGCGGAGGTGACCATAGATGGTATCAATGTCCAAAGAGACCAAATCCGTCTAATTTGAAAAGAAATTCCAACGCGAAAGCATCATCCAATTCCGAGCAACGTGCTTTTGCTAAAGATAAAGGAAAATTTGTGGTCAATACAATTCATGTATCAATGAATACGACTATTCTTATGAAGCATGCTCAATGTGATTCTTCAGTTTTGGAGCTTCTCCCAAAGCAAGTTTTGAGCCTTCTTGGAACTCTCAATGGTCGGTCCATCAATACTTTGGTAGACAGGTATGCTCTAATAGCACTCAGATAGTTCAACAGCTTGGTTTGCCAACTCAGAAGACATCTCACACTTTGATGCCAATTCTGGTGATATGAAATTTGCACGACCTCTTGGATCAAAGAAAACCAATATTGTCTGGTCTCTAACTTTGCCCCAAGCTCTCTACAATTCCCTGGCATCTATGTTTGGCTGGTCACCAACCAAATCTGGGACAAGTCCTACACTGCGCTTTGGCTTCTTTCCTTTATGCCCTGACTTGTCATCCTTATCCTGTGACTTCTTTTGTGGGCATTCATTAGCGAAATGTCCCTCCTCTTCACAAATGTAGCATTTCTTGGCCTCTCTTAGAGCTTTTCTTTCTTCAAAAGATTTACCAGAAAAATGCCTTTTTGTCCTTCTCCTCGCCCAGAAGAAGATTTAGGTTGCTTCTTGGACGTGTCAGTTTTATCAATGGAGGGTTTCTTTGTGGGAGGCACAGAAGGCTTTGCTGCAGAATTGCCCTTGGCTGAAAATTGTTTGCCCTGGGACCCTCTCTTGTTGCTATTAAATCCATCGAAATCTCCATTCGAGAGATTGCTGGCCACTCACATTCTCAATCAACTGTGCCATATTCATGACAGTAGTCTTTGTGCTGTAGTCCATGAATTTTGTGGGCAATCCGCAACAATACTTCTCAATCTAGTCTGACAATGGCACAAACCTATAAGAGGTTATTGGCAACAACGCGGCCCAGAACTGTTTATTGTACTCTTCAAGATATGCACATTGCTTAGCATTCAACTCGTGCCATTCTATCATCACATCCACTTCAAAAGTGTTTGTAAGCCATGTAGGTGCAAAAAGTTGTTTGAACTGGATCCACATTGCAAGGGCTTGACCGTGATTCAACAATGCGGTCTACCATTGAAGTGCACTCCCTTTCAAGGAAGTGCCAGCTTTGCGTATCTTTAAAGACTCTGTGAAGTTTCTTCCAGCATAAGGTGCATCAAACTAATGTTTGAAGGCCAAAGCCTTCAACTGATTGCAAGTTCCCTTGAAAATTTCAAACTTCACTCCCTATCCACCTTCCTCGTAATCCTTAGGTTGACTTAAAGGAGTCAAATTGTCATAAAGAGGTGCTTGCAAAAGTGGTGCTCCAGGATCGTTGTTCAAAGATCGACGTGAATTGATTTTACACGGGCTTTGTCATGCGGAACGAGTGATTCAAGCCTCACGTGTTCAAATCAAACGGCATGATACAATGGATTATGAAACGAATATGATTTTCAATGCAAATGCAGAAATTATAATTGATGAATTTTTGAATTCATTAACTTTTCTTGAATCAATTGATGAAGGCAAAGATGATTTCAAGCAAGAAGTTTTTCCAAGAGATACTTTGTTACTAGACAAAGATAAGGACATAGTTGCAGATTTTGAGTAGAAGACGATTATACTTTCTTTGATTCTTTGTTGGATGATGATATGCCAATTGCAAGTCATTCCTTTAACCGAGGCTCTCATTTTAAATGGGAGGGAATGTCACGATTGTGACTATGTTACAATATTACATCTACTCCTAGTTGCAGATACGCAAAGTGCCATACCAAGGAGGACCTTACGCTTGGATGGTCACGACTTTTCGCTCAAGAGACATGCTTCTTCGCCAAAAGCCACACTCCTTTGATGACTGGTCACACCCCATTGCTCTACCGCTGCGACTTTTTGCCGAGGATGTGCCTTTACGTCTAAAGTCATGACCAGGATATCAGAGACAAAACACTAGAATCCAACTCGTTCTATTGATAAACTACTCTATCTCAGTCTACGAAATCCCTTTAGGAGGATTTACTGTTCCAGACGAACCAATGGAATACCTTGCAGATTTCCAACCAATGGTCATCACTCAAGAGAAAACCCAAGTCAGTTTACCAATAGTTTGACTCGAAGCAGATAAATATTTAATGTTTTCTTGGAAAAAGCTCAAAGTTACAAATGACTTTGACAAAGATGGGACAAGTTGTAGATATGATGAGTTTTCAGTTTGGCAAATTAGTTATGATCAATAACAGTGCCATGACGTGGGACTTAACAAAAAGAGCTTTGGATGCAGAAGCAAGCAGAAATATATTTTCCTTCTCCCAGAGTTTCTACAAGTACCCCCTTGTTTTATTTTAAATGGGAGGGAATGTCACGATTGTGATGTATTCTTTGTCTTGTATTACCTTCTTCACTTGATTCTTTTGCAGATACGAAGATGCACCAGATCTGAGATCCCAATGCTCCAAAGGATGCGTTTCTTTGCCCAAGAGTCGCACTTGTTCGGCAAATAGCCATGCCTCTTCAGGGAATGGCTGCACCTTTACACCGAAGGGTCACGACTCTACAACAGAGGCACACCACTATTGGCCTAGAGTCATGTCTTTTGACATATGGTCATGTCTTTTCATCGCGTCTCTTCAGTTTCTATATAAGGACGCCTTTGTAAGACATTTCAATCAATGAATCCAACACAGAGTCTCATATCTAGAGTTTAAACTTCATGTGAACTCATCCCTTCAATAATTTCTCTCAACTTACGTAAAGATGCCTGCAAGTCGGCGATCCCAAAATTTGTATGCTGCTCTTCCTTCCAATGTTGGTGTTTTGGGCCTTCTCTGCGCGCGTGCCACATTGTCGACGAAGAATTCAACGCACCCGTCCCATTTTTTTGGTTTATAGACGAGATTTCTGAAGTTCTACTGGAACACGACGTGATCATTATACCTAGGGTATCGTGATTTCCAATACCCCGGAGCGGGAACCTTTTTGAGATAGCGTTCCTGTTCTCGGAGTACCCGTTCCAGAACTTGTTCCTGCAACAAAACCTACTCTTACACAGAAAGGATGAATAAATCTTCAACTTTACCACCATCAGACAAAAAAGACTTAATGTAGGGCATGGCTCGCGAGGGGAAACTTGCGGCATTCATGACCGAGTACTCGGTCGGATATATGTGCCACTAAGTAAGCCCATTTTGATACGGCTGACGATCCTTTGGAAGCTTCATGTTGTTGCTTTTGTTGCTGATGATTGCAATTAGAAGTTGGTTGCTTGGAAGTGTAGCATTTCCAAGAATATTCATGCTGAGACTTTTGTTGCTTGCGAAAGGTACTTTATGTCTAGTTGTCTCTGAGAAACCATGCTTTGGGTGAGAAAATTTGAGTTCGGAAGCCTTTGGTTTGAGTGGTCTTCTTGGTCGGCCACTGAAGCTTCAGAAGAAGATGGTAGATAAGCAGCATGAATGGTCCGAGAAGGAGTAGGGTGACTCCATGAAGAGGGTTCTGTTTGCATCTGCTCCAAGCGAGTATGAAGTGACGCGAGACTCGCGGAAAGTGCTGCCATTTGCTCTTTGAGAACTGCTATCGGGTCTTTGAACATAATATGGTCGTCGCCACCTTTTGATCGAGCCATGCGGATTGCTTAGAGAATGTAACTGATATCTTGGAACAACTTCACGAACTGATACTTTGGGAGCAGGAACTGTTTTTGGAGCGGCATGACGGTGGGTTACATAGACCAAGTACTCCTGGAAGCCGAGAACTGGAACCTGTGTGGGAGTAGGTGTTGCTGCAGGAACAGGTTCTGGAACGGGTACTCCGAGAACAAGAACGCTATCTCGAACGGGCTTCGGCTCAAGGGTATCGGAAATCACGATACTTCGGATTCGGGAGTGTCGGATATAATGATCACGTCGTGTTCCGGTAGAACTTCGGGAATCTCGTCTATAAACGGGAGAAATGGAATGGGTGCGTTGAATTCTCCGCCAACCATGTGGCACGCGTGTAGAGAAGGCCCATAAATCCAGCACTGGGAGGAAGAGCAGCGTGCAAATTTTGGGATCGTTGACTTGCAGGCATCTTCACGTAAGTTGAGGGAATTTTAGAAGGGGTGAGTTAATCAAGTTATGATGGTGGTGAAATACCACTGCAGAAGGGTACTTCCTTTCTAGAACAGGGGTCTCTGATCTAGTACGTCTTCGTATCTGCAAAAGAATCAAGTGAAGAAGGTAATACACTGACAAAGAATACGTCACAATTGTGATAGAATGGATCCTTTGAAAGCTTACGCCAAATTGCATAGTCTTTCGATGAGAGCTCTATCTTTTGATAAGTACACAATGGCTTTCAAAGAAGTGCTCACCTTTTGCAAGGTGGATTCCACGCACACTGTGCACATGTACTTGTTGGGATTACATGAAGATTACCATTGGGTCTTAATCAAGGACAAAGCCTCGATTGACGTCAAGGATGCTGTGGCAAAGGTCTGGACGTTCCAATTAATAAATGGAGCAAATTATGAGAAGAAAAGAACTTCAGACCACCAATTCGGTGAGGGCGCTTCGAGGAAGCGACCTTGATTCCAGCAATGGTCCAAATCACCGTCGAGACCTTCTCAGGAGAAGAAGAAAGCCAAAAATACTTCAGTTACTGATGCAGTGAAGAAGGGAGACTTGCTTCCAAATAGGTCAACAAATCAAGGATTGCCTCAAAAAGAAGACCAAGAAACTGTAGGGTCATCCCTTGGTTCAGATTCACGAGATCTCAGGTAACTCTGATGTTATTCAAGTTGAAATCCATCACTTAGTGCATTGTTCATGCACTAACTGTACTTTTAGCACCAAAGTGTTTGATAAGCACGATCTTCTCCATTTCCTTGAGAAGATCAATGGTCACGACGTGACAATACTCTTTAATAATGTAAGCTCACACAATTTGTGGATGCAAAATTGGTGCAGAAACTACGCCTACAGACGTGGGACAGTGACCATGAGTATCGCGTGAAGATGGTTCGTTGCGAGGATACGGATGTATGGAATCAGATGTTTCCAAATTTGTCGCTCGACCTAGCTGATTACACAGAGAACTTGGATTTCCACGTCATGCGCTTGGACAGAGCAGATGTTATTTTAGAAATTGCATGGTTTTATGATAAAGAAGACTCATTGTATTAGACTATGTACATGACTCTTTTGTTTTTGTTAAGCAGGACATGCCTCATGTATTTGTGTTGCTTTGCAATCAGATTTCTGTAAATAATGGTTTTGCAATACCAGTTGTTACTGCTTTGGAAATGTAAAAAGATACAAAGTCTTCTGATGTTGACTTTTATCAGTGTGTACGATTTGTTTGGTTTGATTCATTAGTGCTTGGTACTTCTGTCAGTGAATTTCGTAAAAATGTTTTATGTTCTTCTGTTGAACTTCGGGATTCCGATGAATCCAATTTGATCCAAGAAATCATGACTGATTTCAAGGATGTTTTTCTTGAGGTGTTACTTTCTCGAAAGAAGGATAACACTATGCGCTTCTGCGTGGATTACCAGGGGCTGAATAAGCTCACTGTCAAGAATAAGTATCCGCTCCCGCGCATGAACGATTTGATAGATCGGCTCCATGGAGTGTCGTATTTTACGAAGATAGACCTGCGATCAGGCTATCACCAGTTACAGATCAAACTGGAAGATGTTAGTAAAACAGGCTTTCATGCGCATTATGGTCATTCTGAATTTTTGGTCTTACCTTTTGGTTTGACCAATGCTCCCGCTACGTTTCAACAGATGATGAATGATACGTTGAGACCGTTTCTAGGCGAATTTGTTGTTGTATTTCTCGATGCGATCTTGATCTACAGCCGAAGTTTGTCTGAGCATTTAGGGCGTTGTTCTCGAGGTACTGAGAATTAAGAAGCTTTATGCTAAGGCTTTCAAGTGTGAATTCTTCAAGAAAGAGCTTCTGTATTTGGGTCATATCATTACTCGCGATGGAATTCGCGTTGACCCTGAAAAATTAGATAAAGTGCGAAACTGGCCCATTCTGAAGAATGTGCGCCAAGTAAAGTCCTTTTTAGGCTTTACAAGATTTTTTCACAAATTTATCATGGACTACTCCAAAGTTGTTGCTCCGCTTACACAACTTTTAAAAGGAGGGGTGAAAGGAGCGAAGACTTCGGGTCCTTACCATAAAGGTAACCCCCCTGTTGTCTGGAATGAGCGTCTCGATGAGAGCTTTCAGACACTAAAGTACTTGGTGACTACTGCGCCAATATTGCACACTCTGGATCCTAGCAAACCGTTTGTGGTTGAAACGGATGCTAGTGATTATGCCATTGGTGCGGCGTTATACCAGGATGGACTTCTTGTTGCGTTCGAAAGTAAGAAATTTTTTGACGTTGAGATGTGTTATCTAACGTATGAAAAGGAGCTTTACGCGGTAGTCTACGCCTTGAGGAAATGGCGGCACTACTTGTATGACTCTACGTTTGTTGCATGGACAGACCATCACTCCTTGCGCTATGTCTGTGATCGGGATGATCTCAAAGGCCGAAAGGCTAGATGGGTTGAGCTTATGCAAGAGTTTGACTTTGAGATCGGTTACAAAAAAGGATCCAGCAATCGAGTTGCTGATGCACTCAGCCAGATTCTTGAGGTTAATGCCTTGTCTATGGCTGAAATCTCGACGGATTTCTATCTCTCTCTTCGAGGGCTATGTCGTTTTGATAGCTATTTTGGCAAGATATGGAACGAGGTCGAAGCGGTGCATGACTCGTGTACAAGCTTGGGTGGTCCGGAGACCCAAGTGAGTCGTGTTGGAGAGACAAGACAACGACAATTTTCCATTAAAGGTGGACTAATATTTAGAAATGGAAAAGTCTGCGTGTTGGAAATCGATGAGGTTCGACAAAGGATTTTGTTTGAATGCCTTGATGTTTCTAGCGTTGGTCACCTAAGCACCCAAAGAACTTTGGCTTTGGTCAAGCGATATTTCTATTGGCCAAGGATGTGCTCTTACATAGAGAGATATGTGAAGAGATGCACTCAGTGTCAGGTCTATAAGACAGCGCCTTAAGAAAGTTGGCCTGCTACATTCATTGGAAATCCGAGATGCCAAGTGGCAAAGTATTCCATGGACTTCATCGTTGGTTTGGCAAATACTAGTCGGGGAAATGATGCCATTTGGGTGGTGGTCGATAGACTTACAAAAATGGCGAAATTCATACCAACGAAGTCGACAGAAAAAAGCCATGAGTTGGCAGTTTTATTTGTCGATCAGCTTTACAAGTTGTATGGTTTGCCAGAGGATATCGTCAGTGATCAAGATACCAAGTTCATTGACCGATTTTGGCGAGATGTGTTTGCTCATCTTCATACAAAGTTGAGTATGTCGTCTTCTGACCATCCTGAGTCGATGGACAAACCGAGAGGATGAATGAGACGTTAGAGGACATGTTGAGGGCCTATGTCTCTCACCGGCTGTTTGATTGGGAAGGGTATCTTCCACAATTAGAGTTTGCTTACAATAGTAGCAAGCATTCTGCTACTGGATTTAGCCCATTCATGTTGATGTATGGATTCGAGCCTAAATCCTTGATTGCTACAATAGTAGCAAGCATTCTGCTACTCGATTTAGCCCGTTCATACTGATGTATGGATTCGAGCCTAAATCCCTGATTGCTATTGGCTTAGAGAAAGTCAAGGAACGCCAAGCTCGTGATTTCTTGTATGACATGCAAGAAATGCTCGGATTGGCTAAGGATAGTATAAGAACGGCTCGTGATCGAGTCACTACTTATGCTAACCAAAAGAGATCTCCCAAGACTCTAAATGTGGGACAATGGGTCTATCTGAGGATACCCAAGGATTCCAAGACTATGCGAGCGGGAAAGAACTATAAGCTTTCAGCTAGATATTGTGGTCCGTTTTTTATCACAAAGAAAATTGGCCAAGTGGCCTATAAACTAACTCTTCCTTCGGATGTTAGTGTACATCCAATGTTTCATATCAGTCGCCTTAAAGAAAAATTAGGCGAAGCCGACGTTGTTGTGCCTATCTAGGAAAATGTATGGAAAGATGTGCAAACTAAGTATATTCCTTGAGAATCGGCGGTAGTTTTAGATCATCGTACCCGTCATTCGCGCCAAAAGGCTTATGACGAGTACTTGATTAAATGGAAGGGCCAATCTAAAAGGTTTGCTACTTGGGAATCAGTAAGAGCTTTGAAAGCTCAGTATCCCCACTTCATTGATGAGGACATCAATGGTTCTTAAGGAGGGAAGTATGTTATATCTCGCTTGCAGGAGAGGGGATCTAGCCTAGATGCCGTCTGGATGGGCGTCCAGTGTCTGGACAGACGTAGCGTGAACTCAGCCAGTGTGGCCAACTATTATTATAAAAGGGAGGCCAAGGCTTCATTTTCAGTTATCGACCCCGACTGACAGAGTGCCAGTGGTTAGCCCGTGAGGCTAGGAGTGCGCGAGGTCACCTCGAGGAGGTGAGGCCGGGTGGTATGGGATGCTCGGTCTTACAGGTGCACGCCTACGTCCTCGGATGCTGGCCCCAACACGGGGGACCTACCTGATGGTGGTTATGGTCGGGTGGTTCGTCCGACACGTGCCTGTAGGTGGTTCGTGTAGCCGGGAGATCCACTTCGTGTGTTCGTTTCACCCTTGATCACAATTTGACGCACATCAGACTGTAACCCTCTATCAAAGTGCACACCGTTCACTCTGTGCCAAAGAAGCTTACCATTTACCCGCACCAAGCCTTTTGCACCACGTATCGATCTGTCCACTTCTTAAACTTCTGTTGAAAAGTAAAGTCAAGGTAGCTTTCATACTTCATAACTAGGTCGCCTTCCTGTATCCCCTTGTCTAGCAAATTTTGGGTGAACTTCGCAACCCGCTTCTCCGGTTGCTTTACATAGAAATCCGCTGCCACCTTCCGGTCCATATGCAAGGCTTCAAGACTGGCAATCTGCGTTGACTTGCCACATACCCTTCAATGCTCTTAGCTGCGCATGCACTGGCAGCAAATGCTTTTGAGAAGTGGGGTTTGGATGCCATCGGTCCACTCCCCAAGTCAACGAGCTGTAAGAAGTACATCTTGGTAGCCATTGACTATCTTACCAGGTGGGTCGAAGCCAAGGCAATTAAAGAGGTGAATGCACATGCAATGGCTCAATTTGTTTTTAATTGTGTGTGTTGTCATTTTGGAGTGCCTTGGGTGCTCATTTTTGATAGAGGTCAGGGGTTTAGAAGCAAGCTGATGTGTTTTTTAGAGAAGCTTGGCATTCAACATTGATTTTCTTCACCCTATTACCCCAAATGTAATGATCTAGTGGAGAGTGCGAATGGGCAGATCATCAAGATGCTTACAAAGTATGTGTACAAGAAGGAGACAGAGTGGGAAGCTAACCTTGAGAAGTGCTTATGGGCGTACAGGACGTCCTACAACGTGGCCACGAACTTTACTCCATTTAAGCTGGTTTATGGCAAAGAGACGGTTTCACCCATGGTCTGGCACTCGTGGCATGTCTTGCAGCAATAGCGCACATCCCGTACTATGGAGGGCCACCAAAAACTTGCTCTAAGAACTCGAAGCAATACCTGGTCCTTGCCTTGATGTTTGCTCTCTTCATGACACTACTCCAAGAGCATGCCAATTTCTTCTTTGTAGAGCACTCTCCTTAGAACTCCGTCTCGACCATATGTCATGAGATCCTTGCCTATCAAAGTAAACCTGCGAGCCTTTTGAACAATCCTCCTCCTCTATAACTTGGACGAATTCTCTGGGCATTGGCCAATGTTCAAAAATCCTCTATCTTCTTCAAAATCTCTCTACTTGCATAAGTGGCTAGTGCCACGTATAAACCTGCTACATGCACCTGTCTTCGGCTACTTGCTAGCTGACCCATCTCTTGATTCTACTCTCTCTTGACATACTTGAACTGGATTGCTTCAAAGAACTTTAACAACTTCTGAATAGAAAAAAATCAATGCTTTAAGGAATCCCTCTTCACCTACCACTGGCCCAATAGCTGCTTGATAACTAACAAGGCATCACCTTTCATCACCAGCTTGGAAATGCCAAACTCCACACACTGCTTCAATACTCTGCCTCATTGTTGGTGTGGACATGTTCAAGGTCGTAGGCCTTCGAGAAGATGACCTTGCCCTGCTTGTCGTGACACGTGTATCACCACACGCCTCCTGCCTTTTGCACCACTCTTTGATACACTCCTTCGAACAACATAGTAGAAGCTCATTCCAAGTATGGCTCTTCTCTAGCTTCATCTCGTACCACCCTTGGATACTCCGGCAAATCAACACCCTTATTGACCAAAATATATGCTAAGTGAGAGACTAGTATGGTCAATTTTGATCTAGAACTCGAAGTCCTGTAGCTCTAGCACCCATTTGATAATACGCTTCCTTGGCTTCAACTGCAGCACCACTTCAAGCAATAGATTATTAAATGTCAGCACATAAAACTTGCGAACAATCAATTGTAATTTAAACTTCTTGCAAGCAAAAACTAAAGCCATCATCCACTGCTCTGCTTCGGTGTAGGTTATCTCCCTGGGACTTCTCACCCTGCTCTCAAAGTAGATGGGCTTGTAACTTCTACCTACCTTTTGCAGCAACACCGCTCCAATAGCAACAGTACCTACTGTCATAGCAACATAGAAATTGTCCTCACGGTTTTGAGGACACACTATCGATAACTGATAGAGAATCTCCTTCACCGCGCCAAAGACTTCTTGTACTTCTTCAGTCCACTAAAAACCATGTACTTGTTGCTGGGCCATCTTTTGAAGTGGATACACATATTGCAAGAGCACACCCTCCACTTCCCATTCTTTTTTGGAGTGATGACCACGAACGAAACCTACTCCGACTCCTTCATAGGATAGATGATACCTGCATCCAAAAGTTTATTGATCTCTTGCCAAAGGGCTTCCTTCTGAATCTCCCCTAGCCTTCTCAGCTTCTACGCCTTTGCCTTATACCCCTCTTTAAGTACAATCTTGTGCTCCATGCCTTTCGTCCCTCGTAGATCCTCGTACTCCGTCGCAAACAAATTAGGATAGGAAGCACACAATTAAGTATAGCTTTCTTTCTCCTGCTTAGTCGGATACTCACCTCAACATACCAGCCACTTCTTGTGCACCTATACCATGAACATGAGGTTGCATACCTTCTTCTGCATGAGAATCATTTATGGTAACACCAAACAGATCGGCATCGATCTTCAACATGTCGTCGTCGCTCTCCTCTTCCTCTGTATCAGTGTGACCTTCATCATAGGCTATCTCAATTTCATACTCGTAGCTTGTCATTGTATCATCTTCACCTCTTGTTGCGATAGGGTGGAAACTGCTCTCTTTGTTCTTAAGGTCCAACACTATCTGTCTACCGTTCTTGTCAGGCAAGGTGAACACCTTGCTCTCCCAATCCTTTTTGGCCCCTATTGCAAGAAGCCACTGCCTCCCCAAGATAAGAGGGTATGTCACCTGCTTTCATTACGAAAAAGTTGATAAGGCATGCTATTCCTATCACCTTTACCTTCACGTCCTGAGCCACGCCCAAACACCTTGTTTTAGCATGGTTGGCCATCTTCATCTGCACATTCAACTTGGCCACCACCTTGACACGTGCATCCCTCATAGTCGCTTCAGTCATGACACAAACCTGAGCACCTCCGTCTATGTGTGCCTGTACCTACATCTTCTCCTCAATGATAGTATCCACAAGAGGAAGAACATTTGCCGGACTCCCTACCCTTAAGGCCATATTCTGCACCGCATGCACATCACCCTTAGCTCTTGGAAGCCTAGTGCTAACACTCATACACCACTGCCTTCTTAACTTGGGATTTAACGCCAACAAATGCCCAAAGGTAATATTAGCCTTTTGACTCTAAACATCACTTACCAGATCATACTCGGGATGACCACGCCCCAGTTGAAACTCCGCTTGCTCGATTTTGCGACGCCCTTTCCTTTTGCGAGTCTTCGGCTGCTCCCTACCTTCATACACCTTCTCCTTGCCTTTGCGAGCTGTAGTTTTCCGCTCGATCTCTGTTTCCCTTTCACCTCTAGCCCTTTCGTTAGCCAAAGCATCCACGTATGCTTGTCCACCGCAATAATATTGACTCTAGGGACCTCACCATTATCTCGCGCAGCCGGAGGTACCGGGTTCTCGATTGCTTGCTCTCTCTAGCCGTTAAATTGCCCTTGTCCTCTGCCTCTGTCAAACAGTGGGTATATGCCTCCTCTTTCCCTAGGCAGATATGGGTAATCCAGAGCATAATGACCCTCCTATCCACAGTTATAACACTAGCCAGGGAATGGCCTCGCTCTGCCTCTTCCTTATCTTGGTTGTCCCCTATCCATCATGCTAAACCACAACTCCTGCATCTGTTCAGAGAGATCCTGAACCGTACGCACCAGATATGTGGAACAGCTACCATACCTCGATTCCCATGATTATCCTCTTGAACATCACGAAGGCTCTACGGTTGAGTAGGAGCCACCATCTTGTAGCCCAACACGCCCTGCTGGATCTTCTTCTTAATCTTCCTACTCTTCGATCGTGCAATCGCCATTGCACCATTGTAATTTTCCGGGCTTTCAAAATTCAAAGTCCACCTTTTCTCGCACATTAGGATGCAAGCACGCCGTGAAGAGCCATTAGCTTCATATCCATCTTGATTGGAGACGCCTCTCTGCGGACATCATGCAGAAACCGCGCCCATAGAGCGGGCCATGCATTCCTCAGCTCCCCTTCCAAAGCTTCATACCACACCTTAACTTTACCATGCATCACCAAAGATTCATACCACACCTTAACTTTACCACGCATCACCGATGGAAAAGTCTGCATCTTGCTATCCTTGTTAGGCATACGCAGTGATAGCATATACAGCTTGAAATTTGCAATCCACTCATCTGGATTCTCCTCGCGTGTGAAAATTGGTCCATGGCTTCGTGTCGCCATGCTTACCAAGGCAAAGAACTGTACCTTCTCGTCAACCTAGGAGTGATGAATGTGCTCCTCAGTAGGGGCACCAGAAGATGGAGAGGGGGAATGAAGAACACACCTGAAACACAACACGATGGCCTCCCTATAGCTCAGGGTATTCATAGCACCCCTGTTCACTCAAATAACAAAAACACCTTCAAAGTTTACAGTTTACACTATTAGAACCATGTTTGCACTCTCAATACTCACACAACCGGCAAGATCACCACACAACACACCCCCACCACCATAGTTCGTCTCAACCCTTGCAACACATACAACTGATCTAGCTCACTCTCTTCACAAAAAACACGCTGATATGGGTACACTAGCAGAACCATGTTTGCACTCGCAATACTCACACAACCGGCAAGATCACCGCACAACACACACCCACCACCACAGTTCGTCTGAACCCTTGCAACACACACAACTGATCTATCTCACTCTCTTTACACAAAACTCTGCCGGTTTGGGGGGGCACACCAATCCACATTGCCAACACTGCGGAACACAATAAGAGCAGGAGAAGAGAAGGGGGGAAAGCGAAAAATGACACCAAATTGGGCGACAATGCGCTTGATCTTGCTTCAAAAGAACATTTACAACACCTACAATGCCAAAAGTAAGGCTATTTTCATGACAAACACTATGGGTTTGACACACACACACTTCTGTCCAAAAAATTCCTATGCAGGCTTGAGTGGCTCCAAAAAGCCCCGAAATGATTAAAAAACCTCTTTTGTAGAGGTGCCATTACACTTTCCACATCTGCTCCCTCATTGGTCCACTTGGAGGCCCGATCTGGTAACTCTTTGAGAGGGCGGTGCCCTTTAGCTACAAGTTTCCCAACTTCTCTCTCACTTGGGCGGGGAGCACTAGCGACATCGTTAGTGCCCCTTGTGATTTCCGAGGCTTCACATTACTCTCTCTCAAGAACTCCCCCTTGAACTCACCCTCCCTCACCCTAGCACTAGCGAGGTCGCTAATGCGGGGGTGTTTTGTATTCAATTTATACAAAAAGAAGGGCCCATAGGCCTCGCATGTGAACTGCCCATAGCACCACCAAAACGCCGGCCGACGACGCCAACACAACACTAGAGGGCCGCTAACGGACACAACATGCCGTCGAACAACGCCGCAAGGCCTTCGTCCACACGGGCGCCTGCAAGGAGGGAGATGAGAGCTCTCTCTCTCTCTCTCTCCCCCCCCCCCCCCCCCCCCCCCCCCCCCCCCCCCCCCCCCCCCCCCCTTGCTTGGTAATGCAAGGGTCTCACCCTAGGCCTGATAGCCCGTGGCCTCTGGCTCCATTCTCGCATGTGGGACAACCTTGGCGACACGTGGCAACACTTGGGGCTCCCCTCCTTATGAGTTTGAAAAAAACCTCTTGAAATTTTGTAGAAACCAATTTTTTCCTCCACTTTGTAGAGCTCCCGTCTCTTGCTCACTGACCCGATACCAAGCCGTAAGGCCCGGTCGGAAGCCCATATCCTGGAGTCTGATCCCCATCACCTACCATGCATTCCAGCTTCACCGCAACCTTGAAGGACGGGTCCAAACTTGGCAAAAAGCTATCTGCTTTTACTTTCTCGGCACCTACGCCCGGTTTCTACCTGCAATATCTTGCCGCCCAAGATCCTATTGAAGAGCCGTGGATTTTGGCTGAGGGACCATATTGCATACCACCTTGAGAACCTTGACGAGCCAAAAAAGATCCCTATCGGCACGCCTATCAAGGCGGTCAAAACACATGAGGACCTCCCCCCTTGAAGACCTTATTGGCCCATAATTTGCCCATTTGAGCTTTGATTGACGATCCAAAAAGACCGGCATGCACAATTGGTGCATTTCAAGTTTATCCACCCACATCAGCTTTGACCATCCGTCTGCACTTGTCCATCCCGTCGGAGATCTGCAATGCATTCCACCTTCAAATTGCAATATCTCGCACCTCGTAGCTCCAATTGAGGACCATTTGGACCGGCTTGGAAAGCACCTCGAACGCCACGTCTTGCCACATATTTCCAGCACTTTGGACACTTGGAGCAGCCAATCTGATCAGCCCACCATGGAGTCTTTTTGGCCTAGAAAATCAACACAGACATAGATTTCCATATCCCCTTAGTTTCCCTTGACCCTCACACATGCTTTAGCACCCTAGCTTGCATGTTTAGGCACCCCTAGCCCTGCTTTGCATTGTTCGCAGCACTGACCACCTTTGGTCGCACCAATGCTTGCCAGCGTTTTTGTCCTTAGTGCCTATGAAAGTGTGCCATGGGGGATCCTCTTTGGGAGATCAGTGCATGATTGCATAGTTATAGAGAACAACTCCCTGACAAGTGTACATCGTGACTTATTAATATGAAAAGTACGAGAAGGGGTGCCTCACTTAGGGGCTGGTGCATCTTGAGAGAGCACTACGCTCTATTGTGTCTTGACTTGAGTTGTTTTAAGTTAAAGCATTAATGGTTTTCAAGTTCTGATGTCTGTTTGCTGTTGATTGATTGCCTCGCGAGTGACTATACTGGTTAGATACTCTTTGGCACATATCTTAATCAACCTCTAAATGGGCAATTGTCCAATAGTTTGGGAAAGCAAAAAAATTTCCAAGAGCTCGCTGCTGCTGTTGCGCTACCCACTCACCATCGCAACCTCCCCCTGCCCCTCCCCCCCCGCCCTCGCGTGCCACCGCTGCCCATTCCCCCCTGCCCTCGCCGCCCGCACCTGCTGCGCGTACGCCAGCGCGCTGCCCAGCCTGCCCGCAGCCCTATGCCCGCCCTGCCCACCTGCTCGCCAGCTTTCCCCCACTCCCGCCTACCGCCCCGTTTTCTGCCTCAGCCCCCCAGCCCCGCCTCCCAATCCTACCTCACGACGGCCATCCTGCTTGTCGGGCCTCGCCAGTTCCAGTGACGGGTTCGGTCCTGCAAAAGCTTCGTTTTTCAACTACGTTTCTCCGCCCCTCCCCTACAGCAGCAGACACAAATGGAGGCTCCAGCTTCGCCACAGAGGGACTCTGATGAAGCCCCCTCGCCCGACCCCGCTGAGCCCACCATTCGACTTGCTCTCTCGCCTACAGAGCAAGCGAGCCTTGCCGCAGAGGTAGAGAGATTGCAGGCGACTTCGGTCATCTGCAAGGTTCTCGGCACTCCACCTAGTAGAGGAGGGCTGCGAGACCTTCTCCAGGCCCGCCTTCTCTCAGAGGAGGGCAAGATCTTGGATGTCCAGATTCTCGGACGGGGGTACTACCAAATTGAGTTCGAGACTTCCGAGATGGCTTCCAAGGTCATTGCTATGAGTCCACTGGCCATCCGAGCATCACGCGCCCACTTTCGATAGTGGCGACATGGTTTTGACCCGACTTCGGATGTGCTAGTAGAGGAGGCAGACATCCCCATCTCAGTCTGCTTTCCGGGTTTACGGAGAGAGTACCTTCCACTTCTCTCCAGGATTGGCTCCGCCATCGGGACAGTCCTGGAGACACCTCGTACGGCAGCATCAGTAGCTGCCAAGGCGGCTGGCATCCCTTCAGTTCGAGTTTTGGTCAGAGATACCCACACGCTCCCGAAGGTCATCCTTTTGCCTCGAGTGAGTGGGGGTTGGTTTCGACAGAGTGTGGAGTACTCGGGTCTCCCGAACCAGTGCTTCATTTGCAGACAGATGGGCCACCTAGCGAAGGCCTGTCCACGGAGGAGACCACGACCCGCATCCCAGCCTCAGCCCCAACCTGCCAAGGCTGGGCCGCAGCCACAGCCAGCGACACAGAGCACAGATTCAGCGCCACCCTCCGAGCCTGGGGCTCTAGCGGAGGAGGGGTGGCAGCAGGCCCATGGCCGTCGACGCTAGGGGCCACAACGTCAGCCTGGCACTCAGAGTGGCCCCCAGGTGCCTACTCAGCAGCAGTGGGTTCCCACGGGGAACCGCTTTGGGCCTCTTGAGCAGGAGGAGCCTCCTTCGCCAGCCTCCACCTCCGCTTCACCCTCGCCAGCCGCTCCGCCTTCCGATCTCCCCTCTTCCTCCTCATGCCCTCCCCCGCCTCTGCTACCGCTCACCCCCCACCTCGCCCCCCTCCCCATGTCTCTGTCGCCCCACCCCGCTTCTCCTCTCCCCCGCCCCCCCCAGCCCCTTCTCCCCCTCCTCCTGCTTCAGTACCTCAGTTGGCTCAGGAGACTGGACCCTCGCCGGCGGCTAGGAGATCTCTTGGCAGCGCCTTTGCCACGAGTCGCCTAGCGAGAGAGGGTCAGCCCTTCATGCGGCCCCCTCTGCAGATTCAGACATCTTCTCTTGCAGCTATCCCGTGTGGTTTGACGAGCATTGACCTCCGACGCCGCTGGGATTTCTTCGATTACGGGTTTACTCGTTTTCTTGGCGACTCCGCAGCAGACCACGAGGCAGCCTGCTTCAGAGTCCACGCTTTGTTCCTCGCCGCTAGGGGGACAGAGGCCTTGGACTCAGCAGTTGGTTTCTCCTTCCCCCTCTGTGGCAGGACTGAGACAGAGTGGTCCCTCGACTCAGTGGTGGGATGGTTGCATACACAGGTTCTCGAGTTCTCTCACCACATGGGAGAACTTGGCGTTACAGATTTGCTGCAGACGTTGTGGCCACTGGCCAAGTTTGCGGTGACACCCCCAGACTCAGCAGGATGTAGACACATTGTGGTGTACTTTTTTGCTGATACGCAGTGTTTGCCTTGCTATGTATTCATTCATGAGGACTCCTGGACAGAGGAGGTTGCTTTACGCACGGCTCGCTCTGCTTTGGCTTGGACCAGGCACTCACTGCAGTCTCGCCTATCTAGAGGACGCTCGGATGCGGATTACTCCCCATCCAAGCCTGCTTCGAAGATAGCTCGTCTTGCTGTTGCGGCAGCATCTGTTCTCTCTCGCTCCCCATGAGGATCGTCTCGTAGAACGTGCAGAGACTAGGTGGGCCCCAGTTTCAGCGACAGCGGGGCCGATTGCGTCAAGAGCTTCAGCGTTGCCTTGTGGGAGGAGAGATTGATCTCCTTATGCTTCAGGAGCACCATTTGTCTGAGAGCCGCATTCGGCGATGTGGTCAGATTTTGCGTGGACGCTATGATACCTTTTGGTCAGCTGCTTTTGGACCTGGAGGCGTCCAGGGTGGGGTATGTATGACTATTGCGGACTCACTACAGCAGGCCATTGTGGGCAGAGGGATTATTGTACCAGGCAGGGCTCAGTGGATTACTATGTAGGTTCAGGGTAGCCTTGTGGGTTTCCTGAACATCTATGCGCCCAATGTGGCGAGTGCTCGTGCAGAGTTGACCAATGGTGTGTAGGAGGGGACTTCAACATGTTGGAGGACCCTTCTGACAGGATCGGAGGCAGCCATGCTACTGTGCATGGAGTCGAGTTAGCAGCTTGGGAGAGGTTTTGTATGACGCTGAGGGTCTCGGATACATGGCAGCATTCTGGCTTTGTGAGGCCTCCAGAGAGTCTTGCCTTCTCTAGATCGGACCGCAGAGTGGGAGGAGTGAATCTATCGCGCATAGATCGCTTCTACACTAGTGACCACTTCAGTGACTTGGGGGGATCAGTGGGCATCCTGGCAGGGACATCCTTCTCGGACCATGCACCAGTGATTCTCACAGTGGCAGATAGGCAGAGGAGTGGGAGCACGATGCTTCGCATCCCAGAGCGGGTCTTGTTGGACTCAGCACTCAGAGAGAGGGTCGAGGCTCTATGGACAGAGGGCATGGACAACCAGGCTCCACCTGCAGACAGAGTGGCCTCAGGTCTAGCTCAGCTTAGCCACTTCTTTCTCCAAGAGTCTCTGGCTCGACGGGCTGCAGCGAGAGAGGAGGAGCAGCGTCTCAGACGAGGCATTGCTTCACTACAGAGGATGCAGGAGCAGCATCCAGACAGTCCATGGTTGAAGGAGCAGTTACAGCAGGCTCGACAGGAGCTTGCTTGCACAGAGGAGAGGCGCCATGAGTTGCCTTTCATCGACAGGCATCTCAGTGGACTCAGGTGGGTGACAGGGTGACAGGTGTTTTTTTTGAGACAGTGGGACCTCGGCACTCGCATGCCAAGGTCAATCAGTTGAGGAGACCCGATGGGTCAGTTGTTTGTGAGCCTGAGGATATGCGTGCAGTCGCTATTGACTTTTACCGTGAGCTACTGTCGGCTGAGCCCGAGTCAGAGAGACAGGATGTATGCAGGGAGCAGGTTTGGGCACAGATGCCCTGTCTTGTGACTCAGGAGATGCGGCAGAGGCTTGAGTTACCTCTTCAGCTTGAGGAACTGCACACGGCTCTTAGGGCCCTCCCTCGTGGTAGCTGTCCAGGTGAGGATGGGCTGACTCCCAGCTTCTTCTTGGAGTACTGGGACCTGCTTGGCCCAGATCTTTGTAGTGCCTTTCAGTACATTCTGCACACAGAAGTGATGCCGGATAGCATGAGTGAGGGCCTGATTTACCTCATTCCAAAGGAGGGTGGCTCCTTGGATGAGATTCGACAGTGGCGCCCCATCACCATTCTCAACTCAGCCTACAAAATTCTTGCCAAGGCTCTGAGTTTGAGGATTCAGCCACTTTTGGAGAGCCTTATACATGGGACTCAGACAGGTTTTGTCAAGGAACGCAGTATCCTTGGCAACATCTTCACTTTTGAGAGGCTTCTGCCCTTGCACGGCTCCGTGGGGAGGACCTTGTGATTCTTCTTCTCGATTTTGAGAAGGCATACGACAGAGTCGACTCGCACTTTCTAGAGGGCACGCTACGCAGGATGGGCTTCTCAGAGGCTTGGATCAGAGGGGTGTCAGCTTTGTACAGACAGGCTCACAGTCAGGTGCTTTTGGCAGGAGGTAGAGGTGAGCGCTTCATGCTCACACGATCGGTCAGACAGGGTTGTCCTCTTGCCCCCTTTCTCTTTCTGTTCAATGCGGAGGCGATGAGCAGATTTTTGGTATCACAGCAGGTTGGTTTGAGGGGCTTAGCACTCCCTCTACGGGGAGATGAGCTTCTGGACGCTGAGTTTGCCGACGACTCGGCCTTGTACTTAAAGGGCCAGGAGGCCAATTTACACAGATGTGGGCAGGCTTTGGAGACCTTCTGCTGTGCATCGGTCGCACTGATCAACTGGAGAAAGACAGTGGCTTTCTCGGTTGGTAGTGCTCCGGTGCCAGATTGGATGCCAGGAGAGGGTTTCAGGTGGATTCCTCCAGGGACTGCAGTTCGGTACTTGGGTTGTCAGGTTGGTTTGGATTTGTCCCCCGAGCAGCAGATTGCTCCTCTTCTCCTGTCCATCAGGAGAAAGCTGTTACATTGGAGCTCAGCCCGACTTTCGCTGGCTGGTAGAGTAGTAGTTGCCAACCAGGTGTTGTTGGCGACTATGTGGTACATCACTTCTTGCTGGATCTTCTCGAGTTCTTGCATCAGCCAGGTAGAGAGGCTGATCAGGAACTTCCTTTGGTCAGGTCGCGACACTCAGATTGCCCGAGCCAAGGTGGCTTGGTCGGTCATCACACTTCCTTGTTCTCAGGGAGGGCTTGGGATCATTGATCCAGCACAGCAGAGCAGAGCCCTTCTTGGGAAGTTCGTCGTCAGAGGACTTCTTCCAGGCGAGGAGCCCTGGAAGGAGTTCTTGTTGCAGAGGCTTCGTGCCAGGGTGCCTCAGTCAGGAGGCCCTTGGCAACCTTCTACCAGATGGATCTTTACAGAGTTGCGTCGAGTTGGTTTGAGCAGGAGACTGGAGGACCGATTCGCTGTGAGTCTGCTTCGTTCCTGGGAGCTATTACGGCGTGGCCTAGAGCAGAGACAGCCGACGTGCACGGAGGAGCGCCTACGGCAGCCCCTCGTCTGGAACCCCATGGTTAGCACTCAGCGAGGCCACTTGGTTGGGAGTAGGCCTCATGTTTCTTGGGGTCCCATGGCAGCAGGTCCAGCGCGCTCTCTAGGTGACTGGCTAGAGTTCACAGGTTTGTCAGAGGAGGTGCAGGTTGTCCAGCTACAGGGCATGAGAGGGGTTCAGAGCATGTGTCAGGACATCTCAGAGTCAGTTCCAGCTGACTGGCTCACGCCTCTCGAGCCAGTGGCACCCCGGTGGATGGGAGCCTTCACACGACTGGAGGTTCTCATTTCAGTCAGGGCTTGCTCAGAGACTGTCCCAGCCCTGTTCTTCGAGCTTCAGGGTGGGGGACGACTACAGAGAGTTGCAGTAGAGGCCCCGCAGGTAGCAGAGTGTTTCCATATGCGTCTGCAATGGGTAGTTTGATGTATGCAATGATTGCTACTCGCCCAGACATTGCATTTGCAGTGGTAGTAGTAAGTCGATACATGTCAAACCCAAGCAAGAAACATTGGGAGGCAGTGAAAGGAATATTGAGATACCTGAAAGCTACAAAGAGTATGCGTATATGCTATGGGAGTCAGGAGCTAAGTGTAAAGGGTTTTACAGACTCAGATTATGCAGGTGACTTAGACAACCGAAGGTCTACGTCAGGGTATGTCTTTACATTGGCTGGTGGAGCAGTATCATGGCGTTCTAGATTACAAGATTGTGTTACTCAGTCTACTATAGAGGCTGAATATGTTGCAGCATCAGAGGCATGCAAAGAATCAATTTGGCTTAATCGACTAGTAACAGATTTGGGAATCAAAGAAGAGATGCCTGAGTTATATTGTGATAGTCAGAGTGCTATACAATTGGCTCGCAATCCAGTTTATCACTCAAAGACAAAGCATGTGGATGTGAAGTATCATTTCATCAGGGAAATGCTAGAGGATAAGCAAATTCAGCTTGTCAAAGTTCACACCACAGAAAATCCTGCTGATCTACTTACAAAAGGACTTCCCTCAGAGAGCTTTGCACATTTTCGCAAGCAGTTAGGTGTAGGGTAGTACATCACTTCTCTACATCTCTTCTATATTAGCTTGTATAGTAGCTTCTCTCATACTTAAAGTACCACATTGGACTTTAAGTGGGAGGTTCTTGGGGTATAAAGCCCAATGTGGTCACCCAGGTAAGTGGGCGGGCCGTCAGGTATGTACACATATTCTTTTGTAAAAACCTAATAAGAACTCACTATGCTCTGTACATTACAACAGAGCGAGTTCAACATATCATCGTGCTCTTCTTCTTGCACTCTCTCTCGCGTCGCACTGTCGCTCATACTCCTTCAAACCCCCCCCCCCCCCCCCCCCCCCCCCCCCCCCCCCACACCCCACCCCACCTTCTCACTAGGTAAGAGCCCATTTAAGAAGTGTAAGACTACTTTGTCCCCCTACATTTTTGAAGACATAGAGTGTGTCCACCACTCTCTTCTCATTGGCTGGCCTTTCCAGAGGATCCGAGTTGTGGGCATCTGTGGGAGGACTTGCGTCATAGACCCTGACCCAGCAGCTCTTGAGACAGGACACTGGAGGCTATGGGCTTGGGAGTGTTGTCCACTGGCACGAGTACAGTGGGATCCTGGTGAGTGGCTATGGAGGGACCCATTCTCTTCTGCAGACCGCCCAGGAGTCCCTTTCTTTCAGTACACTGTTTGGCTTGGACGTCATATACTTGCAGCACAGAGTGAGGCCCGCCCCGCTGCAGCACGTCATTGGCAGGAGGAGGGTCTCACAGTTGAGTTCTTGGCAGCTTTTTGGCAGAGGCTGTGGGACTCCAGACAGCCGAGGCGCGTCACCTTGTTCCAGTGGTTGGTTGCACACAGAGCCACAGCAGTAGGGAGCTGGCTTGTACATAGTGGTCTCTCGGCCGCATGTACAGCCTGTGACCAGTTGGTGGAGAGTCAGCGTCACTGTCTTTGGGACTGTCCCTCGGCCCAGCAGGTGTGGTTACGAGTTCTTCGGCTGATGCCTGCCCTCTCCACGGCTCGACAGTACACTTGGGGGGCAGCGGCTTAGTCCACCCTCACGGGCCCGGCACTTCAGTTTGAGCTATCTTCCACCAGCAGGATGATAGTGATACAGGGGGGTCGACCTACACTCCAGCTTGCTACAGACCTTACTCCACAGGAGTGGAGCAGTGAGAGAGCGGAGTGTTGGGAGCTCATCAGCGGCCTAGCTCTCTGGTTCATCTGGCGGGCCTGTTGTTTCCGCATCTTTGAGGCTCGCCTTGTACCACCAGCAGAGACTGTTCGTGACTTTTGGCTAGAGCTGATCCATACTCTCAGAGGACAGCTTGAGGGACTACAGGGCAGCTCCGACCGCATGCGGGAGCGCCGCGAGGCTTTCCTTCGACTCTGGCGCCCTGGGCCGTTCTACTCCATGGTCCAGGGGGTGCTCAGATGGCACTACTGTCCACCTGTGTGGCTTTTCCCTCCTCCTATCTCTTGATTTAGCCCCATTGTACATATGCTGTTTTTTCATTGGGAGAGTCTCCCCACCATGCTTGTTGTAGCCCTCTCTTGCAGAGGTGGATGTAGCCCTATGGGCAGTTTTCATTAACTAATAGAAGGATCTTTTTCTATAAAAAAAAATTGTCCAATAGTTTGCTACAAGTGGAAGTAGAGAAGTGGGTGCCAAGCTGGTGTCGGTTCTTTCCCCCCTCCTCTTTCTTTTGCTTTGTGTGTGAAGGGCTTAATTCCATTCACAGGTTACAAATCATAAGAACTTGGTGTCAAAATGCTGCAGGGAAGACTAGACAACATTCTTTTGTTGCACTTTGTGTTTTACAGCCCTTTGGAGGCTCCATGCTGAAGATGTTATTCAAGGTGAAGCAAGCTTGTTGTTTTACCCTATGCCTCTATTGCTTTGCTGCTACTAAAGGTAGTAAAACACAAAAATGTTTCCCTGTACCTTATTGACACAAAGTTCTTTTTGTAACTTGTAAACAGAATCCAGACCTTCCCATCTAGAGAGAGAGAGAGAGAGAGAGAGAGAGAGAGAGAGAGAGAGAGAGAGAGAGAGAGAGATATTAACGTCTCGAAAGAGCCAAAATGGCCCATGAGACAAGAAACCATACATCTGGTAATACATCTCTCGTCTACTGAAACAGAAAAAAAGATCTACTCAACATCATAGTGATGTTTGAGTCTACAAAGCTAAAACTAAGCTAAAACTGAGAATATGTACAAATACATGACTGATCCCATCCAAATCTGACCATCAACTCTCTTATCTCCCTGTCCTCTATCCCAAGATATCCCAGATGGGTAGATCCAGTATAGAGAGGCCGCTGAAAGGTGGCACTCGTCTCTGATGTCAAGCGATGATGGCTCTGATATGGTGCAAATGGCGAGGTCTAGGTCGAAGACCCGGGTGGTCGAGGACGGCGAGTACGACCCTGTGCAGTGGCCTGATCAAGACGGACTCCTCTAGGCCTCGATGGACGTGGTCTTGGGGGTGGGGATGTATCCATAGACGGAGTCTGTGTCCCAAGGTCCTCTCCCTCTCTACTGAAGAAGTCACGCATAGTGCGCTGTCGATCTGCTGGTGGAGAACTGTCTTGTAATAGTCTGTCCCTGTGCCTCCTCAGCTCTAGTAAAAAGAGTCCGAGGCATCTCTGGTCCTCATAATCCATCACCCAACGTAATGGTCCAAAGCCCTCTCTGAAAAGGCAGTGGTATCTCCCCTTGATCTCGTAATAGACTGTGCAGCGGCAAATGTAATGCTCCTTAGATTCCACCTCTTGGTGACATAGCTGACATGTCCTATCTGTCCGGGCCATCTGCATGTATCTGTCTGTCTCGATGCGTAGTTGATGGGAGGAGGTACGAATCTCCCCAATGGCACTGCGCAACCCATGTGAGAGATGTACATCCATGTATGCTGGCCGAATTACAAAACCCTCCAACGAAACATGCAAGAAGTGGTCCCTGTAATGGGCCATCTTCGTGCCTAATGGCTCTGGAGGTCGCTGCCAGGTCCTTTCTGTTTCCAGCTGCACAATATCTGATCTGATCACCCGGTTGCGCTCAGTGCGCGTAAGCTGGAGGTGCGGGCAGTCCAAGCTATACTGGAAGGGTGGAAGTGCATCCATTTGTAGTCCATGTCTCCCAAACCATGTCTGCATTTGTGCATACCAACAATCGTGAACCCCATCTTCTGCTAACTGTCTGGAGGAATCCAGTGCCAATCTCGAATATCTCTCTGGGGGGAGCTCCCATATGCGATGTAGGCCTGTCACACTCTGAAATATGATTGCTCAAGCCTCTGAGAGAGAGAGAGAGAGAGAGAGAGAGAGAGAGAGAGAGAGAGAGAGAGAGAGAGAGAGAGAGAGAGAGAGAGAGAGAGAGAGAGAGAGAGAGACGTCAGAGGCTTGAGCTGCCACTATTGCTTGAGGAGCTGCACACGGCTCTTAGGGCCCTCCCCCGTGGTAGCAATCCAAGTGAGGATGGGTTGACTCCCAGTTTTTTCTTGGAGTACTGGGACGTGCTTGGCCGAGATCTCTATAGTGCTTTTCACTACATTTTGCACACAGGAGTGATGCCTGACAGCATGAGTGAGGGCCTGATCTACCTCATTCCCAAGGAGGGTGGCTCCTTGGATGAGATTCGACAGTGGCGCCCCATCACCATCCTCAACTAAGCCTACAAAATTCTTGCCAAGGCTCCGAGTTTGAGGATTCAGCCACTTCTAGAGAGCCTTTTACATAGGACTCAGACAGGTTTTGTCAAGGAACGCAGTATCCTTGACAACATCTTTACTTCCTGGGAGGCTTTTGTCCTGGCACGGCTCCGTGGTGAGGACCTAGTGATTCTTCTTCTCGATTTTGAGAAGGCATACGACAGAGTTGACTGGGACTTTCTAGAGGGCACTCTACGCAGGATGAGCTTCTCAGATGCTTGGATCAGAGGGGTGTCAGCTTTGTACAGACAGGCTCACAGTCAGGTACTTTTGGCAAGAGGTAGAGGTGATCGCTTCATGCTCACATGTTCGGTCAGACAGGGCTGTCCTCTTGCCCCCTTCCTCTTTTTGTTCTATGCGGAGGCGATGAGCAGGTTTTTGGTGTCGCAGCAAGTTGGTCTACGGGGCTTAGCACTCCCTATTCGGGGAGATGAGCTTCTTGATGCTGAATTTGCCGACGATTCAGCCTTGTACTTAGATGGCCAGGAGGCCAACCTTCACAGATGTGAGCAGGCTGTGGAGACCTTCTGTTGTGCATCGGGCGCACTGATCAACTGGAGAAAGACAGTGGCTTTCTCGGTTGGTAGTGCTCCTGTGTCTGATTGGATGCCAGGAGAGGGTTTTAGGTGGATTCCCCTAGGAACTGCAGTTCGGTACTTGGGATGTCAGGTTGGTTTGGACTTGTCTCCCGAGCAGTAGATTGCTCCCCTTCTCCTGTCTATCACGAGAAAGTTGTTACATTGGAGCTCAGCACGACTTTCTTTGGCTGGCAGAGTAGTAGTTGCCAACCAGGTGTTGTTGGCGACTATGTGGTACATCACTTCTTGCTGGATCTTCTCGAGTTCTTGTATCAGCCAGGTAGAGAGACTGATCAGGAACTTCCTTTGGTTAGGACGTGACACTCAGCCCGAGCCAAAGTGGCTTGGCAGGTCATCACTCTTCCTTGTTCACAGGGAGGGCTTGGGATCATTGATCCAGCATAGTAGAGCAGAGCCCTTCGTGGGAAGTTCATCGTCAGAGGGCTTCTTCCAGGTGAGGAGCCCTGGAAGGAGTTCTTGCTACAGCGGCTTCGTGCTAGGGTGCCTTAGGCAGGAGGCCCTTGGCAACCTTCGACCAGATGGATCTTTACAGAGATGCGCAGAGTTGGTTTGAGCAGGAGACTGGAGGACCGCTTCGCTGTGAGGTTGCTTCGATCTTGGGAGCTCTTGCGGCAAGACCTGGAGCAGAGATAGCCTACGTGCACGGAGGAGTGCCTACGGCAGCCCCTCGTCTGGAACCCCATGGCTAGCACTGAGAGAGGCCACTTGGTTGGTAGTCGGCCTCATGTTTCCTAGGGCCCCATGGCAGTGGGTCCAACGCGCTCTTTAGGTGACTGGTTAGAGTTCACAGGTTTGTCAGAGGAGGTGCAGGGTTTCTAGCTACAGGGCATGAGAGGGGTGCAGAGCATGTGCCAGGACATCTTAGAGTCAGTCCCTGCTGAGTGGCTCACGCCTCTCGAGCCAGTAACACCCTGGTGGATGGGAGCCTTGACACGGCTGGAGGTTCTCATCTCAGTCAGGGCCTGCTCAGAGACTGTTCCATCCCTTTTCTTCGAGCTTCAGGGTGGGGGACGCCTTCAGCGAGTTGCAGTAGAGGCCCCATAGGTGGCAGAGTGCTGTTTTCAGAGGATCCGAGTAGTGGGCATCTGTGGGAGGACTTGTGTCATAGATCTTGACCCAGCAGCTCTTGAGACTGGACACTGGAGGCTGTGGGCTTAGGAGTGTTGTCCACTGGCACGAGTACAGTGGGATCCTGGTGAGTGGCTATGGAGGGATCCCTTCTCTTCTGTAGACCACTCAGGAGTCCCGTTCTTTCAGTACACTGTTCGACTGGGACGTCATGTACTAGCAGCGCACAGAGAGGCCCGCCCCGCTACAACACCTCATTGGCAGGAGGAGGGTCTCACAGCTGAGTTCTTGGCAGCATTTGGGAGAGGTTGTGGGACTCTAGACAACCGAGGCGAGTCACCTTGTTTCAGTGGCTGGTCGCACACAGAGCTACAGCAGTTGGGAGCTGGCTAGTGCATAGTGGTCTCTCGACCGCATGTGCAGCTTGTGACCATCTTGTGGAGAGTCAGCGTCACTGTCTTTGGGACTGTCCCTCGGCCCAGCACGTGTGGCTATGAGTTCTTTGGCTGATGCTTGCTCTCTCCACGGCTCGACAATACACTTGGGGAGCAGCGGCTTGGTCCACCCTCACGGGCCCGACACTTCAGTTTGAGCTATCTTCCACTAGCAGGATGATAGTGATGCAGGAGGGGCGACCTACACTTCAGCCTGCTACAGAGCTTACTCCACAGGAGTGGTGCATTGAGAGAGAGGAGTGTTGGGAGCTCGTCAGTGGCCTGACACTCTGGTTCATCTGGCGGGCCCGTTGCTTCCGCATCTTTTAGGCTCGCCTTGTACCACCAGCAGAGATTGTTCACGATTTTTGGCTAGAGCTGATCCACACTTTCAGAGGACAGCTCGAGGGACTACAGGGTAGCTCCGACCGCATGCGGGACCGCAGAGAGGCTTTCCTTAGACTCTGGCGTCTTGGGCCTTTCTACACCATGGTCTAGGGTGTACTCCGATGGCACTACCGACCACCTGTGTGACTTTTCCCTCCCCCCATTTCTTGATTTAGCCCCATTGTACATATGCGGGTTTTTTCATTGGGAGAGTCTCCCACCATGGTTGTTGTAGCCCTCTCTTGAAGAGGTGGTTGTAGCCCTATGGGCAGTTTCAGTAACTAATAGAAGGATCTTTTTCTCGAAAAAAAGAAAAAAAACATTAGACCCCTTCACAATTAAGGGGCTACTCATGGTAGGTCAGTTATTGGCTACAATATGTAGATAACAACCGGTTCCATTGTTGAGGATGTGGTTCAAGGTGAAAGTAGTATTCATGCAACTTAGCTTGTCCTTTTGCCCTATGCCCCTATATCTTTGCTACTAGTTCCAATCTATAGACCTCGACCAATGACTTCCCTACCCTAGTAGCCTCCCAATTTTGGGATAGTTGCTAAACTAATAAATTTTAAGTATGACATGGATAACAATTGATAGGTTCTTCTTATCAAGCCACCACAAAATTGATAAGCTGGGCCTCTGGCTTGAAGACAATAGCCAAACTTCTGATGCGCTCGATTATCTTTCCCTCTCTCAACATACTGCAGTAGAAGACCAATTTCCATGTAGATACTTTAAATTTCAACTATAGAATTCTGAGATGTTGCTCCCCTCGATAGCCTTTTGCACCCTCCATGAATTTGATCATAATGCTGTGTCGTAGTACCATACTGGAATCCACAATCTGTGTTCCATGGACTTGACCATAAGGCTGTATTCGTAGCTGGGTCAGTGGGGTATGCTTCTTGCTATGTGCATGGAGAATATCAATGTGGTTCCGTCTAGAATTCCATTACTACTAAATAGCATGTCCTGTAGCAAGAATTGGCTTGTTTTGCCCAATAGCACCATCTGCCACACCACCTCAATGGTATGATGGCAAGGTGATTGCGATTCCTAGTCAAGAGGTTGCGACCTTGCTTGTCCACGTGTCGTCTTCTTTTTTGTATTGGGGACAAAAATTGTGTCACGAGGACGTGGCAATTGCTAACCTTAGTTGTTGGTTTCTTTCCAATGATTTTCGTTTAATTTTTGAGACCGTCTTTTTGAAGTTGCAAATGGCCGGACATTCTATGGCCAGTGTGAAACAGTAGTTTCACCCGCAGACAGGAAGCTGATCGGCACTGGAATTCTAGTAGTAAAAGGGTGTTTAGGCTCAGTTCAAAGTCATCTAGGTTCCCTCGCCGCACTTGATAAGTTGGTGGATAGTAGGAAATTAACTCCATCGAGGCACAGTGACAAGGTGGGGTCACCCAGAGAAAATCACCCAAGAATTGGGCTACATTGCATTTTTGGACGTGTTCGAGTGGTGAAAGATGGTCAAATGATCGGTGAGAGTCCAATGGAAGTATCTCCTAAACTTTAGGAAACTGCTATTTTGGGCCACGAAATCTGTTCGCGTCATTAGCTTCAGAATGACAAGGGGAACATTTTATTACGTTGCTGCAAAGTCAACTGAGCAACCGGTTGAGATTTTTTTAGACCGGAAGGTACAAAATGGAAAAACCATGCATGAGTGCCACTTGGCACATTTTTGGGCATTTTCCACTTTGAGCGAGAGAGAAGCGTTAAAATAAACGTGGGGGTTGCATTTTTCAGCCGTATGGTGGATTGTTGCAGGTACCAAAGCTATTCTGTGCAAGCTTTCCCTCTCATGTACAGTGTAGTGCAAGAAGTGATGTCCTGCACACTCTACACTGCTCTCTCTCCCCCGAGCCTCTTTGAGCAGGAACATGAGTAGCACATGAGTAGCTAACTGCTACTCCAAAAGCAAGCACCGGTGAGGGTGATAACCTCACCTAACATGTGCATTTTCAGTGCTGGCTATGCGTTGTTTTTGGACTGTTTTGCAGCCGTATGGATGCCAAAAGCATTGGGAACAGTGCCCCGCTGTTAGAGGACAGTTCCGGGACTGTTTAGGGCTGAAAACATGGTAAAAACAACGAGCTGTAATTGCTGTTTTTGGGCTGAAAACAGAGGGTTTATGTCCTTGGAAGCGAGTTCCAGCAGGGGGATTTGTTCAGGGCGAGTTTTAGGACCGTTATGTTGCCGAAATTTTGCCAGATGAGGTGTGATCTATACACGTGAACTTTACCCCAGTTTTTGGGGCCTACAGGTGGTCGGCGTCTGCTCGGAGCATTCTAGCTTCCGAGCCATGTGTGCTTTGAAGTGTTAATTCCCATTAGAGGTTCCTTCTACAAGGTTTCTCTGTGTGTTACACCTTAAAGTAATGTTTCGGGTGAAAGCCAAAGTCTACCGCCCTACGGGGCGGTTTCAAATTGCCTCTGGTTGATGGCTGCAATCGCAGTCCAAATACCCATGCATTTACATAAACCACACCCTTGAGAATTGGTGACTCTCACCAAAGGGATACCATTAGTCTTAAGTGCTATGTAGAGAATCCTCCATATTTATACGAGGTAGGGAAAAGTGGTTTATAATTTTATCGAAGGCCTTGTAAGCTTACCAACAGCTGAAAGTTGGATGACATTAGGAGGAGGATTCAATCTTCAAAGCATGTTACAGGGAATGGCCAGTTTCAGGCTTCCGTTTGTGGTTCCCATTCCAATTTCCCGTTTGGAATCCCCATTCCGTGTTTTAGACGCGAGTATCTGTAACAGGGAATAACATTTCATGCCCGTTTCTATTCCCCATTCTGCGTTCCAAATTTCCGTTCCTGGTATGCCTCAAAGCGCTTTTAAGTAGCGCAGATTCGACTGTGGCATCTTGGACATTGAGAGGGCTTTGGGCAATCACCGCAACAACCAACAGCATACTCCACATGAAAGTATCTTTCCCCCATGGGCTAAATGTCCGTGACTGACGAGCATCTGCTAGCAGGTGCACCTGGCAGATCCACAGTCTTCAAAGGCTTTGAAGTAGCACAGATTTTCACAGTGGCATCTTGAACATAAGAGGGCTCTGGGCAATCACTGCAACAATCAACAGCTTACTCCACTTGAAAGTATATTCTCCCAATGGGCTAAATGGCCATGATCGACCAGCATCTGCTAGCAGGTGCCTTGGAGGATCTGAGGTCGTTGGCCTGTTGGGGGCATGCCAAAGAGCTCTGTTGTCTAAAGTATCTTATCATGGCATATGAGCAATTTTAACATGCAAATCATCAGCACATTTTGATATATGCCAGTGTTTAATGTTTATTCATGTATGCATACATGAGATTGTGTGTGCACGTACAAACGCACATGTGCACAAGCAAGACACATTGTATAGACATGTGCAAACTTTAATCATTGTGGAAGATAACCGAAAATTAACTAGTCACACTATGTTTGTACTTCATATATTATCTTTGCAGAAATAAGAGTAATCGGTATGGGGGTTGAAAGGTTATTGATCTTGTCATGGTAATTGCCAAGGAATTACTTTATGATCTGTGTATCAGGGACCTTCTTGCTATGGGGCAATCAATAAGAATACTTCAGACTCTGCGTTCTAGATTGGAGGCGCATCTCAATCCTTATTTTGGCTCTTTGAGATGTGATATCAATCTTCTTAAATTGGGGCAGAAACTTCAGGTATATACAGTTTCAGTTTTCTTGCAAAGTGCGTGAAAAGGTTCATTGTGCTGTACTAACTGCTTAAATCTTGGTGGCAAGCTATGAAGTGTTTCATTCACTTCTATTGCTAGCTGAAATTTTTTGAACAGCTTGCTTGTGTAATAATTCTCATTTTGCTTTTTTGCTGACAGAATTATATTGACGTGGGGGCTTCCTCAATCATACAAGCTGGATATATAGTAAAAGAGGATGCTGATGAGGCCCTAAACGAACTTAGAAAAGAAATACACACTTTAGATGCATCTTTGAAGGATTTTGAGAAACTTGAACGGGATCGTACAGGACTTTCATCCTTGAAGGTAACTGACATAAAAGTGTTACTTGCTTGAATAGGAGTTAGGCAAAAGGTAAGAGACATGGTTCAGTTACTCTCTCAGCGACGTATGATAGCGCGACTAACTAGATGCTCCTACATCACTCACACAATCAGGGATTAATTGACTACTGCGTTGACTGTTGAGGTGCAGGTCGTGTTTAGGACTTCATCCAAGGTCCTTTTATTGCTATTCTCTCATCAAAGGAGTTTGCCTCAACCCTGGTTGCTTGCTCTCCTCTCCTGGGGGTTGACAGATTGAATCAGGTCCCCTTGAGCAGATCAAGACTGCTTTTGTGACTCCATGGGGTATTTTTCATCTACAAGAAAATGTCATTGGGCGAAAAAACGCCCCACCTTCCTTCAAAAATACGGTCCACAACATACAAGCTCGCTGCTGCCGTATGCTGCTCCCGCCGTCGCTGAAGGTTCCCCCCTTCTCGCCCTGGCGCCCCCTCAGCGCGCAGCCCTCTCTCCCGCCCCCGTGGTGCCCTGTCGCCCCGCCCGCCTCTGCATCGCGGGTTCCCCTTCCCCCCCCCGCCCCCCCCCCCCCCCCCCCCCCCCCCCCCCCCCCCCCCCCCCCCCTCCCTCGTGTCACGCTTCTCAGCTTGCAGATAGGTTGTTAATTGAGCCTCCTTGTAAGCGCCTCGGCGCCGACGCCCTCCTCGATTCAGCAGTTGACCCAGAATGGCGGCTTTTGCTCCACCTCAGAGGGACTCTACAGAAGCCCCCTCGCCCGACACCGCAGAGCCGACCCTTCGACTTGCTCTTTCGACAGAAGAGCAAGCGAGCTTGATGGCCGAAGTGGAACGCTTGCAGACCACTTTGCTTATCTGCAAGATCATTGGCACTCGGCCCAGTCAGGGTGAGGTTCGAGATTTATTTCAGGCCGGCCTCCTCTCCGATGTGGGCAAGATCCTCGGGAGAGGGCACTACCAGATAGAGTTCGAGTCTCCAAAGATGACGGCCAAGGTGATTTCAATGAGCCCGCTCGGCATCCGAGCAGCTCGAGCTTACTGCAGACAATGGTATCATGGTTTGACTCTACTAGAGATGTGCTTGAGGAGGAGGCCGACTTGCCTATTTCGGTTTGCTTCTCAGGCTTGAGGAGGGAGTACCTCCCTCTTCTCCGTAGGATTGGTTCCATGTTCCGGATAGTTTTGGAGTTTTGGTGACCGCCATCCTACAACTCGCCTGGTTGCTTGCTCTCCTCCCCTTGGTGGCCAACATCCTACAACTCAGCAGCATTGGGTTTCAACAGGGAACCATTTTGACCCTATTCAACATGACCCCCTTGAGGAGGTTCCATCCTCTTCACCTCTGCTGCCTCCACCACCTCCCCCTCCTCCCTCCTCAGACGCTACCGCTCTGCCTCCCCCGCCTCCTCCCTCCCCCCCACCTCCCGCTCCTCCTCTCTCCCTAGTGGGGCCCATAGCCTCATCTCCCGACCCCTCCCTCACTCCTCAGACGCAGGGAATTGGACACATGTATGCAACGATGCGTTCTCTTGGTAGTGCTTTTCAGACTTCCCCTTTTGCAGCAGTCCCTCGGGGTTTGACTAGCTTTGGCATTCGCAGACGATGGGACTTTTCGACTATAACTTGACACGGTTTCTAGGTTATTCTTCTCCCGATCTGGAGAAGGCTTGCTTTTGAATCCACATCCTCTTTCTTGCAGAGCGGTAGTTTTCTCCTTTCCGTTGTGCAACAGGGATCCTATAGAGTGGACCTTGCACACAGTGCTTGACTGGCACCAGATTGAGGCCACTAAGTTCTCACACCACACAGGGAACCGAGGGGTGACAGATCTGGTACAGACACTTTGGCCTTTAGCCAAGTTCAGCGTGATGCCACCGTATGCAACAGGTTGCAGGCACATTGTGGTGCATTTGTTTGCTGACACTCAGTGCCCTTCCTACTTTCTATTTGTACATGAGGATTCTTGGATAGAAGATGTAGCCCTATGGGCTGCATGCTCGGCCTAGGCCTGGGTGGGAAAGTCATTCTAGACGCGCTTGTCTAGAGGTCGCTCGGATGCGGATTACTCCCCATCCAAACCGGCCTCAAAGATAGCGAGGTTGGCTATTGTTGCAGATTCTGTTTTCTCTCACTGACCCCATGAGGATCGTCTCATGGAATGTGTAGGGATTAGGAGGGCGCCTGTTTCAGCGTCAGAGGGGTCGGTTGCGTCAGGAGCTTTAGTGATGCCTTGTGGGTGGTGAGATTGATATTCTTATGCTACAGGAGCATCATCTCTCTGAGAGCCGCATTCGACGATGTGGTCACATTTTGCGTGGTCGCTATGAGAGGTTTTGGTCAGTTGCATTTTGGACCTGGAGGTATCCAGGGAGGGGTATGTATGACTATTGCTGATTCTTGGCAGCATGCCATTGTGGGCAGAGGTATGCAGATTCAGGGTTGCCTCATGGGTTTCTTGAACATATATGCGCCCAATGTGGCAAGTGTACGAGCAGAATTTTGGTCTTATGTTGTTGAGTCTCTGCCGCATGTAGAGTAGTGGTGTGTTGGGAGAGACTTCAACATGTTGGAGGACCCCTGTGATAGGATAGAAGGTGGCCATGCTATGATGCACGGAGCTGAGTTGGCAGCTTGGAAGCGGCTATGTATGACTGAGGGTTTCTGATGTTTGGCAGCACTCAGGTTTTGTGAGACCCCCAGATAGCTTGTCTTTCTCTCGCTCTGATCGCAGGGTTGGAGGAGTGAATCTATCTAGGATAGATCGCTTCTACGCCAGTGGCCACTTTTGTGACATGGGGGGATTTGTTTGCATCCTTGTAGGGACGACTTTTTTTGACCATGTGCCAGTGATTCTCACAATGACAGACAGAGGAGGGGGGATGTGATGCTAGGCATCCCCAAGCGGTTTTGTTTGGATCCAAAGCTTTGAGGGCGAGAGTAGGCACTTTGAGCAAAGAGTTTGGACTCGCGGCACACCCCTGTTGGTAGAGTGGCCTTTGGACTGGCAGAGCTTAGTCGCTTCTTCCTTTAGGAGTTAGCAGCTCGTTTGGTTGCAACTAGGAAGGGTGAGAAGCGTCTTCGACAGGGAATTGTTTCCTTACAGAGGATACAAGAGCAGCATCAAGACAGCCCATGGTTGGAGGAGCAGATGCAACAGGCTAGGCAGGAGTTGACTAGCATTGAGGAGCGGCGTCATGAGTTTGTCTTCCATCGACAGGCATCTCAATGGATTTAGGTGGGTGATCGAGTTACTAGGGAGTTTTTTGGGCTGTAGGGTTAAGGTGGGTGGATTAGTGTGCCATTCATGCTAATGGCATGCTATGGAGAGGTTAGTGTAGAGCTTGAGAGATAGACTATTGCACAATACAATAGAGTATAATTTTAAATGATAAAAACTTACATCTGTTCAGCAGGATGTGCCTCTATATAGGCTCATACAAAAGAGATAGTCTTCTGACACATTAGCACAAGATGTGGCTGCCTATGCACAAACACAAGTGGCTTTTCTTTACACATGGGTTGTAAGGGGTTCTTCACATGGGTTATTGGCATAGGACTTTTCTAGGTGGAAGAGATTGTTCATACAAGAGATGCAACAAAACCTCGCATCCCAACAATCCTCTCCTATGTGGGTTTGGTTGCATATCACTCACACAATCCTCCCCTCAAAACACATTAGGGTGAGTCACCCAATTCACAAGCCTCTCCTTGAACACAAATGTACCTCCCCTAGATACAGGATGTAGGCACACAAAATATCAGGGTGTAGGCACACACAAGCCTTCCCTGGCACAAATAGAGGGTAAGGTACATTTGAGAGAATGCCATACCACATTTCATTTGTTGTTTGTTGGAGGATTTTTTTTTTAATGTTTTGATCCAATGCAGATTGTGAAAATGCAAAGGAAGATAAATGCACATATATGTACAATAGAGGGAAAAACCACGTGGAAAAAAAACCCTCAAATTATTTATGCTATGCAAAAGGATTATTTTGAATGTGTTGGAGAAAGTTCCCTAACTGGCATCTCTCTATCTGGATGTTGTGATTGTGGTCGATATCTTGTGTTGACGTTGTCTTTATCATTTTCATGTTGATGTTGATCTTCTTCATGAGATAAACATGTGCTTGAATGTGCTTCATCACATGTATGGCTAATCTGTAGAAAGAGCCTCTTGTGGAGGGCAATGTTTTTTTTTTTTGGGAGTAGTGCCTTCTTGTTGATGTGTGAAAGGGCTCTTAAGTGGTAAAGATCGACAGTCGCTACCCAATAGGAAGGTGCCCTTAACCTTTGAGACTTTGAAGGCAGACAGAATATCTCGGACTAGCTTCTTGGCAGGTCGGTGACTTTCATTCAGCAGGCGGGAAAACCCCCTTCTAGAGGATGGGCTTTGCTTGTCTGACCCTTTGAGTGTGTGACTTGAACTCTCTGTGTGATGAGCCTCTTAGAAAAAGGCAATTACAAAAGCTTTTGTAAAATTAATAGCCTTTGACTTAAGTAAGCTTTGGTGGCGACGATGATGAGGCCGCACTGCGCAGGCAAGTTGGTGAGCGAGAACCAGTGAGGGGAGGGCCGAGGCCGACAGTGGGGGCCGCGTTGCTACAGGTAATTTGCAAGGCTTCAATGGAGATTGGATGGGTAGCGGGCAACACAGTCGGCGAAGGCTCGGCGTTTTTTGTAAGGCTCGCGCTTCTCTGCAAGCCGGATTTGAGTTGCTGACGAAGGGGTGCAACTTTGCAAGCCGTAGCAGGCAGGTGGTTGCGCTGGTGATGAGGATGCACAGCAATGAGCCAATGGCTTGGGAGTGTGGTTGTGTAAAGGTGGTGGGGCCAAGTGCAGGCAGCATGAGGGCAATCGGGTCGAGAAGGGGAAGAGCACTGACGACCGTGTGCAGAGGTAGGAGCCAAGCAACTTGGCAATCGCTGGTTCTGAGAGGCCAAAAGGAGGTGATCACAAGCTTGGCTTGAAAATGGGATTCCTAGTTGTAGGTGGTTAAGTGCCAGCTCGTGTAGTGAGGTTGGGCAAGCGCGGAGTGCAAGAGACGACGATAGTGTGTACCTTCTGATGTCAGGAGCGCAATGGAAGCCGACGCAAGGATGCAGTGGGCGGAAGGGTAAAGTGCCACGGGTTGCGACTTGCGACAGTCTCTTGTCGATGATGCGGAAAAAGACTCTACGCCAAACTCCTTTTGTTTTATTTGGGAGTGGCTCCCACGAAAAGTAACACACGCACTACTTTCTTTCTCTGTCACACACACATACACACACATGGAAGGCCAATTAAACGACTTATCCTCTGATAATTCAAAAGCTTGAGGGCTCAAAATTATTCATTATGAGCATGCACCACTTGAGCAATCAAAGTGAGCTTTCAAATTTGCGGTACATCGAAGCCAAATATGCACATAAAATGCGTAAAATTGAGATCTAATTATTGATACTAATAATACGCCAATCACGATGCAAATATGAACAATCGTTTAATTCTCTTCGTAATCAATTAGTATGGGTAGTGGCACGAATCGTACATTTCCTATTACCAAAGGATTTCAAAAGAGGAAAAATTTAACGATGTGATTAGCGCCATATTAACATGCAATGCAAAAGGGGTATTGAATTAGCAATTGCAATAGCTAAGGGAGAGAGGGCCACTGCAATTTAGCATAGTGAGGATGCTTAGGATCTAAAATAGATTAGGAAATGCTAATCTAAGCCATGCTCTGATACCAGTTATAGGGTTAAGGTGGGTGGATTAGTGTGCCATTCATGCTAATGGCATGCTTTGGAGCGGTTAGTGTAGAGCTTGAGAGAGAGATTATTGCACAATACAACTCTATACAATTGTAAAAGGGGGAGGGATTCCGGTCCCCGCCCCCCCCCCCCCCCCCCCCCCCCCCCCCCCCCAACACGTGGCATGTGCTCCTTGATCCGGCTCACCTCCGCCAATGTAACGTGCATTCTGAGTGTGCTCAGTGAGAGGGACAGAATCTGTGCGGAAAAAGAGAGAGAGAGACGGCCAGAGTTTGAATAGCCATCGATTTGTGGGCCAACGAATCCGTAGGGTCCTCAGCTACCGTTTCTTTTGCCTACGTTTGCCCGCTCCATGGGCATCCACTGGTCTACCTGCACCTCTGCCTACTTGCGGCAGCTATCGCCTTTGCCGCCTCTACCCATGGCCTCCTCCGCCGTCGCCCTGTGAGCTCTGCGTCTGTGCATGGCCTCCTTCGTCCCCCTTTGTTGTTCGTTATGCACGTCCCTACACATTGCCTGCTCGCATCAGCCCTCACCTCCGAAATGCCTTGTGTGCAACCCTCGTACCTGCTACTACTCGAAGTCAGTTATCAAACTGTTTGTTGGCGAAATGTTTAGGCGAACTCGGAGTTGCTGCAATGGCACGTCTGATTTGTTGCAACCTGCCACGTCTACAATGCCACACCCTTGCGGCCCCTGCCATGCCTGCTCCTCGAGTTGAGGTCTTCGGGTGCCTCCTCGAGCTGAGCTCCTCCGGGTGCTTTGGGTCGGTGCTCTCTCTCTCTCTCTCTCTCTCTCTCTCTCTATAATAATCCTCGAGCAACAACCTGCAGGCAAGGGCTCTCTCTCTCTCTCTCTCTCTCAATCCTTGAGTTGATGCCATCTAACAAACTGCAGCAAAGTGCTCTCTCTCTCTCTCTCTCTCTCTCTCTCTCTCTCTCTCTCTCTCTCTCTCTCTCTCTCTCTCTCTCTCTCTCTCTGTGACAGTTACCATGCAAGGAGATACAACATGCTGGTATGGGGAGATGACATCATGGTTTCAAGCGCATGGGTTTAGCATAGACAGATTGCCTCCATTCTTGTACTCACTGGATGCGCCCTCTCTGACTCTCACACAGTCCTACATCACCAGGCTCATCTGCCAGGACTTGACTCAGCTAGACACCAAGAAGACATGGATACAGCCAGCATAGGAGCTGGGCACGAAGATGGCTTTCTACAGAGAGCATCTCCTCCAGCTGACAGAGGATGGTTTTGTGACGAGGCCTAGATACATGGACACCCACTTGTCTCATGGGGTACGATGTGCTACTGGCCAGATACGCACATCTTCACACCAGCTACAGATCGACACTGGGAGGTACAGTGCAGTACCAGCAGAGGCCAGGACATGCCCCCTGTGTGACATCGAGCCTGAGACAGAGTTGCACTACACATGCCACTGCCCCGTCTACTACGAGATACGAGGCCACTTCCATTGCTTGTTCAGAGAGGGCTTTGGACCATTCTCTAGAGTCATGCGGTACGAGGATCAAAGATGCCTGGGTTTGTTTTTGCTCGAGCTGCATAGACACAGAGAGAGCCTGATGAGAGGAGAGGCTAGCCAGTCTGTAGCGCGGATAGTGTGTCGTGCTCTCTACAGTGGGTGCTCCTCAGTGCAATGTGCGTGACAATCTCACTCAGAACAGACTGGAACAAAGGAACAGTAGACAACGACTGAGCTCACAGAGACACAACAACAGTAGACCACAACATATGAGTCAACTATCTCAAAGAACTGATACAGACTCTGGCGTGGCAGCACACTCTGCTCCAGCCCAGGACTCACAAGTACAATGGGGTGTTGAGGCTCAGATGTGTAGGGATGGTGAAGACGTGCTGTGTGTATAGACTCTCTCTAGACGACGACGCTGGACCAGATGTGAAGAAGATGATCGTGACCCAACAGCTACTCTACTCACATGTATCACCATAAAGAGCCACCAACGGCTCATAAATGTCAGCCATCTAAGTCTATCTCCAGACTGGGTGGAGGTGGTGACCTGGCCACGATGTCCACTAGACCAGTCCGTATCTCTGCTGCCACGTGTCACTGCCCAACCCAGCCCAAGGAGTCCATCGAGTGTGAACCAGCCTAGACAAATTGTACTAACTGTGTGTCCTGTGAAAGTGACACTGTAGCCTGCTACAGGTTGCCCGCCACAAGACCGCTCACCATCTCAGTGAGAGGAATATTGAAAAAATTGTGAAAGAAAACCACTAGGTACTGCATCCGTACATCTCTCCTGAGCTAGGCCCAACCATGACCTTACATGCCTCAAAAGTGGGGTTAAAAACATTGTACTGCTTGCAAACGCCTTAAGCCTTTGAATAGGCAGGAACCGAGTATGATTGCATAGTCCAAGAATCCCAATTGGCAAAATAGAATGAAGCTTCACAACAAAGAGATATGCTTTGTTTGGATCCAGCACATCTTTATCCTCCATAACCATAGTGAGAGGAAAATGAACTGGTCCCTGCTTGCAGTTGCAGATGAATCTTGCAACACTTTTTTGCAACAAGACTATTCTCGAAAGGAGGGATGACCATAAGCCTGAGTAACACCGCAATTAAGGTTAAGCTCCATCATGATGGCATAACAAAAAAGCCTTCACAACAACAGGATGGCAACCAGGTGAATGCTTGAAAGCAACAAGGAAACAGCCAAAAGGCTCTTCAACTTGCTCGTCTGCTGTGATCGGATTACAAAAACTTGCTCTCCTCTTTTGTGTCTTTGGCCATCTCCCGTGAACAAGGAAACAAAGCCAGAAGGCCGCTTGATCATTAAATTACAGGAGGTCTCCATTTCCTCGCTAGAGAGAGAGAAGAGGATACACAAAAATAAAATAAAAAATGTATGTGTGTGTGTGTGTGAGAGAGAGAAATGAAATGAAATGAAATGTAATATTAACGTCTTCAAAAGGCCAAGGTGACCTATGAGACCACAAAGTTACAATGCGGTGTATCTGATACAAAGTCAGATTAACAAAATAAATTAAACTAGGATAACAAAATATAAATATTGTGGGATCCTAAACTAAGCAGTACAATGTGAAGACAATATGGGAGGGGAGTAGAGATCCATCTTCATCTGCACTCTGGACGACGAAAGAGTGTGGCTTGAATCTTTTGCCATAGCCTCCTTCAAAATAGTGTAGCTCCTCTCCTCCCTCGGGGTCGTCTAGATCTCCCTAGCTCCAATGCTCGGTCTATGAGAATGCGAGTAGTGCGGGTAGACCTCTCCACCGTCGCTGGTTGCTCCTCTGTTTGTTCTTCTGGGTGTACAGTATCTAGTGTAAAGAAATCTGTGATCTATCTCTGGGGATGTCTCTCTTCACCTCTCCTCAGTAAGGTTTCTCTATGCTTGTGTAACTCAAGTAGATAAAGCCCAAGACATCTTTGATCCTCATAACTCATGACCCTAGATAGAGGCCGAAAACCTTCTCTGAATAGACAATGAAAACGACCTCGTATCTCATAGTACACTGTGCAATGACATATGTAATGTACTTCTCTCTCTGGCTCTAGATGGCATAAGCGGCATATTCTGTTATTTGCTGGTGTCCCTTTGAATGTGCCAGTCTCAATCTCGAGCTGATATGAGGACGTGCGTATCTGGCCAATGGCACAACGCAAACCATGCGAAAGATGCGTGTCCATATAGCTAGGTCGAATTACAAACCCATCCCCCGTGAGGTGGAGAAGATGCTCTCTATAGAAAGCCATCTTTGTGTCCAACTCTTGTAACAGCTCTATCCATGTCCTCCTCGTGTCCAACTGGATCAAATCCTAACGGATGAGTCTATTAATCTCTACCCGTGTCAGCAACCTCAAGGGTGCCTGAAGAGAGTATTGAAAAGGAGGCAACCTGTCCATGGTGAAACCATATGTCTGAAACCATGATGTCATCTGAGCATACCAACATGATGTATCCCCGTTAAGAGCTAATTGTCTAGAGGACTCTAGAGCCACCCTGGCATATCTGTCTCTGGTAGTATCCCACAGACTGTGTACAAAGGAGACTGATCTTGTGAGCGCCTCAATCTCCATAGAGGGGGTAGCTAATTCCGCTCGAATGATATCATGCGGTACAGAAACCTTGGCTCTAATCAGCCGAGAGATCATAGATACCAGGGGATTCTCCATACACCTCCACCCATCCTGGCCTATAGAAGGTCCCCAAACCTGCACCCCATATAACATAGTAGAGGCAACCAAAGTATCAAAGAGCCATAACTTTGTCCTAGGTTCCTGGAAGTGAACCTGTGAACACATCCTCTCCATTCCTCCCAGAGCCGCACCAGCTCTAGTTAGTCTAGTCTTTGCTGCTCTTCTCAAGGAAAATCTCGGCCCAGTAAATACTACCCCCAGGTAAGTGTATGCATCTGTATACTCCACAATCTCCTGACCATACTTGAAAGTGGGTACTGATCTCTTGACCCATTGCGGTGTGGTGTTAAACACCATAACCTTGGTTTTACCTAGGTTTACACACAATCCACTATCCTCTGCAAAACTGCGTAGTGCATCCAACTGTCGTTGCATACCTTCTGGTGAGTCAGATATAAGCACAATATCATCAGCATATAGCAACAATGGGATCCATGTCCCTGCCAGCTGTGCACCTCTGTCACCCTCTCTATCGATGTAATCGGACACCTCATCAACATACATACCAAATAGAGTAGGAGACAATGGGCAGCCCTGTTTCACTCTAATGGTAGAGTGAACTAAATCAGATACCCCTTGCGAAGTGCGTACCTGTCCCATCACTGATCTGTACAAAGCCATAATCCCCCAAATCACCTCTATGGGCACCCCCATCTCCTGTAGTCTGCACATCAATCGAGCTCTTGGTACCATGTCAAATGCTTTACGAAAGTCCACAAAGCTACAATATATTCGTCTCCCATGTGTTCTGCCCTCCTCAATGATGGCCCTGAGTGTCAGAATATGATCAAGAGTGGAGAAACCCCTCCTGAAGCCGGCTTGACCCTTTGCTCGTACCCCCTCGCCCTCTGCCCAATTACTCAAGTGTTGCTCCAGGATGGATACATACAACCGTGCCAATGTGTGTCCAACCATGATAGTGCGGTAGTTCCCAGGGTCTGTAGGGTCACCAGCCTTGAAGATGGGCACAATATTAGACAATCTCCAAGTCTCAAGTAATCCCTCACACATGGCACGATTGAACAACACTGCGAGAACCTCCATCAGCATATCCCTGGCATGTATAAAGTGCTCCGATACTAGACCGTCATGATCATATGCCTTCCCGGTCCTCATTCTGTCGATGGCCCTTTGTACCATCTCAGGTGTAAAGAAAGTGCTCGTAGCTGGGCAAGGCTTGGTAGGGTCTGGAAGGGGTTCCTGTCCAGGAACCGTATATAATGATGTCGCATATTGGCCCCACACCTCAGGTGAAGTAATCACTGGGGGAGGGGAGTGCTCATAGAAGAGACGCCATGCCTCTCCTGAGTCCCTACTCAAGAACATCTGATACAAGTCTCGCTCCATTTGGGCTAGGTAAGCTCACTTCTTCCGTCGCACAAGGCGTCGGAAAGCAATCCGAGACTGTCTGTAAGTGATGACTCCTAAAAGAAGATCCCTTTGAAGCTGGTCTCTCATCTCTGTGCATTCTTCATCATACCAACTATTCTGGGGCATGCTCCCAGAATGTCGTCTCTTGCTCGGCTGAGTGTGTGGGTATGCCACTGATGCAGCCCCGTGCAATGTCTCAGTCAGTAGCGTGGTGCACTCCTCCACTGAGAGGCCTGTACCATTTGTGCCAGCTGTGCCTTCCAATAGACGGTCCCAGATCTCCTCTGAATAAACGAAATTAGTCTCTGGAGTAAATGTATAGCGGGTGTGTGACCTCCCTCCTGATGTCTGGGTTGTACTATACTGAAATTTAACGGATAGTGTCAAGAGAGCATGGTCTACTGCTATGCCCATTGGCCTGGCTCCGACTATGAAATCCTGAATGCAGGGGATAAAGCTCGGTTGTGTCATAACATAATCCACTGTACTGGCCCCATGTCTATGTGGAAAGCATGTGAAACCGGATGCTCCAGGAAATCGCTGTAAGCCATTAAGTATGGCTAATCCATGTGTAGTCGTCATTTCCATGAGGTATCTCCCATACTCCGTTTGCTCTCTGTCATCTGAGCATCTGTCAAGCCCCAATTCACCCACATTCAGCTCTCTAAGCATCTCATCTGAAGTGTCGTAGAAGACTGTCTGCGAGTTGCCCGTTCGGGCATTGAAGTCCCCTAGGAGAATGATATCACCATCCCTTGAAAACATCCAAATGTCATTATCTAGGATAGAGAAAGGCGCCTGCCCTCTGGATGCGGCATACATTGATGTACTGGGAGGAAAGTTACATATGGCAATATATAGGAATCGACCTGTGTCAGGTCTTAGTCTTACCCGCATATATCTAGCATGATCATCTCTTCGTACAATATGCACTAATGGTTGTAGTTCCTCTCTAAATAGCACTGCTACTCCTCCTGAACCTCTACTCCCGTGCTCAGATCTCACATTTGTCCTGTGAGATGTTTCCCATCTGTATCCCACCACATGTGGCATTACCTGTGCAGGGGCCTGATGAGTCTCTGAGAAGAACACAATATCCTTGTCTTTGAAACTCTCCTCAAATGCGCCCACGTCCAACCTCATAGACCCATTACAGTTCCAGCAGTACGCCGCTCTAAAATCACCACCCGTCCATCTTTGTAGAAGGCTATCTTTCCCTTCTCCCTTGCCGCTGTAATCTCTGGCATTACCTCTCTCATATGTGCGAGCTGTGAGAGAGTCAGGTCATCACCGAGGAAAATACCTGTCTTTTTGAGAGTAGGCCTCTTCCTGAAGAATTCCTTCTTCTCTTCCAACGAGGGGAAGCGTAGTATGAGAGCTCTCCCCTTTGAAGACTCACCCGTGCCATCACTTTTCTTACCTACCCTCCATGCCTTTGTGTGCAGAGGCTTTTCCATCCCCATCATGGATGTAAGGTTTGTGACCTCTTTCTCCACATTGTTTATGTCTTTGAGACCGGTCACTCTCACATGCAGTGTTCGCATCCGCCTTCTTTGTTCCTCTTCGAGAGTCATGTTGATAAGCGTCGGTGTACAACGAGTTTCTTGACCTTTCCCTTTCTTGGCGACCTGAATCCATTTTTCAGCCTCGTCTGCCTTTTTCTGTGTCCTTGTTATCAGCTCCTCCCATGAAGATGTCTTTGCCACACTCAGTTTCTCTTCCTCTGTGATCATCCTTACCTGTTCCTTAATTTCCTTGATTTCATCTATGACCGAGGGTTGAAATTCGCCTTCCTCTAGTCCATTGCTTACTCTATCAGCAAGCTCCTGTTTAAGGGCTGAGACTTCTTTTTTGAGTACCCGTATCTCGGCGTTTGGGTTCTCCTGTTTGAGGGTTGAGACTTCTTCTTTGAGTGTCTGTATTTCTGCGTTAAGGCTCTCTTTCTCCTTCTTTCACTGTGCGCCCTCATTGAAGACCATCTGAAGTAGGTTGGCCTTCTCCTTCCACCATCCTTCCATCTCTGTTTTCCACTCCTTCGTTTCCCTCTCCATCTGCACCATCCGCTTGTTCGTGAGCACGAAGGTTGCCTTTGCTCGCGGCTTGCAAGCAGGTGAGACATTGGCGGCTTCCGTGTCCTGTGCAGGGTCTTCTTCAAGTGGATCCCTTACGGTGAGGCCCAAAGAATCAGGGTCTTCTTCAAGTGGATCCATTACGGTGAGGCCCAAAGAACCAAAGAGAGAGAGAGAGAGAGAGAGAGAGAGAAGAGAGAGAGAGAGAGAGAGAGAGGTGCGATAAATAGGTTGAGGAGGGGGGGGGGGGGGGGGGGGGGGGGGGGGGGGGGGGGGGGGGGGGGGGGGGGGGGGGGGGGGGGGGGGGGGGGGGGGGGGGGGGGGGGGCGGGGCGGGGTATCGCGATAGACAGAAAGGAGAGGGGGGGGGGGGGGGGGGGGGGGGGGGGGGAGGGCGCGCGATAGACAAATGGGGGCGATAGACTGAGGGGGGGGCGATAGATAGGGGAGGGAATAGTTGAAAAACTTAAAGTTTAAGTTAAATTAAATAAGAGGGGGGGGGGGCAGCGCGAGGGCAGGGGCGGGGCAGGGGGTGCGGAGCGGTAGCAGGGCAAGGTGCGAGAGAGAGAGAGAGAGAGAGAGAGAGAGAGAGAGAGAGAGAGAGAGAGAGAAGAGAGAGAGAGAGAGAGAGAGAGAGAGAGAGAGATAGAGAGAGAGAGAGACAACGCACAAGCTTGTGTAATAGTTCCTGCAGTTGGAGAGAGAGGGATGGACGAATTTGGGAGGGGGAAAGGGGGCGAATGGGGAGAGAGGTGAGGGGGACATTTTGGGAGGGGGAAAGGGGGGCGAAATTGTTAGTTGGGAGGGGGGGGGGAGGACTAGGGGCAGGGGTGTGAGGGGAAACAAGCGGGAGGGGGGGCGAGGGTGGGTAGTGAGAGGGGAACAGGGTGGGTAGGGCGAGTGAATGTAGGGAGGGTATAGTATTGAAAAGGTGAGAGACATTGTAGAATAGGGATGGGTGGGTTTTTTTTTTTGAGGTCATCATCATAGAGCATAGAGCATAGAGCAGTGTCGAGAAGCGAAAACCAGACTGAGCAGAAGAAATATTGAATAAAAGATAGCCATACCCGCACTGATCTTCTTCGAAGTTTGACACCACGGGATCCATACCTCCTTCTAAGAGAATGGGTTGCATCGGGGAGCCAGAAGTATGTATCCACATGGCATCATTTCCCCAATCATGAAGTGCTTTAGTGTGTCAAAGCCATGGTCTTCCAATGAGCAAGGGAAAGCCGCCCTCAACCTGGGGAAGATGAACCACAATAAAGTCCAAGTTAAAAGTAAAGTCTTGTACCTGCAGAGGCACATTGTCCACTAAGCCCACTGGGTAGACTGTCCTCTAGTCGGCCAATGTAACTATGAAGGGAGCAGGGCGATTAGGCTGTAGACCTAGAGCTAACATAGTGAACTCGGGCATCAGGTTGATGCCAGATCCACCATCCACTATCACTCCTGAGAATTGTCGACCCAAAACGAACACTGTCAGGCGAGGGCTTCTATAATTAGTGAGTGGAGCAGCCGGATTGGATATCATATAGGACTCTGATAGTCGCACTGGGAGGTGCCCGCCACTAGGGCCTGCTCGAGGGTAAAGTGATTGAATAACAGCAAGGGTGTCACTTCTAAAACTCTCATCTAGTCGCAGCATGTCATAGAGGGACACTTGTTGGAAACTTTTCTTCAAGATTGTCTCTGTTGTAAGATTCTCTTTTTCTACCTGTTGTTTCTCTGGTACCTTGATCTTCTGTAGATCAGAAACTGCTTCCAAGGAAGTTTCATCAAGATTGGAGAGCAAAGATATGGATTCTTGCTTGCCACTGGGTGATGGCTTGTCAGCAGCTGAAGGCAAGGTATCCACTGTTGGAAGAATGTGTAGGGGAGTTGAACGTGTTGGAATACTAAGACCGAGGGCAGCTCTTTGGGCCCGAGTGAGGATACCCGATGGCTCCTCTACCAACTGCAGCTTATTTTGAGGGGTAACCACGTGGGTAGAAAGAGGCAGCCAAGGAACGGTGCTAACTGCTATCAGATTGAGCTTAGGAAAGGTAAACTCATTCTGGCTTTGACTTGGGTTCGAAGCCGTGGATGCACGAAGTTTAGGGCAATCCTTACTGTAGTGATCCTTCGTTTCAGGGCAATGACGGCAAGGAGGGGACCCTTCTGGCAGGGGGCATTTGTTTTGGTAATGCCCATATTCCCCGCATCTGTAGCACAAAATGGGCCGAATCAAAGGGCGAGTCGAAGGGCGAGGTGGTCCTTGCTCCTGGTGCATTGATTTGGAGGTGGAGGCATAGAAGCTTTGAGGTGATGAGGGAGCATGGGTATGATAAAAGCTCTGAGAGGGAAAAGTGCTTTGCATACCTTGCATAGGAGGGGCTCTCAACAAAGGTGGCATATAGTGTGGATGGCCACAGGGAGAAACCATGTTGGATGTAGGTGCTGGCCCTTGTTGAAGAGAAGGACCAAGACTTTGTTGTATTTGTCGCAATCCCTTGAGGTAGTAGCAGTCCTTGTCCTCATGCCCAGACTTTTCGCAGAAGTGGCAATAAGTCCGAAGGGGATAGTCCTGTGGAGGGTGTCCTCGAGAGAGACACTTGCACCATACCATAGCCTTAGTCTCTTGCTGAGACCGAAGCTCTTCTAGCTTTCTCTTGATTTGATCCAAAGCCTCGTGATGTGGGACCTTCTCTTGTCTGAGAGAGATCGATTTCTCCTCTTGCAGAGCTCGCTGTAGCTTAAGGGCTTCCAGTTTCCTGCATAAAGAAGTTAACGGATCAGAAGGACTTTCCAAAAACACTGAAGGGGTCTCTACCTGAGGAGAGTTAGCGAACAGCTTCCTAGCTCCCTCTATCCTAGTAGCAGCCGCGACAAACTCCTCCAAAGTGGCGTCAGGTCGAAGACTCTCGGTGTTTTTGCTGGGAAGTTTTGGGAAGAGCCTTCTCCACCCACTTTTTAACCATAAATTCCCCTGGCTGTTGGGGAAGCTTGGCAACCAGAGACTTGTTTTTAATCATGAGTTCGGCAAAAGTCTCCTCTGGTTGAAGCACCATGTTGGCCAACTCATCCAAAACCTTTTCCTGGTAGTGACCTAGCTTGAATGCCGCACAGAACTGTTGTCGTAAAGCTGCCCAAGTTGCAAAATGGTTCTCTGCAAATTGACTGTACCATTTGTCTGCTAAGCCATTCAAAGTAGATGGAAAGAGTACCAAATAAGCATCTTCTCTATTAAGACCACGACCCCTACAGAGAGATACAAACCTTCTTGCATGGTCGTCTGCATCTTCTAAAGAGAGTCCTTTGAAGGTAGGGAACTTGATGTTTACCTTGGCCAAAACACTAGCCAACGCCTCCATGGCCCCTTGCTCAGGAGCCTGTTGCTCAATAGCCTGCTGTAACAGAATAGGAGAGAGCTTTACTGGGGAAGGTGATCTGGAAGATGTGGAACCGGATGGAGGAATGGGTGATGTCGTATGTGGAGGTATGGGTGATGAGGTTGATGGACTTCTACTAGGTACCAAAGGTTGTCTTTCGTTATAGTACTTCAGAGGGCTCAGTAGTGCGCTTTGACGCTCGACTGACCGCCTTGTATGTGTCATGCAGCGACCACCAATCCAACCAAGCTTACCAAGCTTTGGGCAAGAAAACCTAAAACTGGTTGAAGACAGATCTAGACTCTACTAGACCAAGGCTGGACCAGGGACGAGGAGGACTAGACCAGGGACGAGGAAGGACTAGACCTGGACGAGAGCTGATTGGACTAGGCTAGAGAGACCGGACGAGTTGGACCAGGGCGAGAGAGGACCAGACCAGATGGACCAGGGCGAGAGAGGACCAGACCAACAGGCTACACAATGCAAGGCAAAGGAGGCAAAGCTAGATAAACCATACTAACTTCAAGATTTGTACCTCACAGAAAGTGAGACTTCAGTTGAGGTCCCACCGTGATCGCCAAAATGAGAGCACCTGTAGCGCGGATAGTGTGTCGTGCTCTCTACAATGGGTGCTCCTCAGTGCAATGTGCGTGACAATCTCACTAAAACAGACTGGATCGAAGGAACAATAGACAACAATTGAGCTCGTAGAGACACAACAGCAGCAGACCACAACGTATGACTCGACTATCTCAAAGAACTGATACAGACTCTGGCGTGGCAGCACACTCAGCTCCAGTCCAAGACTCACAGGTACAATGGGGTGTCGAGGCTTAGATGTGCAGGGATGGTGAAGACGTGCTGTGTGTAAAGACTCTCTCTCTAGACGACGATGTTGGAGATGTGAAGAAGATGATCTTGACCCAACAGCTACTACTCACATGTACCACTATAAGAGTCACCAACGGCTCATAAATGTCAGCCATCTAAGTCTATCTCCAGACTGGGTAAAGGTGGTAACCTGGCCACGATGTCCACTACACTAATCCGTATCTCTGCTGCAACGTGTCACTGCCCAGCGCAGCCCAGAGAGTCCGTCCAGTGTGAAGCAGCCTAGACCAATTGTACTAACTGTGTGTCCCGTGAATGTGACATTGTAGCCTGCTACACAGTCTCAGAGATAGATCACAGACTTCTTTAGAGCTGCCACTGGACACCCGGAGGAGTTACTACCACAGCAGAGCGCATCGCCTCACGCTAGAGGCACACTGATCGACCGAGCGACTGAGCTGGGGAGATCCAGACGCCCACGACTGCGGAGGACTACACATCATCAACGGAGGCTGCATCAGAGGATTTGGATCACTTTGGCTCGACATGCACGACGCCTGGTCAGACTACTAACCATGGAGGAGATTGATGAGATCCGCCAGCGACCGATGCTGGATCTCTTGTGATCTAGCTATCCCAGCTAGCTGTTTAGCTGCGTAGTTCACACCTAGCAGTTTAGGATTCCCTAGTATTTTATTTTGTCATTTTGTCATCTTGTTACTCTGACTTTGTATCAGATCCACCACATTGTAACTTTCTGGTCTCATAGGTCACTTTGGCCTTTTGAAGACGTTAATATAACATTTCATTTCATTTCATTTCTATCCCAGCTAGCTGCTTAGTTCACACCTAGCAGTTTGGGATTCCATAGTATTTTATTTTGTCATTTTGTCATCTTGTTACTCTGACTTTGTATCAGATCCACCACATTGCAACTTTCTGGTCTCATAGGTCACTTTGGCCTTTTGAAGACGTTATTCATTTCATTTCATATCTCTCTCTCTCTCTCTCTCTCTCTCTCTCTCTCTCTCTCTCTCTCTCTCTCTCTCTCTCTCTCTCTCTCTCTCTCTCTCTCCTCTCCGCTTTGTCTATCTCCCCCCCCCCCCCCCCCCCCCCCCCGCCTTGCTCCCATTCCCTCGCCCCCCTCTCTCTCTCTCTCTCTCTCTCTCTCTCTCTCTCTCTCTCCCTCTCTCTCTCTCTCTCTCTCTCTCTCTCCTCTCTCTCTCTCTCGCGTTGTCCACCCCGCCCCCCTTCTGCCTATCACCCCTGCCCCTCACGCTCCCCTGCTGCCCCCGCACCTCTCTCTCGCGCGCGCTGTCCGCCCCCCCCCCCCCCCCCCCCCCCCCCTTCCTTTTTTGTCTATCGCGGGTTAATATTCAGCCTTTTAAGTTTTATTTATTGTCTATAGTCTATCGCCCACTCTCGCCACTTTTAAAATTTTTCCCCAACCCCCCCCCCCCCCCTCCCAACCCCCCCCCCCCCCCCCCCCCCCCCCCCCCCCCCCCCCCCCCCCCCCCCCCACCCCCCCCCCCCCCCCCCCCCCCCCCCCCCCCCCACCTCTATCGCCTATCGCTCCCCCCCCCCCCCCCCCCGGCGCTTCTCTCTCTCTCTCTCTCTCTCTCTCTCTCTCTCTCTCTCATTCTTCTCACTAGGCGCGCATTATTCTCCACTGCTGCGTGCGACATTGGGCGATCTAACAGAAGCTTCATACGTAGACGATCAGGCTTCTAACCGCCTTCTGACTGGTAGCTTAATCGTAGCTCCAGGGCTGTAGAAACGTAGAGGGAGCAGAAGGTGGCGGTCAGATACGGAGGCGACAACAATGCAAACAGAGAAATCATACGGGTAGACAGCGGCAAGAGCGCACGGGCGGCATCATCATACGCATAGGCGGCAACATCATTCACTCAAGATTCAACAAAAATTCTGAGTTCGAAATGGTAAGTGAGCCCGATACATCTCTTGAACGACAAAACATGGAAGCAATCTCCCCTGCACAAGACCCTGCACAGGACACGGAAGCTGTCAATGTCTCACCTACTTGCAAGTCACGAGCAAAGGCAACCTTCATGCTCACGAACAAGCGGATGGCGCAGATGGAGAGGGAAATGAAGGAGTGGAAAACAGAGATGGAAGGATGGTGGAAGGAGAAGGCCAACCTCCTTCAGATGGTCTTCAATGAAGGCGCACATTGGAAGAAGGAGAAAGAGAGCCTTAACGCAGAAATTCAGACACTCAAAGAAGAAGTCTCAGCCCTCAAACAGAATAACCCAAATGTCGAGATACGGACACTCAAAAATGAAGTCTTTTCCCTTAAACAGGAGCTTGCTGATAGAGTAAGCAGTGGGCTAGAGGATGGCGAATTTCAGCCCTCGGTAATAGATGAAATCAAGGAAATCAAGGAACAAGTAAGGATGATCACAGAGGAAGAGAAACTAAGTGTGGCAAAGACATCTTCATGGGCGGAGATGATAACAAGGACACAGAAAAAGGCGGATGAGGCCGAAAAATGGATTGAGGTCGCCAAGAAAGGGAAAGGTCAAGAAACTCCTTGTACATCGACGCTTATCAACATGACTCTCGAAGAGGAACAAAGAAGGCGGATGCGAACACTACATGTGAGAGTGACCGGTCTCAAATACATAAACAATGTGGAGAAAGAGGTCACAAACCTTACATCCATGATGGGGATGGAAAAGCCTCTGCACACAAAGGCATGGAGGGTAGGTAAGAAAAGTGATGGCACGGGTGAGTCTTCAAAGGGGAGAGCTCTCATACTACGCTTCCCCTTGTTGGAAGAGAAGAAGGAATTCTTCAGGAAGAGGCCTACTCTCAAAAAGACAGGTATTTTCCTCGGTGATGACCTGACTCTCTCACAGCTCGCACATATGAGAGAGGTAATGCCAGAGATTACAGCGGAAAGGGAGAAGGGAAAGATAGCCTTTTACAGAGATGGACGGGTGGTGATTTTAGAGCGACGCATTGCATGACGGTGCGAGACCTATGGGACCACACTGAAGATGGCTACATGGAATTGTAATGGGTCTATGAAACTGGACGTGGGTGCATTTGAGGACAGTGTCAAAGACAAGGATATTGTATTCTTCTCAGAGACTCATCAAGCCCCTGGACAAGTAATGCCACAGGTGATGGGTTACAGATGGGAGACAACTCACAAGACAAATGCGAGATCTGAGCATAGGAGCAGAGGTTCAGGAGGAGTAGCAGTGCTATTTAGAGAGGAACTACAACCATTAGTGCATATTGTACGAAGAGATGATCATGCTAGATATATGTGGGTGAGACTGAGAGCTGACACAGGCCGATTCCTATATATGGCCATATGTTACTTTCCTCCCAGTACATCCATGTATGCTGCATCGAGAGGGCAGTCACCTTTCTCTATTCTAGATGATAACATATGGGAGTTTTCTAGGGATGGTGATATCATTCTCCTAGGGGACTTTAATGCCCGAACGGGCAACTCGCAGACAGTCTTCTACGACACTTTAGATGAGATGCTCAGAGAGATGGATGTGGGTGAGCTGGGATTGGACAGATGCTCAGATGATAGAGAGCAGATGGAATATGGAAGATATCTCATTGAAATGACGACTACACATGCATTAGCCATACTTAATGACTTACAGCGATTTCCCGAAGCAGTCGGTTTCGCATGCTTTCCACACAAACATGGGGCCAGTACAGTGGATTATGTTATGACACAACCGAGCTTTGTCCCCTGCATTCAGGATTTCACAGTGGGAGCCAGGCCAGTGGGCATAGCAATAGATCATGCTCTCTTGACACTATCCGTTAAATTTCAGTATAGTACAACCCAGACACCAGGAGGCAAGTCACACATCCGCTATACATTTACACCAGAGACTGATTTCGTTTACACAGAGGAGATCTGGGACCGTCTATCGGAAGGCACAACTGGCACAAATGGTACAGGCCTCTCAGTGGAGGTGTGCACCAATCTACTGACTGAGACATTGCATGGGGCTGCATTAGTGGCATACCCACACACTCAATCGGGTAAGAGACGACATTCTGGGAGCATGCCCCAGAATAGTTGGTATGATGAGGAATGCAGAGAGATGAGAGCCCAGCCTCAGAGAGATCTTCTTTTAGGAGTCATCACTTACAGACAGTCTCGGATTGCTTTCCGACGCCTTGTGCGACGGAAGAAGCGAGCTTATCTAGCTCAGATGGAGCGAAACTTATATCAGATGTTCTTGAGTAGGGACTCAGGAGAGGCATGGCGTCTCTTCCATGAGCACTCCCCCCCCCCCCCCCCCACAGTGATTACTTCACCTGATGTGTGGGACCAATATGCGACATCATTATATACGGTTCCGGGATAGCAACCCCTTCCTCACTGTACCAAGCCTTGCCCAGCTACGAGCACTTTCTTTACACCGGAGATGGTACAAAGGGCCATCGACAAGATGAGGACCGGGAAGGCATATGATCATGACGGTCTAGTAGCGGAGCACTTTATACATGCCAAGGATATGCTGATGGAGGTTCTCGCAGTGTTGTTCAATCGTGCCATGTGTGAGGGATTAATTGAGACATGGAGGTTGTCTAATATTATGCCCATCTTCAAGGCTGGTGACCCTACAGAGCCTAGGAATTACCGCACTATTATGGTTGGACACACATTGGCACGATTGTATGCATCTATTCTGGAGCAACACTTGAGTAGATGGGCAGAGGGCGAGGGTGTTTGAGCAAAGGGTCAGGCCGGCTTCTAGAGGGGTTTCTCCACTCTTGATCATATTCTGACACTCAGGGCCATCATTGAGGAGGGCAGAGCACATGGGAGACGGATCTATTGTAGCTTTGTGGATTTTCACAAAGCATTTCACATGGTACCAAGGGCTCGATTGATGCGCAGATTGCAAGAGATGGGGGTGCCCATAGAGGTAATTTGGGGAATAGTGGCTTTGTACAGATCAGTGGCAGGACGTGTGCGCACTCCGGAAGGGGTATCTGATTTAGTTCACTCTACGAGTGAAACAGGGTTGCCCATTGTCTCCTACTCTATTTGGTATGTATGTTGATGAGGTGTCTGATTACATTGACAGAAAGGGTGACAGGGGTGCCCAGCTGGCAGGGACGTGGATCCCATTGTTGCTTTATGCTGATGATATTGTGCTGATATCTGACTCACCAGAAGGTATGCAACGACATTTGGATGCACTACAGAGTTTTGCAGAGGATAGTGGACTGGGAGTAAACCTAGGTAAAACAAAGGTTATGGTGTGTAACACCAACACCACACCGCAATGGGTCAGGAGATCAGTACCTACTTTCAAACATAGTAACAGGGAATGGCTGTTTTCAGGTCTCCGTTCCCCGTTCCCATTCCAAGCTCCCGTTCCGAATCCCCGTTCCGTGTTTCAAACGTGAGTACCTGTAACAAGGAATGGCATTTTGTTCGTTGTTCCCGTTCCGCGTTCCCGTTTCGGTTTCCCGTTCCTGGTAACTATGCTTTCAAATATGGTCAAGAGATTGTGGAGTATACAGATGCATACACTTACCTGGGGTAGTCTTCACTGGGCCGAGATTTTCTTTGAGAGAGCAGCAGAGACTAGACTAACTAGAGCCGGTGCGGCTCTGGGAGGAACAGAGAGGATGTGTTCACAGGTTTACTTCCAGGAACCTAGGACAAAGTTATGGCTCTTTGATACTTTGGTTGCCTCTACTATGTTATATAGGGTGAAGGTTTGGGGACCTTCTATAGGCCAGGATGGGTGGAGGCGTATGTACTATGGAGAAGCCCCTGGTATCTATGATCTCTCAGCTGATTAGAGCCAAGGTTTCTGTACCGCATGATAATTCGAGCGGAATTAGCTGCCCCCCTTATGAAGATCGAGGCGCTCACCAGATCAGTCTCCTTTGTACACAGTCTATGGGATACACCCGATCAGTCTCCTTTGTACACAGTCTGTGGGATACTACCAGAGACAGATATGCCAGGGTGGCTCTAGAGTCCTCCAGACAATTAGCTCTTAATGGGGATATATCATGTTGGTATGCTCAGATGGCATCATGGTTTCAGACACATGGTTTCACCATGGACAGGTTGCCTCCTTTTCAATACTCTCTTCAGGCACCCATGAGGTCTCTAACACGGGTTGAGATTAATAGACTCATCCGTCAAGATTTGATCCAGCTGGACACGAGGAGGACATGGATAGAGCCGTTACAAGAGTTGGGCACAAAGATGGCTTTCTATAGAGAGCATCTTCTCCACCTCACGGGGGATGGGTTTGTGATTTGACCTAGCTATATGGACACGCATCTTTCGCATGGTTTGCGTTGTGTCATTGGCCAGATAGCACGTCCTCACATCAGCTCGAGATTGAGACTGGCAGATTCAGAGGGACACCAGCAGATAACAGAATATGCCGCTTATGCCATCTAGAGCCAGAGAGAGAGAAGTACATTACATACGTCATTGCACAGTGTACTATGAGATACGAGGTCGTTTTCACTGTCTATTCAGAGAAGGTTTTGGGCCTCTATCTAGGGTAATGAGTTATGAGGATCAAAGATGTCTTGGGCTTTATCTACTTGAGATACACAAGCATAGAGAAACCTTACTGAGGAGAGTTGAAGAGAGACATCCCCAGAGACAGATCACAGATTTCTTTACACTAGATATTGTACACCCAGAAGAACAGACAGAGGAGCAACCAGGGATGGTGGAGAGGTCTACCCGTACTACTGGCATTCTCATAGACCGAGCATTGGAGCTAGGGAGATCTAGACGACCCCGAGGGAGGAGAGGAGCTACACAATTTCGAAGGAGACTATTGCAAAGGATTCAAGCCATACTCTTGCGTCGTCCAGAGTGCAGATGAAGATGGATCTCTACTCCTCTCCCATATTGTCTTCGCATTGTAATGCTTAGTTTAGGATCGCGCAGTATTTATATTTTGTTATCCTAGTTTAATTTATTTTGTTAATCTGACTTTGTATCAGATACACCACATTGTAACTCTCTGGTCTCATAGGTCACTTTGGCCTTTTGAAGACGTTAATATAACATTTCTCTCTCTCTCTCTCTCTCTCTCTCTCTCTCTCTCTCTCTCTCTCTCTCTCTCTCTCTCTCTCTGTGCTGTTGCTCCTGTTGTTGCTCCTGCGCGCGCCACTGCTGCTGCCCCTGTGCGCGCCACTGCTGCTGCTATTTCACCCCCTGCGCGCGCCACTGCTGTTGCTGCTGAACCCGTTGTAGCTGACCTGTTGCGACTACACGTTGCCAAGGCTGTAGCACTTGCCGCTGCCTCACTGTGGCAGCATTACCAAGTGCACCAGGCCCGCTGCCCCCAATCTCTCACACACGGATACATACCCACACACACACTACACACATACACACATACACACAAGTACTCCCCTCTCTTCCCCTTCTCCCCTCTTCTTCACAATATGAAGAGAGGGTAGTTACGAAGACAGCCATGTCTTCCCCCATCATCAAGACGCCGGCATCGACAATGAAGACAACGTTCATGCTCACGAACAAGAGGCTTGCACAATTGGAGAAGAACATGAAAGAATGGCGGATGGAGAGAGAGATATGGGAGGAGGAGAAAGCCACCCTCATCAAGCTATGGAACGAAGAGAAGGAGGACATGAGAGCGGAAATCCAAAATCTCAAAGAGGAGAAGGAGAGAAGGGAACGGGAGAACGGGAAGGAGAGGGAGAGATGGAGGAAAGAGCAAGAAGAGATGAAGGCACAAATCGATCTCCTTCATGCTTCCATCACATCCCTCACCCCCGAAGGAGAGATTAAAGAGGAGGCTAAGGAAGCCCTCAAGGAGGAGATCACCAAAGCCCTCACCGCAAGCATTGAGGACAAATTAGAGGCCACCAAAGAAGGATGGGTCGAAGTGGTCAAAAAGAACATCAAGAAGGTTGCAAGAGAGGAAGCCCAAAAAGATGAGGTACTCATCGTACACACAACCATCGAGGAGGAGAAGATGCGACAAGCTCGCCGTCCCAATGTGCGAGTGACCGGCATCAAAGAAGAAGAAGGGTCTACACCTGAGAGCGATGGGAAAGCTTTATGCAAGAAAGTGGGATACAAGGAAGAAGAGATCCCTTTCTCCAAAGTTTGGAGAGCCGGCAAAGATCCAAAGAAGAGAGCTCTCATCCTCCAATTCGCCTCCGAGGAGTCTCGAACTTCTTTCCTCCGAAAGAGGGTCATCTTGAGAGGGCTAGAAGGCCCCCCGATTTATCTTGATGATGACCTCACAAAGATGCAACAAGATCACCGTCGCGTGTGCATGCCTAGAGTTCACCAAGCCCGCAAAGAAGGGAAGAAGGCAGTATATCGAGATGGTAGGGTTATCATTGATGGCAAGACCATCGCATAGGGACTCGAGGCCTGTGGGACACACGAGGAGATTCATGTCACGGTTTGGAATTGCAATGGAGACCTATGGACACACCCAGAGAGACTTGAGGAGGTGATGAGAGGTCGAGACATCATTCTACTTACAGAGACACTCGAGAGCCCAGAGAGAGGGCTACCACGGATACATGGATTCCAGTGGGAGTCTCTACATCGGGGGTGTATGCGCCAGCACACCACTCGTGGCTCAGGAGGAGTGGCCATACTCTTTAGACAGGGACAGTAGACTACAGATTGTTGCCCGGGACCCACAGGCCCGCTACATGTGGATTCGCCTCGAGCTCTCACGAGACAGAATCGTCTACATTGCCCTTTGCTACTTTGCTCCCACAGGCTCCAGATTCGCCCCTATTGAGCAGGAGTCACCGTACGCATGCCTCACGGAGGAGATTATGGAGTACTCCACACTGGGTGAAGTCTTCCTTATGGGAGACTTCAATGCTCGTACGTGCAGTGAGCAGTGTGAGGCATATGACCACGAGGACCCAGAGGCACTACACACTCTAGATGAGGAGGCTACTATGAGAGATACAGCAGACAGAGCTCCAGTCACAGCCTACGGACGACATCTACTTCGACTTGGCTCCCAGCACCGTCTCGTTATTTATAACGGGATGGTCCAGTGGCCCACCTCAGGGGGCCTGACTTGTATGCCACATGGAGTTGCAGAGGGAGGGGGGAGTACAGTCGACTATATTCTCGGACCCAGGGAGGCTACACACCTTATCACATCCTTCACCATTCCACCCATACCCATCGGAGCCGACCACACATACCTCTCTTTCTCCATCACCGGAGATACCATCCCACACAGCTCCACAGCACACACTCCACACACCACCATCCATTTCCCACATGAGCTGGCCTCTCTTTACTCGGCCGAGGTCGAGCATGGCCTATGCCTCCTCCACCCATCCACACCACTCTCAGTTCTCACATCACATATCTCTTCCGTTCTCCACACTTCAGCTATTAGCTCCTTTCCACAGACCACTCACACAGGACGCACTCCCCCCCCCCCCGGGACTATGCCTCAGAACCGCTGGTATGATGATGAGTGCAGAGAGCTATACCGACGCCTCCGCGCACAGCGAGCCTTAGGAGAGATCACAGAGAGAGAGGCCAGACGGCATATGAAGACGCTGACACGCCAAAAGCGGCGAGCATTCGAAGAGGCACAGGAGCTTGAGCTATACCGCCTATTCATGAGCATGGATAGCGCGACAGCATGGCGCACCCTGCGCGAGCCACGTCCGACTACAGCTATTGAGGATCCACAGATATGGCATGATTATGCAGAGCGACTTTACGAGGTGCTAGGACAGCCTCCTATCCCACAGCCACACGAGCCACGCCCCACGTGCTCCTCCTTCTTTACAGCACAGATGGTAGAGAGGGCCATACGCCGCATGCAGCACAGACGATCAGCTGACCATACTGGATTACAGAGTGAGCACATCATTTATGCGGCCTCCACTATAGCCCCGTTGATTGCACATGTCTTCAACCGGGCTATAGGGGAGGGCTTCCCAAAGGAGTGGACACAACACACCATAGTGCCTATCCACAAATCTGGCGACACCCTGGATCCAGGGAACTACAGGACTATCATGATTGGCCACACGATGGCCAAGCTATATGGAGCAGTACTTGAGGCACAGCTCAGCTGCTACGCAGAGATCGAGGGTTTACGAGCTCCAGGCCATGCAGGTTTCAGACGAGCTTTCTCCACCACTGATCACATCTTCGTTCTGCGCTGCCTCATTGATGGGGCAAAGGTGCGGAAGAAGAGGCTTTACTGCTACTTTGTGGATTTCCGCAAGGTCGAGTTCGTTGCCCAGGCGGTTTTTCAGAGACCATTGCTAGCACCATTAGTGTTAAGCAAGGATGCCCACTCTCCCCGACACTCTTTGGGCTCTACATCGACGAGATCTCCGACTACATACTGCGAGCAGGGGGAGAGGGGAGCGACTTGGCAGGTACTCCGGTCCACATCATGTTATATGCTGATGATATTGTGTTGATTTCAGAGTCACCCGAGGGCTTGCAACGCCATCTTGAGGCCTTGGACGAATTCAGCACACACAGGGGGTTGGCTGTGAACCTTGGCAAAACCAAGGTTATGATCTTTCACACATCCAGTGCAGTGAGGAGCGCTGCCACCATCACAGCAGCAGGAGGAAAGGTTGATGTAGTCACCTCCTATGTCTACCTTGGCATCACATTCACCAGCCTACCAGGACCCTTCACTATGAGGCAGGCTGCTGCTGACAGGCTCACCCGAGGATATGCAGCTCTGGCCATGCTAGAGCGGAGATGCCACCAGGCACACTTTCAGGAACCCCGCACGAAGGGGTGGCTTTTCGACACCTTAGTCACCCCGGCCTTGATGTACTCGGCGGCAGTATGGGCACCAGGATTGACAGCTGACCAGTGGACACAGCTTGAGAGGCCACAGGTATGTATGATCTCACGCTTGCTCCGCAGCAAGAAGACAGTGCCACATGACATTATTAGAGCCGAGCTCGCCACACCACCCATGGTGGTAGAGGCACTATTCCAGACAGTCTGCTTCATCCAGAGGATGAGAGAGCTACCTCCTGACAGACTTACCCGTAGAGCATTTGAGGCAGCTATACAGCTATCAGAGAGTGGGCATGAGAGAGCATGGTACTCACAGGTCAGAGCATGGTTTGAGGGACACGGTCTTGACATGGAGAGCCTACCACCATTCCAGTACGACCCCCACTCACCATATGTTCACCTCTCTCGCAGTGAGAGGAACTTGGTACTGAGACAGGATCTGTGGCAGCTATACACTAGGAGAGTCTGGGAGTCACCTGGCTTGGGGACGAGGATGTCAGATTACAGAGACCAGTTTCTCACCATATTGTCTGGGGGGTTCATACAGAGACCACGCTACATGGACACATATATGCCACATAGCTCACGGGTGGCGATTGGTCAGCTGAGAGTGGCTTCACACAGGTTAGAGATTGAGATCGGAAGACATACTGGTGTTCCTAGGGAGGAGCGCGTCTGCAGAGCCTGCACAGAGGAGGTGGAGAGTGAGGAGCACTTTGTATGTAGATGCAGAGCATACACTGAGATCAGAGGCAGGTATGAGGCCCTATTCAGAGGACAGCCCACTCTCCGAGAGATCATGGACTGTCGAGATCAGAGACAGCTCGGACGGTTCTTACTAGAGATACATAGCCATCGGGACACACTACTACAGCCACACACAGCTACATAGACAGAGGGGAGACAGTCGCAGCTCACAGACTTCTTTCAGAGGATTACCGCCCCTCCCCCACCAGACACTCAGAGGGGAGTGACACTCCCACAGGCGGAGGTGAGCCGAGCTAGACGACGACCACGAGTCACAGGCTACAGGGGTGCGAGCTCCCACCACCGACAGATCGAGGAGATCCGAGCCCGGGAGCGCCGTGCCACTGAGGAGCGAGTGGCCCGGATGAGGGCCGACCCGACAGCTTTCATCCGGGCAGCCTTGGCACTAGACCCGCCCATGTACCACATCTTACATCCCCCCATTAGTACAGGATGGAGCTAGATAGCTTGATGCATTCTCATGATTGTACTACCTTGAGCATATAGACATGCATATACCCCTAGAGATAGAGCTCCATCCCTCCTCAGATACCCCACTACCTACACTCAGTTCAGTTTTGTATCAGTTTTTGTTTCATTTGTCTTTCCGATAGACGGATGACATACACACCATGTACATTTGATTTGTCTCATAGGCCGATTTCGGCCTGACATAGACGTTAAAAATCTTTCTTTCTTTCTTTTCTTTCTTTCTCTCTCTCTCTCTCTCTTCTCTCTCTCTCTCTCTCTCTCTCTCTGATCATGTGCTCAAGAGAGAGCAGGTGCGTTACCATTTAAGCAAGGCAATCGAGAAGGCGCAGCTCATGACAATAGCAAGTTGGCGAAATCATATCACGAGCATTTTCCAAATGGTAGGCAGGATAATAGGAAAAGTGTAAATTAGGTCTGGACATAGGCTTTGCAGATATTTGCAAGTTGCAGATTTTAGATTTTCGTAGTTGCAAGTTGCAAACTTTTGCAATTCTAGGTTCCAGATTTTTGTAGCTATTGCAGACTGTCATAAGCTATCACAAATTTCGCAGGAATGTGTGCAAGTTCTAGATGTGTGTGAATTTGCATTCTCAGGTCGCAAGTTACAGATGTGTGCGCATTTGCCTTGCTTTGACAGGTTCTCGATTGCCTTGCTTCAACAGTTCTTGATTAGCACAGATTCCAGATGGTCTTGATTAGCAATACATTGGAGATTATTGAAATTACCCATTATTTTACTAATGGATTTGATAGTAAGCTCAGGATTTTAGGCTCAGAGACAAATAAGCTCAGTATCGGGGTATGTATGTGTGTGTGTATTCGTTCCACCCTCAACCTCCCTGCAAAGAGTCTTCCCCTCCCTCTCGGACTCTTTGTAGCCGGAGGTTCCACACTCAATCTCCAGAAGCCCCTACAGCTCCCTGGAAGATATCATTTAGATGCTTGTTGCATGCGGTTTCTGCCCCAGGTCTTTGCTAGTTCTAAGCCTCATTTGTTCAATTGATGTAACTTTGTGTTCATCGTTAGCTTGCAGCTGCTAAATGTAGGTTTTGCAGGGAAGTGTATAGATCACGTCAATTTTTCCTTCTCTCTCTTCTCTCTGTATAACTCTTTCTTTTCAAATATAGGGATACAACAATATTCAAAGCTTGAGCGACAGTGACACTTAAAATTATTGAATGTGTGTGTGGTGCCATCCTTAGGAAATACTAAGGCTTGCGACTTGCAAGGGAAATGGGGTTCTAGATAGCAATGCTTGCAATGGAATGAAATGCAAATTCTCAAGGCAAATTGTGTTCTTGAATCCAAAAAGAACTGCCTTTGTGGACTTCACTAGGAATTTCTCTCTTTTTACCCTTCTAGGTCACACATGTTTCCAATAGTACACACGATCTCTTTTATTGTATGCTTGGCTGTCGAGCTTAACAGAAGTGCAAAAGATTGCTTTTTTATAAAATGTGATCGTAATTGAAGGTGGAGGTGTTAGGGACTCACAGGTGCAAAGTGTGAAGATTGATAGAGAGATAGGGCATGTGGATGAGGCATGTCACAATAGGTTGTGCCCTTTTCTTTCTATATATGTTAACATCTGTTGGTTGTTCGTGGGGTGCTTGCCATGAGGGGCTCTCACACCAAGCCAAGCCTACTTCATCCTCCTCTGGCTCACGTTCACCATCATCCAGCACATCAATTCATTGTCCAGGGCTTGCCACAATAGCAATACATTGTCGAGCAATGCCTACAAAGTACTCGAGAAGGCTTCCTACTAGCAGCAATCCGAAACCTGTGAGTTGGGGCTGCAAGACTGGAGGGAACCTACCCGCTTCCAGAGGATTGCATGTCCTTCTTTTTTGCCACCTCGGCAGCCCCTCCGCCTCCGATGGAGGAAGTCTCACTAGCTATAAACATATATTGGCATAATGCATTCAAGCCATGAGAACATGATTCATATGTACTATTATAAAAGGGGGAGGGAATCCGGTCCCCTCCCCTTGGCCACGTGGTGTTACCTGCTTGCTCCGGTGCTCTCCGGCAAACAGTGACACGGAGAGAGAGAGAGAGAGAGAGAGAGAGAGAGAGAGAGAGAGAGAGAGAGAGAGAGAGAGAGAGAGAGAGAGAGAGAGAGAGAGAGAGAGAGAGAGAGAGAGAGAGAGAAAGAAAGAAAGAAAGAAAGATTTTTAACGTCTATGTCAGGCCGAAATCGGCCTATGAGACAAATCAAATGTACATGGTGTGTATGTCATCCGTCTATCGGAAAGACAAATGAAACAAAACTGATACAAAACTGAACTCAATGTAGGTAGGGGGGTATCTGAGGAGGGATGGAGCTCTATCTCTAGGGGTGTATGCATGTCTATATGTTCAAGGTAGTACAATCATGAGAATGCATCAAGCTATCTAGCTCCATCCTGTACTAATGGGGGGATGTAAGATGTGGTACATGGGCGGGTCTGGTGCCAAGGCTACCCGGATGAAAGCTGTCGGGTCGGCCCTCATCTGAGCCACTCGCTCCTCAGTGGCACGGCGCTCCCGGGCTCGGATCTCCTCGATCTGTCGATGGTGGGAGCTCGCGCCCCTGTAGCCTGTGACTCGTGGTCGTCGTCTAGCTCGGTTCACCTCCGCCTGTGGGAGTGTCACTCCCCTCTGAGTGTCTGGTGAGGGAGGGGCGGAAATCCTCTGAAAGAAGTCTGTGAGCTGCGACTGTCTCCCCTCTGTCTGTGTAGCTGTGTGTGGCTGTAGTAGTGTGTCCCGATGGCTCTGTATCTCTAGTAAGAAACATCCGAGCTGTCTCTGATCTCGAGATTCCATGATCTCTCGGAGAGTGGGCTGTCCTCTGAATAAGGCCTCATACCTGCCTCTGATCTCAATGTATGCTCTGCATCTACATACAAAGTGCTCCTCACTCTCCACCTCCTCTGTGCAGGCTCTGCAGATTCGCTCCTCCCTGGGAACACCAGTATGTCTCCCGATCTCAATCTCTAACCTGTGTGAAGCCACTCTCAGCTGACCAATCGCCACCCGTGAGCTATGTGGCATATATGTGTCCATGTAGCGTGGTCTCTGTATGAACCCCCCAGACAATATGGTGAGAAACTGGTCTCTGTAATCTGACATCCTCGTCCCCAAGCCGGGTGCCTCCCAGACTCTCCTAGTGTATAGCTGCCACAGATCTTGTCTCAATACCAAGTTCCTCTCACTGCGAGAGAGGTGAACATATGGTGAATGGGGGTCGTACTGGAATGGTGGTAGGCTCTCCATGTCAAGACCGTGTCCCTCAAACCATGCTCTGACCTGTGAGTACCATGCTCTCTCATGCCCATTCTCTGATAGCTGTATAGCTGCCTCAAATGCTCTACGGGTAAGTCTGTCAGGAGGTAGCTCTCTCATCCTCTGGATGAAGCAAACTGTCTGGAATAGTGCCTCTACAACCATGTGTGGTGTGGCGAGCTCGGCTCTAATAATGTCATGTGGCACTGTCTTCTTGCTGCGGAGCAAGCGTGAGATCATACATACCTGTGGTCTCTCAAGCTGTGTCCACTGGTCAGCTGTCAATCCTGGTGCCCATACCGCCGCCGAGTACATCAAGGCCGGGGTGACTAAGGTGTCGAAAAGCCACCCCTTCGTGCGAGGCTCCTGAAAGTGTGCCTGGTGGCATCTCCGCTCTAGGATGGCCAGAGCTGCATATCCTCGGGTGAGCCTGTCAACAGCAGCCTGCCTCATAGTGAAGGGTCCTGGTAGGTTGGTGAATGTGATGCCAAGGTAGACATAGGAGGTGACTACATCAACCTGTCCTCCTGCTGCTGTGAAGGTGGCGGCGCTCCTCACTGCACTGGATGTGTGAAAGATCATGACCTTGGTTTTGCCAAGGTTCACAGTCAACCCCCTGTGTGTGCTGAATTCGTCCAAGGCCTCAAGATGGCGTTGCAAGCCCTCGGGTGACTCTGAAATCAACACAATATCATCAGCATATAACATTATGTGGACCGGAGTACCTGCCAAGTCGCTCCCCTCTCCCCCTGCTCGCAGTATGTAGTCGGAGATCTCGTCGATGTAGAGCCCAAAGAGTGTCGGGGAGAGCGGGCATCCTTGCTTAACACCAATGGTGCTAGCAATGGTCTCTGAAAACCCGCCTGGGCAACGAACCCGACCCGTCACCCTCTCATAGAGAGCATATATAGCCCAAATCATCTCTGTTGGTACCCCAATGCTGTGAAGGCGCTGGAAGAGTTTCTCGCGTGGGACTGTGTCAAAGGCCTTGCGGAAGTCCACAAAGCAGCAGTAAAGCCTCTTCTTCCGCGCCTTTGCCCCATCAATGAGGCAGCGCAGAACGAAGATGTGGTCAGTGGTGGAGAAAGCTCGTCTGAAACCTGCCTGGCCTGGAGCTCGTAAACCCTCGATCTCTGCGTAGCAGCTGAGCTGTGCCTCAAGTACTGCTCCATATAGCTTGGCCATCGTGTGGCCAATCATGATAGTCCTGTAGTTCCGTGGGTTCAGAGTGTCGCCAGATTTGTGGATAGGCACTATGGTGTGCTGTGTCCACTCCTCTGGGAAGCCCTCCCCTATAGCCCGGTTGAAGACATGTGCAATCAACGGGGCTATAGTGGAGGCCGCATAAATGATGTGCTCACTCTGTAATCCAGTATGGTCAGCTGATCGTCTGTGCTGCATGCGGCGTATGGCCTTCTCTACCATCTCTGCTGTAAAGAAGGAGGAGCACGTGGGGCGTGGCTCGTGTGGCTGTGGGATAGGAGGCTGCCCTTGCACCTCATATAGTCGCTCTGCATAGTCATGCCATATTTGTGGATCCTCAATAGCTGTAGTCGGACGTGGCTCGCGCAGAGTGCGCCATGCCGTCGCGCTATCCATGCTCATGAATAGGCGGTATAGCTCAAGCTCTTGTGCCTCTTCGAATGCTCGCCGCTTTTGGCGTGTCAGCGTCTTTATATGCCGTCTGGCCTCTCTCTCTGTGATCTCTCCTAAGGCTCGCCGTGCGCGGAGGCGTCGGTATAGCTCTCTGCACTCATCATCATACCAGCGGTTCTGAGGCATAGTCCCGAGGGGGAGAGTGCGTCCTGTGTGAGTGGTGTGTGGAAAAGAGCTAATAGCTGAAGTGTGGAGAACGGAAGAGATATGTGATGTGAGAACTGAGAGTGGTGTGGATGGGTGGAGGAGGCATAGGCCATGTTCGACCTTGGTCGAGTAAAGAGAGGCTAGCTCATGTGTGAAATGGATGGTGGTGTGTGGAGTGTGTGCTGTGGAGCTGTGTGGGATGGTATCTCCGGTGATGGAGAAAGAGAGGTATGTGTGGTCGGCTCCGATGGGTATGGGTGGAATGGTGAAGGATGTGATAAGGTGTGTAGCCTCCCTGGGTCCCAGAATATAGTCGACTGTACTCCCCCCTCCTTCTGCAACTCCTTGTGGCATACAAGTCAGGCCCCCTGAGGTGGGCCACTGGACCATCCCGTTATAAATAACGAGACGGTGCTGGGAGCCAAGTCGAAGTAGATGTCGTCCGTAGGCTGTGACTGGAGCTCTGTCTGCTGTATCTCTCATAGTAGCCTCCTCATCTAGAGTGTGTAGTGCCTCTGGGTCCTCATGGTCATATGCCTCACACTGCTCACTGCGCGTACGAGCATTGAAGTCTCCCATAAGGAAGACTTCACCCAGTGTGGAGTACTCCATAATCTCCTCCGTGAGGCATGCGTACAGTGACTCCTGCTCAATAGGGGCGAATCTGGAGCCTGTGGGAGCAAAGTAGCAAAGGGCAATGTAGACGATCCTGTCTCGTGAGAGCTCGAGGCGAATCCACATGTAGCGGGCCTGTGGGTCCCGGGCAACAATCTGTAGTCTGCTGTGAAGCCCCTGTCTAAAGAGTATGGCCACTCCTCCTGAGCCGCGAGTGGTGTGCTGGCGCATACATCCTCGATGTAGAGACTCCCACTGGAATCCATGTATCCGTGGTAACCCTCTCTCCGGGCTCTCGTGTGTCTCTGTAAGTAGAATGATGTCTCGACCTCTCATCACCTCCTCAAGTCTCTTTGGGTGTGTCCATAGGTCTCCATTGCAATTCCAAACCGTGACATGAATCTCCTCGTGTGTCCCACAGGCCGCGAGTCCCTATGCGATGGTCTTGCCATCAATGATAACCCTACCATTTCGATATACTGCCTTCTTCCCTTCTTTGTAACTCGAGGCATGCACGCGCGACGGTGATCTTGTTGCATCTTTGTGAGGTCATCATCAAGATAAATCGGGGGGCCTTCTATCCCTCTCAAGATGACCCTCTTTCAGAGGAAGGAAGTTCGAGACTCCTCGGAGGCGAATTGGAGGATGAGAGCTCTCTTCTTTGGATCTTTGCCGGCTCTCCAAACTTTGGAGAAAGGGATCTCTTCTTCCTTGTATCCCACTTTCTTGCATAAAGCTTTCCCATCGCTCTCGGGTGTAGACCCTTCTTCTTCTTTGATGCCGGTCACTCGCACATTGAGACGGCGAGCCTGTCGCATCTTCTCCTCTTCGATGGTTGTGTGTACGATGAGTACTTCATCTTTTTGGGCTTCCTCTCTTGCTACCTTCTTGATGTTCTTTTTGACCACTTCGACCCATCCTTCTTTGGTGGCCTCTAATTTGTCCTCAATGCTTGCGGTGAGGGCTTTGGTGATCTCCTCCTTGAGGGCTTCCTTAGCCTCCTCTTTAATCTCTCCTTCCTTGGGGGTGAGGGATGTGATGGAAGCATGAAGGAGATCGATTTCTGCCTTCATCTCTTCTTGTTCTTTCCTCCATCTCTCCCTCTCCTTCTCGTTCTCCCGTTCCCTTCTCTCCTTCTCCTCTTTGAGATTTTGGATTTCCGCTCTCATGTCCTCCTTCTCTTCGTTCCATAGCTTGATGAAGGTGGCTTTCTCCTCCTTCCATATCTCTCTCTCCATCCGCCATTCTTTCATGTCCTTCTCCAGTTGTGCAATCCTCTTGTTCGTGAGCATGAAGGTTGTCTACGTTGTCGGTGTCGGCGTCTTGATGATGGGGGAAGACATGGTTGTCTTCGTAGCTACCCTCTCTTCATATTGTGAAGAAGAGAGAGGGAGAAGAAGGGAAGAGAGCACTCAACGTGTGTGTGTGGGTATGTAACCGTGTGTGTGTGTGTGTGAGAGAGAGAGAGAGATGGCTGCGGGTACGGCAATAAGCTGGGCTGGAGGTAGCGCGCTGGCCTTCTTGGCGTGCAGGGAGCAGCGCACAGGGGTGGGGCAGCGCGCAGGAGGGAGCAGCGCGCAGGGGAGGGCAGCGCGCAGGAGAGAGAGAGAGAGAGAGAGAGAGAGAGAGAGAGAGAGAGAGAGAGAGAGAGAGAGAGAGAGAGAGAGAGAAATGAAATGAAATGAAATATTATATTAACGTCTTCAAAAAGCCAAAGTGACCTTTGAGACCAGGAAGTTATAATGCGGTGTATCTGATACAAAGTCAGATTAACAAAATAAATTAAACTAGGATAACAAGATATAAATATTGCGGAATCCTAAACTAAGCTGATAGGTGTGAAAGGCGAAAGGCGTGAAATGTGTGAACTGAGCTATTCAATGTTTAGACAATATGGGAGGGAAGTAGAGATCTATCTTCATAGAGATCCATCTTCATCTGGACTCTGGACGACGAAAAAGTATGGCTCGAATCCTTTTCTGTAGCCTCCTTCGAAACTATGTAGCTCCTCTTCTCCATCGGGGTCGTCTAGAAATGAAATGAAATGTTATATTAACGTCTTCAAAAGGCCAGAATGACCTATGAGACCAAACTGATACAAAAGTGGTGAATCTGTTACAATGTCTGGGTACCTTAGTACTAAAGTACTAAGTGTGAAAAGTGTGAAAATAAATGTGAAAAACTAAATACAAAGTATTAAATAAACTTCTTAGGAGCATTCTGGGTGTCTGGCTAGAATGCTTCTAATCCTTTGTTGTAGTCTCCTCCGGTGAAGTGTGTTTCTACATCTCGGTCGTGGTCGTCTCGATTTCCTAAGCTCAATCGCCCTGTCAATGAGGGTGCCTTTGGTATGAATGTGGGTACTCCTTTGTGCTGGCTGCTGGCCTCTTGCTTCTCCTTCCACTCTTGCTTCTCTCGATCCGAAGAAATCTGTGATCTGCCTCTGAGGCTGTGGTGCTCTTTGTCTCCTCATTAGATTATCCCTGTGCCGATGTAGTTCCAGTAGGTACAAGCCTAAGCATCTTTGATCTTGGTATTGCATGACTCTATCAAGAGGTCCAAAGCCTTCTTTAAATAGGCAATGGAAGCGCCCACGTATCTCATAGTATACGGTGCAGTGGCATATGTAGTGTAATTCTGTCTCCGGCTCCATTCCGCATAACTTGCAAATTTTGCTCTCAGGTGGGATTCCCCAGCTCCTCTTTAAATAAGACTGCTACTCCTCCTGAACCTCGGCTACCCCGTAGAGATCTCTTGTCTGGTCGACCAGCTGTTTCCCATAATTAACCCTTCACATGTGGCATACGCTGTCCTGGTATCTGGTGTGTCTTTGAGTAGAAAACTATGTCTCTGTCCTTAAAGCTGTCTTCAAAGGCACCTACATCTAGCGTATATGATCCATTACAATTCCACGTCGCTATCCGGAGCGTTGCCCCATAGGTCTTGCACCGTCATGCTGGGCGCTTTTCTAGAACCACTACTTTCCCTCCTCTATAAAAGGCGATTTTCCCCTTTTCTCTTGCTGCCCTGATCTCTGGCATCAACTCTTGCATGTGTGCCACTTGTGCCAATGTAAGGTCATCTCCCAGGAAAATACCGGTTTTCTTAAGAGTTGGCCTCTTCTTTAGAAATTCTTTCCTTATTTCTATATTCGGGAAGCGGAGAATAAGTGCCCTATCCTTTACGTTTCCCTTCTCATCAATTCCTTTCTTGCCCACTCTCCGTGCACTTGTGTGAGTAGGCTCTGTGATGCCCATGCGTTGTAGCAGTTCCTTCACTTCGTCATCTACATTCTCTTTGTCTTTGACTCCTGTGACCCGCACATGCAGAGCCCGATTCTTCCTTTTCTGCTCTTCTTCAATGGTCATATTAATAATGGTGGAGGTAGGTGTGGTCTTGGGCATGTGGGCCTTCCCTTTCTTCGCATCCTCAATCCATTTCTCTGCTTCATCAAACTTTTCTTGTGTCTTAAAAAGACGTTCCGCCCATGAAGATGCCGTTTTCGATTTCTGTTCATCTCCTTCCCGTAGAGCTTTCATCTGATCCTTCATGTCCTCGAGCTCCTTCAGCACCGAAGGTTGGTCGTCTCCCTTCTCTTTAGTTGCAGATTTGCAAGCCGCAAGTTCTTCTTTTAGCTCCTCGATTATTGTATCTTTTTCCCCCATGTGCTTTTCCATATTTGTTCTCCATGCTTCAAAACTTGCTACTGCCTCATCGAGTTTCTTTTGCATAACGCATTCTGTTACATTTACTTCGTTTTTTATTAGGTTTCGTAATTCCGTTTTCAAGATCTGAATCTCCTCATTGTGTATCCCCCGGATCTCTCTCCTTAGTTCTCTCATCATGTCTCCATACATGGAGTTCCTATAGCTCTCAGCGCTCGCGTGCATTTCCTTCATGATGTCATCCCTCATATAGTTTAGCTCTGATTTGAGCATCACCTGGACCTTCTCCATCATTAGCTCATCATGTATCCTGGAGGTTTTCCCCACTCGTAAGGATCCTGGTGATAGTACAGTATCTCTGTTTCTCCGTTTAAATGTAGCTGTTGTTTTTTTGGGGGTGGTGTAGCTATCTACACCCGGCCCTTGCCCTTCGGTAGGCGGATCCATCGAACCCGAGCCACAAATGTGGGGTAGGGTACTAGGGTGAGGGACTGAGAATAGGGCAAACTTAAAAGTTTCTCTTAAAGCTTAAAAATCTTTAAACTTTACTGTAGGAGCTATTTGACTTCCTACGCGTAGATGAAGGGGGTGCCGGGGCGCGTGTAGGACAGGACTTGCTACGCGTAGAGGAGCTTGCAGAGAGAGCGTGTGTGCGTACAACCTGTCAGCGCACCTGTACTGCTATTGGCGTTGTAGTGCACCCTGCAGCCGCCATTTGCTGTGCTGCCTGTAGAGCTACTGTCAGAACCCTAATTAGCTGTTGTACACCGCCTGCTGCACTGTTGACAGTCCGTACACTGCTGCCGTACATACAGGGTTGTGGACACTACTGCCGTCCAATGTTGCCTGCAATCTTCGTAGCTGCTGTACCTTGCTGACATGGTACCCTTTTGTGCTCTTTAGCCTTTAGTTCGCGCGCAGAGAGAGAGCCCTGCTCGCGTATTGAAACTACTCGTGTAGATAGATAGATAGATAGATAGAGAGAGAGAGAGAGAGAGAGAGAGAGAGAGAGAGAGAGAGAGAGAGAGGAGAGAGAGAGAGAGAGAGAGAGAGAGAGAGAGAGAGAGAGAGAGAGAGAGAGAGAGAGATGAAATGAAATAAAAGAGAGGGATCAAAGATGGTGACTCAGTCGGCAGATGGCCGCATTGTTGACAATATGGTGATTGTGTGTGTGTGTGTGTGTGTGTGTGTGTGTGTGTGTGTGGAGTCACTGTAGACTCTTGGTTGTCAGTGCTCCTCGAGTCCAGAGAGAGAGTGAGAGAGAGAGAGGAGAGTGGCACGACGGTCCAAACTCTTGGAATGCACTCATTGTGGGGTATGCCCATCTTGGACAGGGCCAAGAAGCTCTGTGTTGTTTTCAACAGACGTGTTCAAAGCGAGGGTGTCTCTATGATGCAATCACATACGCTTGCATCTTGAAGGCAAGGCCCAAATGTAATCATGTACACTTGCACTTGCTAATATGGGCAAAAGAAATCACGATGATATTATTAGTCAGGGGTTATAAAAAAACATCATGCTTGCCACTACATTGGTCGGGACTTGCTTTGATCAATGACAATCATTGCACGTGCATGTGCCCACCTTGTGTCATTCAGACTGCACATGAGTGTCCTTTCCTTGAATTTGCCAACAGGAGATTTTTTAAAAATGGATTATTTTTCTAATTTTCTAATGTGCCCACCCAAGCTCGCTCTCTATGCTCACAATGAGTCTAATACAAGAACAATCTATCTAGACAATTATAAAAGGGGGAGGGATTTTGGTACCCCCAACATGTGCGGCTTCTCCTCATTCCGGCACTTGAGTCTCAAGGCTAGCAACGAAAAAGGAAAAAGGGGAACGGGTTAGAGAGAGTATAGGCAAAGAGAGAGGGAGAGGATCAATTGATCGCCTACTTTAATTGGGCTCAAAAAACACAAAGGAAGGTGCAGATATTAGAGTTTAGAGAGAAAGAGAGAGAGTGTGTGTCTTATACTTTAGAGAGAGGTAACGAGATTAGATGCAATCTACAGTCGTCCATAGTGCTCAGGCTTCTACACGACGCCAAAGTGGAGAAAGCTTATAGAGCATGCTTGCGCCCGTTGTGCAGTTCGCCTACCCCATTTGTCAGTAGCCACGAAGTCCCATCATTACCTTCGATAGGGTAGATCAAAAGCTACTGGGAAGGGTCATGAAGAGAGCTTACTACTGTGGTAGGATTGCTACCCAATGGCTACGTCCAATCGAATGCGATTTTTGCAATCAAACTAGGATCCCATTGATTTCGTGGACATATGAACAAAAAAGTTCACGTTTTAATGTGATGTGATGGACGTTCAATGGCTTCGTTCCCTCTCTACATGATCGGCTAACGACCGGTTAAATGGTAGGCTATTAGGCCATGCGACCAGGATAGTCAACATTGGGAAAGTAATGTCATAGCGGGTCTCCTTGTTTGACTGCCGACAACGGAGAGGTCCACACACATGCACGCACACTCACACACACATAGAGAGCACATTTAAGGCTTTCCCTCTTAGAATCTTTTTCTTTCTTTAATGAAGGCGTGAAAGGCTCGCTTGCCCCCGCCTCAAGGACAATTTGAGACATGCGCTTTTGCATGAACAAAACATTTCATGTATGAAGCAGTGCTCGAATTTTTTTCTCCCAAAACTTGGAAAACCATTTTGGTGTAGAGAGACTCTGTGTGTGTGTGGCTAAGAGAGTCCATGTGGATGTCGCCTGAGGCGACGCCGCTGTCGAAAGTGGCACCTTTAGGCGTATAGCAAAGACGATCCACGTAGCATCGTTATAGCCTCAACGACACAGGCGGTTGCACGTACAAATAGAGAGAGAGAGAGAGAGAGAGAGAGAGAGAGAGAGAGAGAGAGAGAGAGAGAGAGAGAGAGAGAGATGATGATGATGATGATGTATTTACGTCCTCGGGGGGCCAAAATGACCCATGGGACCCAAAATTTCATATATGAGACTCCCCCCTTCCCATGTGAAGGAGGGGACGTGTCATGATTTTGTGGTGGTTTTGTTTGTGAGTGTGGTGTGATGTTCTAGCACTTTGGCAAGATAGATGCCTAATGCTACTGGAGAGGGATGTGTTCTTGAGAGAAGCTCCTCAAATGTAGTACATCCTTGAATAAGTTGGGGAAAGTTGACCCGAATGTGTGCATATGCTGGACATTCAAGGGTTAAATGTGCCTCATTTTCCAATGAATTCAAGTTGCATTGAGTGCATCTCCTCATGTTTGCATCAATATTCAGCCATCCTCCCGTTTCACTTTTGAGCATGTGTGATCTTGTCCGCATCAAGGTGATGGCCCATCTCGCACGGTAAGACATGGGTGTCCTGATATGTATTTGGGTTTCCCCGGTTTTGTACTCTTCCCAGTATCTCGTGTTTATGTGCTTGCAATAGTATTCAAACTTGGACCTGTGCATTGCATTCTTCCATTTGCTGTGGAGGGCCTCAAGTAATTGTAGTTCAAAATTCAGCTCGTGCTCATGCTCGGTACCTTTCTCTACATGCATGTCCACATGTGCTCCCACATTCCATTTAGAGAACCATTTCCTGATGTCCTCAACAAGGCTAGAGGTGAGAAACTTGCTTTTGTGGTTCTTTTGCAGCTTACATCCTACCTCCCATGCTATGTGAGGCAAACGGTTATTAGGCATCAACTTCACCTTCAAGAGATATCTATGCATTCTTTGCAAAGCAAGCATTTCCAATGGTCTTTGTCTAGTCTCCAATAGCATCACTAAGTATGGTGTTGTGGTTTTTATCCCCATATGTCTACATAAGAACTTTTTCTGAATTTTGTCGATGTCATTCCATGTGCTGGCCGGAATACTTGGTTGTACACACAAATCAAAGGATCAGCCCGCCCTTATGTATGATGGGCAAGAGATTCAAGCAGTGGACAGCTTTAAATACTTGGGCATCATTATACCCTCGAATCATAGATGGGGGCAATGTGCAAAAACAAGAATTGAAGCAGGACAAGCAAGGTATTACGAGTTTGAAAACATGTGCAAACAAAGCGTCACTAGAAGGTGGGAAATAAAGTCCATGGCTTTCAATGCGTGTGTGGTCCAAACGCTATTGTATGGGTAGAGGTATCAGGGGTCGCCATACATTTTGTTTTTGTGACATTCACTGAGAGTCCTGTCGCTTCGCAGAAAGTATGTACCGCATCCAAAAGATTTTTGCAAGAGAGACATGCTATGTGCTAAAAGAACCACATCATCAGCATAAATGAGGAGTAGCAAAGTAATGAGACCTATGTCTGGTGCATCTCCATTATCTTGCGTGTCGTTTGGCAGATAAAGTCCTCAAGCTCATCTATGCATAGCCCAAATAATGTTGGGGACAAAGGACACCCTTGTTTGACTCCTATTGTGCTAAAGAACTCTTTGGAGAAGCCTATTTGCATTTTCAGTTTACATCGAACCGCATGGTATAGGCGTGCCCCCGCAACCCTCAAATGTATGGGAACCCCAATGGTTTCCATGCGGGACCATAACCCATGACGAGGTACCGTATCAAACGCTTTCTTAAAGTCCACAAAACAGCAGTACATAGTTCCCCTTTGAGTCGCGCCTCTTCCATCATAATCCGGATTGTAATCAAGTGATCTATGGTACTATGTTTTGCTCTAAAACCTGCTTGACCGATAGCCCTCTTTCCACTATTTTCAGCCCATGTGCTAATATCTTTTTCTATCAGACTCCCAAAAAGTTTTGCCATGCAAGAGCCCACCATGATGGTGCGGTAATTTGTGAGTAGATTACGGTCTCCTCCTTTAAACAAAGCTTTGACCCAATTCTCTTGCCAATCTTTAGGCATGCCTTGGTGGATAGCTTGATTCATCATGCAGTGTATCCATTTCTTAGCTTCATTGCCCGACCATTTCAACATTTCGGAGTTGAAGTGCAAAATGTCAGAGGCTTTCCCAGTGGCTAGTTTTTTCAAACCTCTCAAAGCTGCTGCAAAAGTTATAGGTTCCTTAGTGTCAACCTGAATTTCAGCATTGATCATTATTTGAGCATCGGTGGGAGCATAGAGTGTTTGTGCATATACATACATTTCGTCCATTATATCCTCCTTTTTTCCTTTCATGTTGCGCCATGCTTTCTTGGGCTCTTTCTTAAATCGGATCACCTCTTGCTCCTCCTTCAAAAGTTCATGCATCCTTCTCTTTTTCCTTTTCAGCATCCTGTATTCCTCGGCTGCATTTTCCCATTCCTTCGTGGACTTATTGAAGCACTTTAACTTGCGTTTGGCTGCTTTACATTCTTCATCATACCATGGGTTATAAGGGAGACCTTTCACTTGTTGGTGATTTCTTATAGATCGCCCCATAGTGACCTTTGCTGTCTCTTCTATTGCTTGACGAAAGGTAGCCCAATTTTCTAAAATGTTTTGGGACATGCATTGTCTACTCAATAGGCTGTCCAGAAAAGTGGCATAATCGAATTTCTTTGTGGCTTGCATTCGATAACTTGTCGCCTTTTGGATGCGTTGTGTAGGCATGTGTGGGAGGTCTAGCTAGACATACATGAATTGGAGTATGGTCCGAGTTCGGTGTCCGAGCCCCAATTTTAAAGTGTCCAATTAAGTCCAATGCATTGTGGCTAACTAACGCAGTCATTAGTGCTTCTTCCATGGTTTGATGTATAGCATGTGTATGTTCCGGAGCTTGCAAATTTCTTGGTGCCATTCATGACTACAAGTTGCATAGAATTCATCATGGATATCAAAGCTGAACCTTGTTCATTCATGAGGTGATCGCATGAGCATCTATCCCACATTGCATCTAATACGAGATCTCCATCTTTGTCTGCGGGATGGATTGAGTAGTCAACCAATTGAACCTGTATGTTGGCTATGCGAGCATTAAGATCCCCGAGTATCATCACTGCCGCTTGTGGTGTGTAGGTTGCAATATCTGTATATAGGTCGGCAAAAGGGTCATTCTTGGAGAGATTATGCAAATCATAGAACGGGGATTCCCGATGTGGGATGTAGCATCCCGCAATGAACATCGATCTCCCAGATGTACATATCTCAGCCCATATGTACCTTTTGTGTTCATCTATCTTGCATATCTTAACCTGATTTTGCATTTCCTCCTCCTACATTATAGCAACACCCCCTTGCCCGCGCATCTTAGTACGAGGCCACCAAACCGAGTGTGTAATATATCTTGGAATACTTGGCAGTCTACATGTGTCATGTTCCCACGTTTCAAGTAGAAAAAGTATGTCTGCTTGTGGTAGAACCTCTGTCAATCCTTCCCCTTTGTGCCAAGGGAAACCTCGGCAATTCCAACTTGTGACGTGTATGTTCATGGTCCCATGGGTTTCCCCCTGTCATGCTTCTAGTGGTGTTGCCCCTGTGGAGGTGGTGTTCTTTTTCATTCGTTCTTCATATGCCTGTCTTCCTTCTTTTTGTTTCGCGGGTGTCTTGTCTTCACTGATGTAAATTGGGCTGTCCCTTAGATAAATGCGAGCATTTTCGAGTATGATGGCTCTTTTACATGCATCCAACATTGTAGAGAGAGAGAGAGAGAGAGAGAGAGAGAGAGAGAGAGAGAGAGAGAGAGAGAGAGAGAGAGATGAAATGATATATTAACGTCTACAAAAGGCCAAAATGACCTTTGAGACCAACTGATTACAATGATGAGTCTAGTACCGAGTCCGGGTACAAACAAAGAAAACTACAAACAAAGAACTGATAGAAGTGCTACCGACTCCTATGGGTGGCTGGTAGGCTGAGCAATGGTATCATGCCATAAAGGTACAAAGTGGGGATAAGTGTCACCATGATATAATATAGCAATAGCATGAAGCCTATCCTGATCGACACTCTGGGTGTCGTGCTAGAATCCTATGGATCCTCTGCCGCAATCTCCGCCGGTGCTGCGTGGCTCCCCTCCTCAGTCGCGCTCGTCTCGATCTCCCCAACTCTATAGCTCGATCAATGAGAGTACCGCTGGTGTGTGTATGGGTGGGAACCGAGCTCTGTGATGGTGGTGTCCACTCTGCCTCTGTGGTACTCAGACTGAAGAAATCTGAGATGCGTCTCTGGGACTGTCTCTGTCTTTGCCCACTCAATAGAGCTTCTCTATGTCTGTGTATCTCAAGTAGGAATAATCTGAGGCATCTTTGATCTTGATATCTCATGACTCTATCTAACGAGTCAAAACCATCTCTGAATAAACAATGAAAGCGTCCCCGTATCTCATAGTAGACTGTGCAGTGACATATGTAGTGAAACTGTGTCTCTGGCTCTGCATGGCATAACTGACATATCCTACTGTCTGCTGGTATGCCTTTGAATCTACCTGTCTCAATCCCAAGCTGGTGTGAAGATGTGCGAATCTGGCCTATGGCACATCGTAACCCATGAGATAGATGTGTGTCCATGTAGCTGGGCCGTGTGACAAATCCGTCTGTCGTGAGTTGGAGAAGATGCTCTCTATAGAAAACCCTCTTCGTACCCAACTCCTGTGATGGCTCTATCCATGTCCTCTTGCTATCAAGCTGGATAAGATCCTGCCGAATGAGTCTAGTAGTCTTCATCCGTGCAAGAGCCAAAGATGGTGCATCAAGAGAATACTGGAAAGGGGGCAGCTTGTCCATGCTGAAACCATGCCTCTGAAACCATGAGCTCATCTGTGCATACCAACATGATGTATCTCCCTGTAATGCCAACTGTCTGGATGACTCAAGAGCAAGCCTAGCATACCTGTCCCTGGTGGTGTCCCATAAGCTGTGTACAAATGATACTGATCTGGTGAGTGCCTCAACCTCCATAGGTGGGGCAGCCAGCTCCGCTCGTATGATGTCATGTGGAACTGAGGCCTTGGCTCTAATCAGCCTAGAAATCATAGATATCAAGGGTCTCTCCATATTACTCCATCCAGCACTGTCAACAGACGGTCCCCAAACCTGAACCCCGTAGTGCATAACTGAAGCGACCAAAGTGTCAAAAAGCGAGAGCTTTGTTCGAGGTTCCTGGAACTGAACCTGCGAACAAATCCTCTCTAAACTGCCTAGGGCTGCATAGGCACGAGTCAATCTAGTGTTTGCTGCCACTTTCAATGTGAACCTCGGTCCACTAAAGACCACCCCAAGATATGTGTATGCATCAGTGTACTTGTAGCGCAAATAGTGTGTCGTACTCTCAACAATGGGTGGGTGCTCCTCAGTGCAATGTGCGTGACAATCTCTCTCAAAACCGATTGAAAACAGGAAACAATAGACAACAACTGAACTTACAAAGACACACAACAACAACAGTAGACCACAACAAATGACTCGACTATCTCAAAGAACTGATACAGACTCTGGCGTGGCAGCACACTCAGCTCCAGCCCAGGACTCTCAGGTACAATGGGGTGTCGAGGCTCAGATGTGCAGGGATGGTGAATCAGTGCTCTGTGTATAGACTCACTCTAAATGACTATGTGAAGATGTGAAACAGATGATGATGTGAAGAAGATGATGATAATGACCCAACGGCCCATAAATGTCAGCCACCTAAGCCAATCTCCAAAGTGAGTGGTGGTGGTGACCTGGCCACGATGTCCACTAGACCACTGTCCGTATCCTGCCACGTGTCACTGCCCAGCCCAGTCCAGAGAGTCCGTCCAGTGTGAACTAGACCAGACGGTTTACACCAGACCAACTGTACTAACTGAGTGTCCTGTGAAAGTGACATTGTAGCCTGCTACAGGTTGCCCGCCATAAGACCACTCACCGTCTCGGCGAGAGGAAATACTGAAAAACTAGGAAATAAAACCAGTAGGTACCGCATGTACATCTTTCTTGAAGCCGGTGCTTGGCCCAACCATGCAAGAAATGATTGCAGCTTGCAACTGGCAAGAGAATTCAACACTTGGAGGAAGTGGTTTCTCTGCTTGAACACAGGATGGCGGATTCTTATGTAGAGATGATGACAGTTCATGAGAATTCTAGGAAGTTTCAAGTAGAGTGTGAAGAGCTGCAGCAAACTCTTGGCACTTCTCGAGCTGTAAACCAATGAAGTGTAGTTGCTCTGAAGGAGGCATATGAGAGGCTCCTGAAGGAGTTGCAGAGGCCAGTCGTAGTTGTTGAGGAAGAGCATGAAGGGTTCACGAAGCAGATTGGAATTCAGACTCCTTGACGAGATTTCTTAGGTTGCAAAGGGAGCTTGAGGCTACTGAAAGCACAATGTAGATCAACGGGGTGGGGGAGATGAGGCTTAGGCTGAGAGGGGTGGGGAAGTTTAGATAGGGGCGAGTGGTGGAAGGGGGTGGGTAGGGGCGAGGGGTGAGGGGTGAGGGGGTGGGATTGGGTAGGGGCGAGGTTGAGAGAGGGTAGGGGAGAGGGTGAGTGGGGGACTGGTTAGGGGCTAGTGGAAGGGAGGGTGGGTAGGGCGAGGGTGAGTGGGGGACTGGTTAGGGGCGAGTGGAAGGGAGGGGTGGGTAGGGGCGAGGGCAAGGGACTTAGGGGCGAGGGTGAGTGGCCATGGGGACTAGGGGCGAGGGGAAAAAATGTAGGACTAATTGAAAGTTGATAGGCTACAAAGCGCGGCAGTTGATGGAGAGCAAGAGCTGAAAGTTGAGTTGCTACAGAGCGCGGTAGTCGATGGAGAGCAAGAGGATGTACCACGAGCAAGACAACTATCAAGAGGAGGGAATTCTTCAAGTAGGCCGGGCTCTGTGAAGGGAGTTCACCAGACCCAGAGGAGAGCTTTGTTCTGGTCGTAGAAGCAAACACCACTGATGTTTGAAGGGGGGTGAACTCTTGTAGCGGTGATTTCTTCCCGCTTATATGATTCTTCATAGGCGTACCAAATTCAAAGGCGTCCACCAAGGAAACATTGGAAGAGGGTGTACCTGCCGGCAAAGAGTGAATAGAGAGTCCATAACAAGGCATAGATTTGGTAGCATCCAACCACTCTAACAGATCCTCATCTGACTCTTCAGGTGTAGTAGGCTGTTCTTGTTCAGGGTTGGTTTCCATTGACAAAGAAACTTGCTGCACCACGGGATCCATACCTCCTTCTAAGAGAATGGGTTGCATCGTTTCCCCAATCATGAAGTGCTTTAGTGTGTCGTAGCCATGGTCTTCCAATGAGCAAAGGAAATCCGCCCTCAACCTGGGGAAGACGAACCACAACAAAATCCAAGTTAAAAGTAAAGTCCTGTACCTGCAGAGGCACATTGTCCACTATGCCCACTGGGTAGACTGTTCGCTGGTCGGCCAATGTAACTGTGAAGGGAGCAGGGCGAGTAGGCTGTAGACCTAGAGCTAACATAGTGAACTCGGGCATCAGGTTGATGCCAGATCCACCATCCACTATCACTTTTGAGAATTGCCGACCCAAAACGGACATTGTCATGCGAGGGCTTCTATAATCAGTGAGTGGAGCAGCGGGATTGGATATCATATAGGACTCTGATGGTCGCACTGGGAGGTGCCCGTCACATGGACTTGCTCCAGGATAAAGTGACTGAATAACAGCAAGGGTGTCACTTCTAAAATTTGCATCTAGTCGCAGCATGTCATAGAGGGACACTTGTTGGAAGGTGTTCTTCAGGACTGTCTCTGTTGTAATCTTTTCCTGTTCTACCAATGGTTTCTCGGGTTCCTTGATCTTTTGTAGATCGGAAACTGCTTCCAAGAAAGCGTCATCAATATCGGAGAGCAAAGATTTGGATTCTTTCATGGCACTGGGGGATGGCTTGTTAACAGTTGCAGGTAGGGTAACCACTGGTGTGAGACTGTGTGGGGGAGTTGAACTTGCTGGAATGCTAAGACCGAGAGCGGCTCTTTGGGCCCGGGTGAGGACGCTCGATGGCTCCTCTGCCAACTGCGGCAGCTTATTTTGAGGGGTAACCACGTGGGTAGAAGGGGGTGGCTGAGAAATGGTGCTCACTGCTATCAAATTAAGCTTGGGAAAGGCAGACTCATTCTGGCTTTGACTTGAGTGCGAAGCCGTGGATGCACGAAGTTTAGGGCAATCCTTACTGTAGTGATCCTTCGTTTCAGGGCAATGACGGCAAGGAGGGGACCCTTCTGGCAGGGGGCATTTGCTTTGGTAATGCCCATATTCCCGCATCTGTAGCACAAAATGGGCCGATTCAAAGGGCGAGTCGACGGACGAGGTGGTCCTTGCTCCTGGTACATGGAGTTGGAGGTGGAGGCATAGAAGTTTTGAGGGGATGAGGGAGCATGGGTATGATAAAAGCTCTGAGACGGAAAAGTACTTCGCATACCTTGCATAGGAGGGGCTGTCAACAAAGGTGGCATATGGTGTGGATGGCCACAGAGAGAAACCATGTTGGATGCAGGCGCTGGCCCTTGTTGAAGAGTAGGACCAAGACTTTGCTGCATTTGTTGCAATCCCTTGAGGTAGTAGCAGTCCTTGTCCTCATGCCCAGACTTTTCGCAGAAGTGGCAATAAGCTCGAAGGGGACAGTCCTGTGGAGGATGTCCTGGAGAGCAACACGAGCTGCACCATACCATAGTCTCAGTCTCTTGCTGAGACCGAAGCTCTTCTAATTCCCTCTTGATTTGATCCAAAGCTTCATGATGTGGGGCCTTCTCCTATTTGAGAGAGATTGATTTCTCCTCTTGTAGAGCTCGTTGTAGTTTTAGGGCTTCAACTTCCCGACGTAAGGAAGTCAAAGGGTCAGACAGACTCTCCAAGAGTACCGAGGCAGTCTCTACCTGAGAAGGGTCGGTAAACAGCTTCCTTGCCCCCTCTATCCTAGTAGCAGCAGCAACAAACTCCTCCAAGGTGGCATCAGGTCGGAGATTCTCTCTTAGTTTTTGTTGAGAAGTCTTTGGAAGCGCCTTCTCTATCCATTTCTTGACCATGAACTCACCTGGTGGTTGAGGAAGCTTGGCGACTAAAGACTTGGTTTTAGTCATGAGTTCTGCAAAAGTCTCCTCTGGTTGGAGCACCATGTTGGCCAACTCATCCAAAACCTTTTCTTGGTAGTCACCTGGCCTGAATGCTACACAGAACTGTTGTCTTAAAGCTATCCAAGTTGCAAAATGGTTCTGTGCGAACTGGCTGTACCACTTGTCTGTCAAACCATCCAAGGTAGATGGAAAGAGAACTAAGTAGGCATCTTCTCCGTTGAGGCCACGACCTCTGCAGAGAGAAACAAACCTCCGGGCATGGTCGTCAGCATCCTCTGAGGAGAGACCCTTGAAAGTCGGAAACTTAATATTCACCTTAGCTAGAACGCTTGTGAGCTCCTCCATAGCTGTTACATGGGATGAGAAGTTTATTGATTGGGGTGACTGGGGAGGTGTAGAACTTGTTGAGGGAATGGAGGTAGCTGTAGGGGAAGGTAGGGGTACTGGAGTTGGTGGACTTCTACTTTGCTTCTACTTGGCACGAAGGGTTGACGTCTCTTGTGGTAGTACTTCAGAGGACTGAGTAGTGGGCTTTGTCGCTCTTTTGACTGTCTTGTTGTGTCATGCAGTAACCAAAAGCCCGACCAAGCTTTGAGCAAGAAAACCTTGAACTGGCTGAAGACTGGTCTAGACTCTACTAGACCAGGCAAGTGACTAGATCAGGCTGGACCAGGGACGAGGAGGACTAGACCAAGGAATGAAGATTGGTTGGACCAGGGCCAGAGATGACCAGGGCGAGAGAGGACTAGACCAGTTGGACCAGGCGAGAGGAGATCAGTGCAAGGCAAGGTAGGCGAAGCTAGATAGACCCAACTAGCTTCAAATCTCAGAGTGAGATTTCAATGAGGTCCCACCGTGATCGCCAAAATGAGAGCACCTATAGCGCAGATAGCGTGTCGTGCTCTCTACAGTGGGTGGGTGCTCCTCAGTGCAATGTGCGTGACAATCTCACTCAAAACCGATTGAAAACAAGAAACAATAGACAACAACTGAACTCACAGAGACACACAATAGCAACAGTAGACCACAACAAATGACTCGACTATCTCAAAGAACTGATACTGACTCTGGCGTGGCAGCACACTCAGCTCCCGCCCAGGACTCTCAGATACAATGGGGTGTCGAGGCTCATATGTGCAGGGATGGTGAATCAGTGCTCTATGTATAGACTCACTCTAAACGACTACGTGAAGATGTGAAACAGATGATGATGTGAAGAAGATGATGATAATGACCCAACGGCCCATAAATGTTAGCTACCTAAGCCAATCTCCAAAGTGAGTGGTGGTGGTGACCCGGCCACGATGTCCACTAGACCACTGTCCGTATCCTGCCACGTGTCACTGCCCATCCCAGCCCAGAGAGTTCGTCCAGTGTGAACTAGACCAGACGGTTTACACCAGACCAACTGTACTAACTGAGTGTCCTGTGAAAGTGACATTGTAGCCTGCTACAGTACTCCATACTGTCTTGCCCATATGTGAATGTAGGTGTTGATCTCCTAACCCACTGTGGCGTGGTATTAAATACCATGACCTTGGTTTTACCAAGGTTGACAGACAATCCACTATCCTCTGCAAAACTATGCAATGCGTCCAAATGTCTCTGCATACCCTCTGGTGAGTCTGATATCAACACGATATCGTCAGCATACAATAAAAGAGGGATCCATGTCCCCGCAAGCTGAGCACCTCTATCTCCTTGTCTGTCAATATAATCAGAGACCTCATCAACATACATACCAAATAAAGTAGAGGACAGTGGGCATCCCTGTTTCACTCCGATAGTGGAGTGAACTATGTCAGATATCCCCTCTAATGTGCGTACATGACCCATCACTGAACTGTACAATGCCATAATCCCCCATATCAGCTGTGTGGGTACCCCCAATTCCATAAGTCGGCGCATCAATTTGGCCCTCGGTACTGTGTCAAAAGCTTTGCGGAAGTCCACAAAGCTGCAATATATCCGTCTACCATGTGCTCGACCCTCCTCAATGATAGCTGTGAGTGTAAATACATGATCTAGTGTGGAGAAACCCCTCCTTAAACCAGCCTGCCCAGGTGCTCGTATGCCCATAATCTCTGCCCAACTGCTCAGCCTATGCTCAAGGATGGATGCATACAACCGTGCCAATGTGTTTCCTACCATGATAGTACGGTAATTCCCCGGCACTGTGGGTCTCCTGTCTTGAAGATAGGTACAATAGTAGATAATCTCCAAGACTGAAGAAAGCCCTCACACATGACACGGTTGAATAACCGTGCAAGCATCTCTGCCAACAAATCCCCAGCATGTATAATGTGCTCTGCTACCAAACCCTCATGATCCTATGCCCGTCTAGTCTTCATCGTGTCAATGGCCTTCTTTACCATCTCAGTGGTAAAGAAGGTGCTCGTAGCCGGACATGGCTGTGGTGGATCTGGTAGTGGTGGCTATCCAGGTACAGTGTATAAAGATGCTGCATACTGCCCCCATATCTTTGTAGAAGTAATCATTGGTAGGGGAGATTGCTCATGGAATAGACGCCAAGCCTCTCGTGAATCTGTACTAAGGAAGAGCTGATATAAATCTTGCTCCATCTGGACCAAGAAAACTCGCTTCTTCCGTCGCACTAGTCGTCGTGTAGCAATACGAGACTGTCTATAGGTGATCACTCCCAGTGTAAGCTCCCGCTGTATCTGAGCTCTCCTCTGTCGACACTCCTCATCATACCAGTTGTTCTGAGGCATGTGCCCAGAACGACGTCTCTGACCAGGCTGAGTGTGTGGGTATGCCTCTGTCTCGCTGCCCCATGTAATGTCACTGTCAGCATAGATGTGATCTCCTCCACTGTGTATACTGGCTTTGATGTGCATAAAAGCCTACATATCTCCTCTGCATAGACTGAATCAGTCTCTGGTGTAAAAGTATAGCGTGGAATCTGGATGTCTACCACCCCGTGAGGCCTGAGATGTATCGTACTCAAAGGAGACTGATAATGTCAAAAGTGCATGATCTACTGCTATCCCAACAGGCCTGGGCCCCACTATGAAATCCTGAATGTGGGAGATAAAGCTCGGATGTGTCAAAACATAGTCTACAATACTGGACCCATGTCTGTGTGGAAAACAAGTAAAACCTGTAGACGATGGGAAAGTCGGTAAGCCATTTAGTATGGCTAAACTGTGAGTAGTCATCATCTCCCTCAGGTATCTCCCATACTCTGTATGCTCTCTGTCTTGTGAGCATCTCTCAAGTCCCATCTCCTCTGGCTCTAGCTCTCTAAGCATCTCCTCTGAGGTGTCATAGAAGACCGTCTGTGAGCTGCTTGTACGGGCATTGAAATCCCCCAAAAGTATGATGTCTCCATCCCTGGAGAACTCCCAGATATCATCATCAAGTATAGAGTAAGGAGACTGTCCTCTGGGTGAAGCATATATTGAAGTGCTGGGAGGAAAATAGCATATGGCGATGTACAAGAAACATCCAGTCTTTGCCCTCAGCCTCACCCACAAGTATCTGGCCTGATCATCTCTCCGAACTATGTGCAATAGTGGTTGGAGCTCCTCTCTAAAAAGAACTGCTACACCTCCTGATCCTCTGGTCCCATGCGCAGATCTGGTGCATGTCCGGCAAGCTGTCTCCCATCTGTATCCTGATGTATGCGGCATCAACTGTCCTGGACCCTGATGAGTCTCTGAGTAGAAAACAATGTCTCTGTCTCTGAAGTTGTCCTCAAAGGCCCCCACATCAAGTCTATACGAACCATTATAGTTCCAAACCGCCATCCTGAGAGTGGTCCCATAGGTCTTGCACCGTCATGTAGAGCGGTGCTCTGTAATCACTACTCGTCCATTTCTGTAGAAGGCTAACTTTCCCTTCTCCCTTGCTGCTATAATCTCTGGCATGACCTCTCTCATATGTGCAAGCTATGAGAGCGTAAGATCATCTCCTAAAAAGATACCTGTTTTCTTGAGGGTTGGCCTCTTCTTTAAAAAGTCTTTCTTTTCTTCCATGGAGGGAAAGCGCAAAATGAGAGCCCGTTCTTTTGAACTCTCCCCATTACCTTCACTCTTCTTGCCCACTCTCCAAGCTTGTGTGTGCGAGGGCTTCTCCACCCCCATCATTGACATGAGGCTCTTCACCTCTTGGTCCACCTTATCTGAATCTTTTAGGCCGGTCACTCTCACGTGTAGAGCGTGTACCCTTCTTCGTTGTTCCTCTTCTAGTGTCTTGTTGATGATGTCGGGTGTAGGCGGAATGTCCTTGCCCTTTCCCTTCTTGACAACTTCAATCCATTTTTCAGCCTCTTCCATCTTCTTTTGCGTTTTGGAGAGAACCTCCACGCATGAGGTCTTCTTTTCTCCTTCCTCTTTTATTTCTTTGACTTGTGCTCATATACTATTCAGCTCATCTATCATTGATGGCTGAATTTCTCCATCTTCAAGGCGTCCTCCCTCTTTGGTTTTGTCAAGTTCCTTCCAAAGGGCTGAGATGCTACCTTTTAGGGCTTGAATTTCATCCCGCAACTCCTTGCGAGAGAGAGAGAGAGAGAGAGAGAGAGAGAGAGAGAGAGAGAGAGAGAGAGAGAGAGAGAGAGAGAGAGATGAAATGTTATATTAACATCTTCAAAAGGCCAAAGTGACCTATGAGACCAGAAAGTTACAATGTGGTGTATCTGATACAAAGTCAGATTAACAAAATAGATCAAACTAGGATAACAAAATATAAATATTGCGGGACCGTAAACTAAGCAATACAATGTGAAGACAATATGGGAGGGGAGTAGAGATCCATCTTCATCTGCACTCTGGACGACGAAAGAGTATGGCTTGAATCCTTTGCTGTAGCCTCCTTCGAAACTGTGTAGCTCCTCTTCTCCATCGGGGTCATCTAGGTCTCCCTAGCTCCAATGCTCGGTCTATGAGAATGCCAGTAGTGCGGGTAGACCTCCCCACCGTTGGTTGCTCCTTGAAGACGTTATATTAACATCTTCAAAAGGCCAAAGTGACCTATGAGACCAGAAAGTTACAATGTGGTGGATCTGATACAAAGTCAGAGTAACAAGATGACAAAATGACAGAATGACAAAATAAAATACTATGGAATCCTAAATTGCTAGGTGTGAACTAAGCAGGTAAGCAGCTAGCTGGGATAGCTAGATCACAAGAGATCCAGCATCGGTCGCTGGCAGATCTCATCAATCTCCTCCATAGTGAGTAGTCTGACCGGGCGTCGTGCATGTCGAGCCAAAGTGATCCGAATCCTGAGAGAGAGAGAGAGAGAGAGAGAGAGAGAGAGAGAGAGAGAGAGAGAGAGAGAGAGAGAGAGAGAGAGAGAGAGAGAGAGAGAGAGAGAGAGAGAGAGAGAAAAGAAAGAAAGAAAGAAAGATTTTTAACGTCTATGTCAGGCCGAAATCGGCCTATGAGACAAATCAAATGTACATGATGTGTATGTCATCCGTCTATCGGAAAGACAAATGAAACAAAATTGATACAAAACTGAACTGAATGTAGGTAGTGGAGAGAGAGAGAGAGAGAGAGAGAGAGAGAGAGAGAGAGAGAGAGAGAGAGAGAGAGAAATGAAATGAAATGTTATATTAACGTCTTCAAAAGGCCAAAGTGACCTATGAGGCCAGAAAGTTACACTACGGTGTATCTGATACAAAGTCAGATTAACAAAATAAATTAAACTAGGATAACAAAATATAAATACTGCGGAATCCTAAACTAAGTTGATAGGTGTGAAAGGTGAAAGGCGTGAAATGTGTGAACTAAGCAGTACAATGTGTAGACAATATGGGAGGGAAGTAGAGATCCATCTTCATAGAAATCCATCTTCATCTGCACTCTGGACGACGAAAAAGTATGGCTCGAATCCTTTGTTGTAGCCTCCTTCAAAAGTGTGGAGCTCCTCTTCTCCATCGGGGTCGTCTAGATCTTCCTAGCTCCAATGCTCGGTCTATGAGAATGCCAGTAGTGCGGGCAGACCTCTCCACTGTTGGATGCTCCTCTGTCTGTTCTTCTGGATGTACAATATCTAGTGTAAAGAAATCTGTGATCTATCTCTGGGGTTGTTTCTCTTCAGCTCTCCTCAGTAAAGTTTCTCTATGCCTGTGTAACTCAAGTAGATATAGCCCAAGACATCTCTGATCCTCATAACTCATGACCCTAGATAGAGACCTAAAACCTTCTCTGAATAGACAATGAAAACAGCCTCGTATCTCATAGTACAGTATGCAATGACATATGTAATGTACCTCTGTCTCTGGCTCTAGATGGCATAAGCGGCATATCCTGCTATCTGTTGGTGTCCCTTTGAATCTGCCAGTCTCAATCTTGAGCTGATGTGAGGACGTGCGTATATGGCCAATGGCACAACGCAAACCATGAGAAAGATGCGTGTCCATATAGCTAGAGAGAGAGAGAGAGAGAGAGAGAGAGAGAGAGAGAGAGAGAGAGAGAGAGAGAGAGAAATGAAATGAAATGTTATATTAACGTCTTCAAAAGGCCAAAATGACCTATGAGACCAATCAGTTACAAAATAGTGAATCTAATACCATGTCTGGGTACAAAAGAACTAGAAAAGAACTAGAAGTGGAACAAAATACTACTACTACTACTACAATCTAAAACTACGTGGGTGTAGGAGCTGATACAATAGGTACCCGGTAAACTGGATGTAACAGTGTGTGAAACAAAGATGGAAGAAATGGTGAGGATCCATCCTCATCTGCACTCTGGATGTCGAGAGAGTATGGCTCGAATCTTCTGTTGTAGTCTCCGTCGATGCTGTGTAGCTCCTCTCCTCAGTCGCGGTCGTCTGTATCTCTGTAGCTCCAATGCTCGGTCGATGAGAGTGCCAGTAGTGGTCGATTGAGTGTGGGACGAGCTCTGCAGTGGTGGCTGCTCCTCTGGCTGTCCCATATCTAGAGAGAGAGAGAGAGAGAGAGAGAGAGAGAGAGAGAGAGAGAGAGATGAAACAATGATTTGCTTTATGAAATTTGTGAGGAACAAGGGGCTTGAGGGTAAGAGGGGCCATGCCGCCGCCGAAGACGGCACCGTTGTAGTAGTAGAGTATACTTGTAAATGATAAAAACTTACATTTATTCAGTAGAATGTGCCTCTATATAGGCTTATACAAAAGAGACAGCCTTTCGACACATGAGCACAAGATGTGGTTGCTTATGCACAAACACAAGTGGCTTTTTTGTACACATGGTTGTAAGGGGTTCTTTACATGGGTTATTGGCATGACTTTTCTAGGTGGAAGAGATTGTTCATACAAGAGATGCAACAAAACCTCACATCCCAACAGGGGCCATGCCATGTGCACACCAGTGTTAGTGAGTTGAGGAGACCTGACGGATCAATTGCTGCCGAGCTTGAGGATATGCGCACAGTTGCTAATGACTTCTATCGTGATTTGTTGTAAGTTGAACCTCAGTCAGAGCGCCAAGATGGAGGGAGCAGGTTTGGGCACAAATGCCTTGCCTTGTTACCGAGGAGATGCGGCAGAGACTTGAGCTTCCCCTCCAGCTAGAGGAGCTCCATGAGGCCCTCAAAGCACTCCCCCATGGAAGTTGTCCAGGGGAGGATGGTTTGACTCCCAACTTTTTCTTGGAGCACTAGGACTTGCTTGGTTCAGATCTTTGCGGCGCATTTCAGTAAGTTTTGCACACTGGTGAGATGCCTCACAACATGAGTGAGGGTTTGATCTACCTGACTCCCAAGGAGAGAGGCTCCTTGGATGAGATTCGAGAGTGGCGACCCATTACCATCCTTAACTCATCCCACAAAATTCTAGCAAAGGTTTGAATTTGAGGATCCAGCCACTACTAGAGAGCATTATACATGGGACTCGGACAGGTTTTGTCAAGGAGCGTAGTATCCTTGACAACATCTTCACTTTTTGGGAGGCGTCTGCCCTTGCATGTCTCCAAGGCGAGGATTTGATGATACTCCTTCTCGACTTTGAGAAGGCCTACGACAGAGTTGACTGGGACTTCCTGGAGGGCATTGTATGCAGGATGGGTTTCACAGATGCTTGGATCAGAGGTGTGTCAGCTCTCTACAGGGGTACGCACATTTAGGTGCTCTTGGCAGGGGGTCGAGGGGAGCGTTTCTTGCTTGCGCGCTCGGTCTGATAGGGCTGCCCTCTTTCCCCCTTCCTCTTTCTGTTCTATGCTGAGGCTCAGAATTAGAAATCCTACCTAAGCTCTGCTCGCCCCTATCTACCCTCCCCCTAGCCCCTACCTACCTACCCATACTCCCCCTCACCCCTACCCACCCCTCTCCCTTACCTACTCTCTCCCTCGCTCCTACCCAGCCTACTCGCCCCTACCCACCCCTCTCGCCCCTATGCACCTCCTCCTCGTCCCTACCTAGCTCCTCTTGCTCCTATCTTGGCTACTCACCCCTATCCAGGCTATTTGCCCCTATCTATTCTATCCATTGCCCCTATCAAGCCTACTCGCCTTTACCTACCTCGCACCTCGCCCGTGCCCAATGTTACCCTGTTGACTCTCTTTCCCATAGTCACAAGGGACGCATTCCGGGACGGGGAACGGGGGTCGGGGGACAGGGCTCAAATGGATTTTTAGTGTAAAAAAGAGGGTGGGACGGCAAGTGGGGACGGGAAGCCCGAAAAAGGGCATCCCTTGTTACTATGCTCTTTCCACATTTCTAAAATTCAGCTTTAGTGGAAGGATCTTGCTTTGCGCCAGGCTCTGGGACCTCTTGGGCTTCACATACAGGATTTCGGTTTGTGTTTAATTGTCGTGGGTAACAGACACAATGACTCGTACACTGCGTTTACACTACTCGGTACTGTGGTATTGATCAAGATAACCGCACGTCTCTCTCTTTGCTCTCTTGCACAGTGTCTCCATGGCTGGAAGCACCAAGCAGTCGCACAGGGAGACCTTGCGCAAGAGATCTGCCCCTGTAGAAAAGCAGGTTAGTTTTGAAGACGAGGCTGAGTCAGACAGTAGTAGCCATGGTGTTACAGACATGATGTCCAATGCCCTCAATGAACAAAGTTACAGGACATCTGCACATGAGGAGAAGGATTCAGGTTCAGGAACAGGTAGCTCCAGTGCTAGGAAAGAAGCTGCCAAAGAGAAAAAGAAAGTTGCTGATAATCCCAAGCAGGGCAATCCACAGTTATTGTCCCATGAGATTAGCCAACTTGCAAAAACTACAAGCCACATGAAGTTCTCACTAAATTTTCACTTGCAGCCCCCTAGTCCAATGCCCTTTCAGGAGATTAACTGCAGAAATTGGGCTTAGAGGCGCTTGGTGCTGCTACCTTACCAAATGATGTACCAGTGGGTATGGTCAATGAGCTCCCGAATGCTTTTCCTAAGGTCAAGGCCGCACCCTTACTGCAACATGGATATGTCATGCTATGGGGATGATAAGCTCTCTCTCTTTGAAATTGGTTACCCGCACGTATTTACAACTCTCCATGGAAGCTACGATCCAGGCATGCGAGGGCTTGTTTGAGTCTGATCACCCCCAGTACTAGAGGAGCAAAGAGATTTTGGTAGTATTTGAGTACTATTTCCTAGTGAGAGATGCCAAAGAGAAGAAAGGAAAATGTGACATTCCCACTACTTCTCAACACTGTGATGGTCTTTACTGCTTCATACATACTTTGCCCTGTGGGTTTCATTAGATATTGTACACATCACTGCAATCAAGGGCAAAGAGATTTAGAGCACGGATGCAGTCCACGCAAGTCAGCTTTCAACGCTTTGATCTTAGCATGGGTAGTCAATATTCATGTCAGCCCTATAAAGGTGGATGAAGGATCTTAGCGGTCCCATTCATACACAAAGGAAGTCTCTTGAAAGTGCTACAGCTCAACCAAAGAAAAAGAAAATGGCCAAAGTAGTGAAGGACATGACTGAGTCTCTCCTTCCCTTGCTGTAAATCAGAGAACCAGATTTGTGTGACACACATCTCACGGCCATCTCACTCTACACCCACTCATGTTTCTATTGTGTGTGTGGTGAGTTCTTCCATCCCCGGCTTGATCCCCTTAGGAGTTGCCTCTTTGGGAGACTCTACTCTTCTAGCTACATATGCGGTCTCTCCATCACCAACACCTCTCCCTACCATTGCTATCTTCACTCTTGCAATAGCTGCTACTTCTCAGATACCACTTGTTGTTGCCTTGTCACCTCTCCCTGCCTCATGTTTGCCTACTGATCTTGTTCAGAGCTCACCTGCAGTGCATGTTCAGGGCCCCGAATCAGCTATCACTATCGCTGGATCTTCGGCACCGATTGCGATAGACCTAGCTTTGCTGTGCAGGCTACCTGAGAAGATCTTGCAGGATTCCAAGAACGCTATTGCTACTATTGAGCTTGGCTCAGAGGTTGGTTGCTACTCACTAGCGTCATTCAGCCATTTATGCAGCCATGGAGGGATCCTTGCCTGTGGTCAAGAGCACTATAGCAGACTGCGATGTTACCATCTTTGCACTTGAGTCTTGAGTCTTGTGTTCAGTCTAGCACCCTTGCACATCTGCGCTCTCCCCGCTCCGTCAGAGCCTCGACACCCCATTGTACCCGTGAGTCCTCGGCTGGAGCCGTGTGTGTTTCCAGCTAGAGTCTGTACTGATTCATGAGTTAGTCAAGCGCCATTGTGTTTGGAGTCTACTGTTGTGTCATTTAAGTTGGCCTCGCTTGTTCTATATTGCTCTACTATGTTTATTTCTATGTTTGGAGTGAGGTTTCTTGCACATTGCATTGAGAAGAACCCGCACCCACAATAGAGAGCCCGACATACTTCTCCCACAATTACACAAAAGAGAATGTATTTCCTTTGTGAAAAGCATTGTACTCCTTGAGGACCTCAGGTGCGATGCTTAGTACGTGTTTGCTTTTTGCAAGCAGACTCCCAAGTGTAACTTGGAACTATGGGAAGTGTGCTGTCCAGAGTTTGATGTGTCTTTGAGTAGAAAATGAAATCTCTGTCTTTGTATCCTCAAAGATCCGAAGATTTGGTCTTAGAGCCCCATTACAGTTCCACGTTGCTAGCTTCAAAGAGGTCCCATAGGTCTCATGGCGTCATCTAGAGTGGCACCCAAAAATAGCGACCTTCCCACAACCTCTATAAAATGTCAATTTTCCTTCTTGCCAGGCTGTCAATATCCTAGGCATACAGTCACGTGCCTGCACTAGCTGATTTGGAGTGAGTTCATCTCCCAAAACTATCCCTGAGCCTTTAAGTATTCTTCTTAGAGCAGTGAAATCTTTCCTAGTTTTAATTGATGGAAAGCGTAGGATAAGAGCTCTATCCTTGGAGCTTTCTCCCACCTCACGTGAATTGCCATTTCTGTTTCCCACCCTCCAAGTGGTTGTGTGCATAGTAACCATAGAGTTTCAAAATGCACAATTTTGAAACAGGTTTCGGACCATGTCTGAAACACCGTTCAAGAGGTTTTGTAAAAAACTTCAAGATAAATGTTTGACAGGTACTCATGGACACTAAAGGCAATGCACACTGAACATTGCACAACATGTCAAAGTCAAACATGAATTAGATATATTATGTGGTAGAGAACTCATGCCTTACTTGAAACTTGAACCTTGAAATGTCAAATAGAATAAAATGGCGACACCCTGAAAATGTTTGTCTTCAAAGAAATGCAAGTTTTAGAAACGCAGAGTTTGATTAACGTTTGCCCAAGATCTTTTGTGGAAGAAATGGGTTTCTTGGAAACTACGGTTGTGTGGATGGTTTTTGGATGCTGATGCTCTTTCGTTTCTTCTTCTTTGCTCTAGCCTTGCTACTGATCCTCACATGTAAGTATCTTGTCCTTTGTTGTTGCTTCTCCTCTTAAGGCAGTGTTGACAATTGACGTCAATGATGATTGTATAAGCTTGTTTTTTCCCTTCTTAGCTACTTGAATCCATGGGTCTACTTCCTCTCCTTGTTTTTGGGTTTGTTATAGCATTAACCTAAACTATATGTATTTTGATTGCTATGCATGACATGCTTGGTGTACACTCTTTGCACATGTTATAATGATGAGAACTTTTGACTTTTTAAAGCGTTTTTGGACGTGATTATGGGGGTCAGTGGGAGCAATATCGGTGTTTCCCTCACAACAACAGTTTGACAACTTCACGGTCAACCCTACTTTTGAGATTATGCTGTGTACCGTTTTTGAAGGTGACACGTATGGGGAGGATATTGATGTCTTCTTATAAAAAAGTGAAGCAATCTGATCAAAAGCACAAGCTGAGCAAAAGAAAGTTGCTGATTGATAAGCATCAACGTTTTTTACAGTTCTAAGTCGTAGATTGGGCGATTATATGGTTTGAGTAGGCAAGACTCCTCAGAATGAAGGGTAGGGATTATTTCAATCCTAAGGTTAGCTTGAGGTAGTATAGTCCTTCCGAGATTGGTAAGTGACTAATGCTATGACTTATCACTTCAGTATATTGATTACATGGACGATACACACTCTGGGTTCTTCTCTCTGTAAGTAACAATTGCATGGCTACAAGAGGTTAAAAGGAACCCTAAGAGATAAGGTTTCTCATCACACTGAGTATCCAAGGGGAAAAACTTAATGGGAGAAAAATGCCATTGGTGAGCCATTCATATTCACACTCACGTTACTACAAGACTACAATTTGTATTGCAAGCAAGGTAGTAGACTGGTAGTAATATCTATCCCAGACTTCTATGCTGAAATATGATATGGCAACCTTGATTTCTATATTTTGTGTTTGAGACACCTTACTTGGTAATTTGTAGATGTGAATTGCATTGTTATTATGTTGATAGTACTAGCTCTAAATAAGTGTTGAATGAACTAGAGCAAATTGCATTGTAGCATAGAAGACATGATAAGTTTTCCCTCTCTGGTTGTTTACGTCTAGCCTTGTTTATACATGTGGTTGTGCCACAACAACTTGCTATTCCTCTCAATTTTGTGCATAGTTAGATGCAAATGTGTATTTGTGCCATATACCTTGGACACATTCTATAAGCTTTTTTTAATTGCATACATATTTGAGGTTGTGTGAATAATGAAAATGTCAACATTTTGAAGAGGTTTCGTTTGCTGGATTCTGATGCTTTTAAGGAAGTCTAGAATTTCTTACTGTGATCACAATAAAATTCGATTGGACTTATTCTTGGTACACAGCTCATGCTAAACGAAGAGGGAGATCACTATGTCAGTGTGAAGAAACAAGCCCTTGAAAACATCCCCTTGCCAGCTGACTATCAGTTCTATTCTTCTGGAACTTCTGAAGATATAGTTTGCTTTGTTAGTACAAGCCTCCTTCAGCACAATAAGAGGAGGTCGGAGTTGATGAAAAAACTGAGACATAAAGAGGCCAGTGTTCTAGAGCTTCTTAGGAGTGAAGTGTGTGCTTTCATAAAGCAATTACAAATGGCCAATCAGGCAGTTGCAGCAATAGATGTTCTCGCATCATTTGCAGGTAAAATCTCAAACTGTAAATTGAGATATCCCTTGGTAGTAAGTATTTATGACTGATGACCGTTAATGCATGAGAAATCTCAAACTCTTTGGATCTGCAGAAGTTGCTGTTTCGAGGCAGTACTGCAAGCCAGCCGTTAGTAGTGGTAGTCGCTTAATCAAAGTGACAGCGGGCAGGCATCCTGTAGCTGAACTTCAAAGACCAAAGAGGGAGCTTTTTAATGCAAACTCTTTGAAAATGGGCTATCAACCTGAAATGGATAAAAAGATGGCTTCATGGACCTCTGATCTCAACAGCTTATATCCTGAGCAACATCGGCTCTGCCCTGATGTGCTTATATTGACAGGGCCACCTGCTAGTGGAAAGAGCTGCTTTCTGCAGCAGGCGGGCCTCATTCAGCTTCTTGCACAAATAGGAAGCTATGTTCCAGCAAAGGAGGCAGTTCTAGGGATAGCAGACACTATCTTAATGAAGGCAGAAGACTTAAACGATGTAAGTACTGGCAGAAGCTGTTTTGAGCTTCAGATGGACAGGTTTGTAAACATCCTACAAAATGCCACAAGCCAATCCCTAATATTGCTGGATGGCATTGACAGAGGATTGTCCTTGAATGATGATGGTGCAGTTACAAGGGCAATAGTTGAGTATTTAGCCCAGAATGTGAAGTCTCGAACTATGTTGACCACACACAACACCAACTTGGGTAGTTTGGAAGAGGAATTCTTGAATGTCGCGAACTTCCAGTGTATGAACGATATTGACACCCTGTTTTCCTACTGTGTTAAGCCGGGGTTTTATTTTGAGTCATCTGTTTCGGCCCTTGATAAGATAGATGGACTCCCAAAGTGGATCTCCATCAGAGCTACCCAATTGCTCTCTAAGGATGATACCTCGGGAGAGAAAGCTTGCCCTCTGGAGCAGAAGCTCAATGGCAATAACGTTACAAGTGCTGAACCCGTCCGGCTTGTAAACAACTCAGTAAACAAGGATAAAAAAGACAAGGAATTTCATGAGCTTGAGCAGGAACTGCTTGAAACTGTGGCATCAATGGAAAAGGCTGTTTTTGAGGTTCAACAAGACCGTGAGAGCGATGCGGAGTTCTCTCTCTCTAGACCACACGCTGAACAACTGAATTCTTCATCTGTTGACACAAGTGAATTGGCATCACGACCATCATCAGGTGTTTCTGAAGCAACAAAAAGGGTAAAAGATGCAGCAGTACGAGAATTGAACAACACAGAAGCTTTACAAGAGACCTGGCAGTTTGTGCTGCAAGCATTGGAAGACTACCCAGCTACTCATGCACTGGCGAAACAGAAGGTAACTCTACTAATGTTTCACAATATTTTCTTCTGGTTTGAGATTGAAAGGGAAAGAAACTGTATGGCATCAGAAGTGGGTGCTTATTTTGATAGTTTTCAGGTTGATTAGAGGTGAACTTATATATATTGTCACTTTGTCTGCCAGTGAGCTAAGCACAGCCAAGAAACTCATGAATTATTCCTTTAGTAGCTTTTCCTTTCTTGAGATCATTTGTTTTGCCAAATGAGTGTCTTCTCTAACCGCGTGCCTGACAAGTTGCACAACTTACAATTGAATCCCTTACTCTACCTTGTAACATCATCATCCATGAGGTTTTACATACCAGGTATTACAAGGGCTTTGATAAATGGGCTCTACTAGTTATAACCGCAGTGGCTTTTGAGCAAAATGACGCAAAACTGGTGGCTGTCTTTGGACCTTCGTTATCCCCTTAAGCCCGTTTCAGTCTCTTTAGCGACCGTTCTGCAGTTTTTGTATACACTTCAGGCCAAAATAGATTATGAACTAGTCAAAACTGTTTTTATCTTCTTTTGAACTTCTTGTAGTACTTACATAAAGACTCTTGCTAATTGTATAAATTTTCAATCCACGCTAACTATTATCTCTCCTTTTATGCAGGGGATTCTGGTCTTTGTGAAGAGGTCTCCAGAAGCTTCGGAAGTGCACATGACCACATCTGATTTGTTTTTGAAAAAATTCCTTCAGCAGGAACATGCTATTGCTTTGGAAAACGCATTTTTGACAGTTTTGAAGTCGCCTATTAGGCTCAAACTTACAGTTGCATCAGAGCAGAAGTAAGATGTGCTGGCCATAATTTGCCCAAGGTTTTTTGTATTCCATCTGTAATTTTTTAATTCATTGGCGCCCATTCGTCTATAGAGATCAAAATTGTACAGTATTTTACTAGGCTGTATTGAGGATCTTTTCTGCAAAATGGTTGAAATATGGAGGTTAAATGGTTAGAATCCTGGAGGCATCAATGTTTTGCAATTCATGGTAAAGGGAAGAAAAACTGATTATATACGAAAAAATAGTTGAAGAATCCTGCAAATTCGGAAATTACTACTAGTATTTCCATTTTGCATATTTACAACAAGAAAACCAAGCCACTCGGGAAAAAGGACTTTCCTAAACATTGTAGGACACAGTTATAGAAGAAGCCTATTCTCCAGCATGAGCTCTTGCTAGAAAGCAGGTTCAACTCTACCTTATGCATGTGCATACACTGTTTAACAAGAGGATTGTTCCCTTGACTTCAACTTTGCAATCCCAACAGGCAAATGAAAGTTCACTATGCTATAAGTACAAAAACATGAGAAAGCCTGCATGATTTGTTTCTACTGTGAAAAGTTTTAAAGAGGTGCATACTAAATCTCCAGCAACCTTTGAGAATCAAAGTGTAAATTTGCTCATTTTGTGCACTGGTCTTACAATTTCACTTCTAGGCTTCTTTGCATACAACCTAGAAAACCACATATGGTTCTTCTCCGGCAACTTTATGAAATTACAAGCTCACATATGGCTATCATTTCCTTTGGTGATATTTGTCATTTCCTCTTATCATTTGTAACATGTGATAATCTAAACAGTGAAGTTATTGCTGCAACTCATTAGAGCGTTTAGGACATGTTTGGATCTTTGTCTATTCTCTCAGTTTCTCTGCATCTAGCATCAATAGGTAGCATTCCAATTGGATGCATCACCCAAAGCAGCACCACCCACTCCTAAATCCTGTGATCCCCCTAGTTAAATGACATTGCTAATCTGAACCTGCCTACCTTGACCATTTCATCACCAAAGGGCATAACAGTCTTTATTGCTTGCCTTCTATGAAATTTTGTCATAATTGGTGCTTTACTATATGTAAGGAAGCTTCCAAGGACTTGCTGAAGTTCACAATAGCCAATGAGATAAAGTGGACATAGAAATTATTTTAGTGTTTGTCTTTGGGGAAATTACGGCCTTGTATTCATGAGCTCACATATTAACTGTCACTTGCCCCAATGAACATAATTAACTTTAGTGTTGTAGCCAAGCAAGCATTAGAATAAAGAAAGGTTGCCTCAATGCCAAGGAGAGATTGTAGAGTCCGGAAGCTCTCTGTCATTGGACGTATGTGCATTAACTTGTTGGTTGAACTCATTAAATCTTTTTAGATCAAGGCTTACAAGTTAAAGGAAGAGTCGGTCTTTATAGCGGTACAATGCATGCAAGGCTTTGGTGAGGAAAGATATGGTGTTTTGGTTTTGAGGTGAGTAAGATATGGTGAATTGATTTCGAACGTCATGAGTATAAACTAGGAAAGGTACCAAGGACAATAGATATTTGGCATATAGATTCATTCTTTAGTGCAGTATGTGGGCCTAATTGTGCCACCCATATAACACTTCAAAACTCACATGGGTCCATAAAGCATTTGATGATGTGAAGTTGCGGTGCAACACCTTTCTCCTAATGGACAACATTGTTGACATAATATTAGTAGGTTGCTTTTAGGGTTTTTTTAAAACAAGAGCAAGGCATACATATCTTGGATTCATTTAAGCTTAGGATGCAAATGTTCATAAGACATCATGATTCCTCATGTCTAACATTAGGTTTAAGTTTGGTAGCTCAATATGATATGAATCTATTCCATCATAATGTCCTAAAGAGGCAAATATATTTTATCATATGAATCTACTAAAATCCTCCTATACTCATGGTTGGTCTGAAAAATAACAATGATACTAGTAGTCTAATACTATGGAAAGACCGTGCTTTAAAGGGATGAGTAGGAAAAAGTTTTAGGCAAGGGAAATTGGATAGTGATTCCCATTGCGTATGCGATGTATAATGAAAGAGGTTCCATTTTTTTGGATTCATTGACTTGAGAGGAATCTTGATCTACCAAGGTGGCACCTCGACCATAGTGGATCAACTTTATGTACATCCTTGCACTGCAAATTTATGATGGATAGATGTATCTTGCCTACAATCTTTCTATGTGATTTGATCTTGCCTTACAGATTTTTTAACCCATGTTAATCAAAAAATTTAATGTTGTAAAATGGAGGTTATGATTTATGGAGCTTTTGAAGTAGGCTTCTTCTAACAATAGAGCTTTTTAACATGGTTTAATGCTTGAACTAGTACTCACTCTAAGGGGAGAGAGAGAGAGAGAGAGAGAGAGAGAGAGAGAGAGAGAGAGAGAGAGAGAGAGAGAGAGAGAGAGAGAGATTCTATAAATTGAAAATAGATGTTAGTAGCTATGAGTTTTTGGGAAAAAAATCAATCAACATAGAAACCTATACAATAGTCACTACACTTTTCATAGAAGAAAATTGATCTATGATCAATTATCCTTACTATCATTGCCTTACAAGGGCAGTACTTGGGAATTAAATCCAATTAGGTAGCAAAGTGGTTTTTCATCCAAATGAACATAAAGAATTAAGGATTGATTATAACACCAACTCTTTTTCATAAGAAATTGACCCATGCTTACCATTGTATACCCAAAAATTGATGTGGCTTTCTTTGGCAATGACGCTAGGTTGTGAAAGATTCAACTAATTGATTATGTTAGATATTGATTAGTGTCATAGGAGAACTTGTTGGTGCTAACAATAGCTCGTCCCCAAGTACCTCACATTAGTATGCTTGTCCTCGCATGAAACAATGAGTTTTGTGCTAACTTGATAGCACTCTGACTATCACCATGCAAAATTGGACCATTTGCATTAATGCTCAAATTCCCACTAGATTGCAGCTTCCTTGCTTGCATTGGACATTGCAACATTCTCCGCGCCCATGGTAGAGTGAGACTCACAATCTTGTAAATAAGATTGCATGAAAATTAACTACTAGTGAATGTAAAGACATAACTTGCCTTTGATCTTCTATTTTCCACATTTCTTGCATAATCTACATCCGGTAGACAACTACACATGCGCCCTTATCTCCAGAGAAAATGCACAAATCATTATCATTCTAGTATCTCATCACATGTTTCACTACCTCATAGTGCTTGTTGCGAGGATTCACCATAAACTGCTAACGACTTTCACTACAATGTCATGGGGTACATCCAAGAGCCAACAAAAAAATCGTAAGAAATGTTGGCGATCTCAAAGCTTTCCCTATCAAATTTGGGGAAATCCTCTTTGCTCAATTGGTGAAATTTCTTGCATATTGAAACACTTTAGTACATGGCAACAAACTTACCCACTATGTGACAAGTAAAGGAACTTCTTCGACTTGTACCGCATAATGCCCATGCCAAGAATAAGGTTTGCTTTACCCGAATCCTTCATTTCAAAGTTCTCATGCAATAAATCTACCTAAAGATTGTCATTCCCACATTATTCACATATAGGATTAAGACCCCTCAGGCAAGCTAGCTCCCCTCTTGTCCTCTACTTTGGTTGAGCCGAATTATAGAGGGCGTCTTTGAAAGTAAAAAGGTTTATTAAACACAAAAATGTATAAAGAGATTCATATGCGTTTCATAAACATCACATGAGCACTTGTATCTTCGCATTCAGCACATGTTTGAAAGGTGCAATTATCATCACATTTCTCATCTAATGTTAGAAGCTTCCATATATTTACCATTTCTCTTGTTGTGATTTCAACCTATGGGATTCACTCTCTACAGAAAAGGACATGCCACCTACAAGCGGAGAGTCTTGGAAAACCCCCGACTCATGTGAACTAAAAATGACCCTCTTTCTACACGTATATGACATCTATTTATTGAAATTACTATGCCTTCGGTATAGTTTCTTACCTTCAAGTTTTAAAAAGACCAAACTTGACGCCATACAAGTTCCATTTTTAAGTCAATACCTTAATTATATTGGCTTGTATCCTCTTTATAGGGACATGTAACCACATGTAATTCACTAGAAATAGTTTTCTTGTTTACTATTAAAAAGCCCTTATTTGTATGTCTATATGTATGTTATCAATCTTTTCCACTACCCCCAAACACCCTCATTGCCCCCTTGGAGTATATATCACAACGCCTCTCCCTTAGTAATGAAGGAGAAATTATTAGGGGTCTACCCCTCACTTATACGCTTATCTACCCTCCCAAAGAACCCCGTTCCCTTGCATTACATGGTACGATAAGTTTCTCACGGAGAATCCTTTAGGGATTTTAATTATGCATGTCCATTCAACTTAATATCACCGATTCAATGCTACAATGTCAAAAGTGTAAGTCCTTGTGTCTAATTGCAGATATGATATGCACACACCCACTTAAGAAGTAAAGACAACAAAGTGGGTCCATCAAAATCGAGATGCTTATCTCTTGGCTAGGTGTCCTTGCAATCAAACCAAATGCACTTGCACGAGACTTGGTGCACTTTCACACGACATTTGAGACAATGATAAGTTTAATCCAACTATTACATACCAAGTTGTGGCGAGACACAATTGGTCATAAGTTTGGATGATCACATGAAGGTGTCGTGTTATTTTGGTGCCATATGCATGCCCCATGCTTTTTGTATCTTAAATCTTATCCTTTTTGTCAATTTCCATGTTTGGGCTGGTGAGCAACAATTCTACCAACCTAAAAGGTGCATTTGCAAGAGTCCACTCACTTAGACACATAAAAGAAATGGTGTGTCAGTCCTTGGATCACCTCTATAAGAACAAATTGGTCATGGTATAGAGCAGCCTTCTAGCAAGGAGATTTTTTAGCTAGAGATTGATGACATTATTGCCACGATCATGAACACAAAGGGGCTCCCATAAAATGACGTGTACTCCACCCACTATATGAGTGAGCGAGGGTGTTTGACATAAGCCAACAAGCACGTTGTTGTAGCACCCTGTAATGTGGATAACGAATGATTTTTTGGGCTATGGAGAATGATCTAGCAAAGTCATTAATGATGGGCTATCTCTATGATGTACCACATGTAAAAATGCACTCAAATGCCATTTTTTCCTAACTCCAATGTTGTTTATACATAGAACTTAAGATTGGTGGCTATAACGCATGTGTCATGTACGGTAAGGGTTGTATGCTCATTGATTGCTAGTGCCAAGAAAATTGATTGTCGAAGGTCACAAGGCATTTCGTCTAGAGTCCCATGATCTACATGAGGGCCTTTTGGGAGGTGAGCCTCGAAGGATATCTCCTTGAGGTTGGTTGGGAAAAATTGTCTACATGATGAGGGACTTTCCCATTAGATGAATACGTTCTTAATATATACCGTTTGAGTTTTCCTACTATATGAAATTGAAAATCAACCACTTGATGGATCTGATGTAGAGATCATCTTATTAGAAAGAAAGATACATAGTGCTAGGATGGGCTTGCAGGATGATGGCCCGATGGAGCGTTATTGGGTGTGAAATCTCGAGAATTGGGGAACGAAGCTATCTGGGCTCCTTGGGTTGTTTCCAAGACCCAAGACCATAAGGTGCATGCCAACATGATTAATAGACTCTCAAAGTGACATTTACAAAGTACATAAAGCTTATTGGTCTAAAGTTTCAGGATTGGCATAAAAGATGCATCACATATATAAGACTTGGTTTCACTGATTAAAGGTTCTTTTTATTCCATTTCTTGTATGACCTCCTAAATTTTTTGTTTGCAAGTTATTTTGTTGATGGCCATCGAGGGATCTTTGTTTGTGAGCGCTCGCTACACCATCTACAGGTTTGTGAGGCTGATCCATTCAATTTTGTAGAAGAAGATTGAAACACCCTTAGTACCAACCACCACACACATGAAATAGAAGTGGTTTGTATGTTTAAAATTCACTTCCCCTCAACCATGTTTACCATTCAAGTACATCTCCTTATCCACCCACATAGTCGACAAAGTGGAAATTCTGGGTGTAGTGCTTTCTAGATGAATATTCTTCCTAGATCACTTTATGAAGATATTGAAGGGCATTGTGCCTCAAAATGTGTTTCCAAAGGGTAGCATGGTTGAGGGATGTTTGGTTTTTGAGTCATTTTTGTGCATTGTAGAGTGGCTCTCAAGAGTCAAAGTTTGATCTCGTGATGACAATGCATGACGAATGCTTGACTAGAGTTGTAATGGTGGAATCTGGCATGCTGAAGAGAATAAAATGTGAAACTAGAAAAAAGGATCAACCTCTTTTGTATGCTTCACGACTAAAAAATTTGAGAAATGGATTGACCGATATGGGGATGAAAAGTGGGAGATAGAAGCTACCTGACATGCTTTTAGAAGACCAATACACTACTCATGGGAGCTTGGGGTCCCACCCTCTTGCATGAATTTTAGATGGCTACCTGAGGCGCTAGTGAGAGGCATAAGAAGAGAACATACACAGGTGACATGTGAGGAATGGGAGTTCTCTTGTAATCCCGAGGTAAATCTCTAACTTCAATTCCTCAACAACTTCTACTTTGTTATGGCTTGGCAATCTGGTCAAGTATCTTTTAACAATCTTAAGGTAGTACAATTCGTATACACTCACTTCGTCCCATGGATGACACTTTGGGGTGACACAAATCATTACACCTCTTAACGGGAAAAAAAGTTCCTTGACATTCCTATGTGTGTTCACACATATCACTACTATAATATGGTAAATCCCCCCTGGGAATCATGCCATAACATGAGGTAGCACTCATCTATAGGGAAGTAGTATACCCTATAAGATTAGGTCACAAAGGGGAGTAAGCCCAAAGCTTTGAAAAAAGCTTCAAACCTCACGTGGTAGAGACTTTGTGAAAAGATTAGGAAGGTTGTCATGGGTAGGTACATAAGCTAAGGTGACTCCTACAGAGAGTCTCAAGGAATGATGATACACCTTGATGTGATTTGTACCAACATGGAGCACGTAGGTTCCTCAACTCAATAGCCCAAGCACTATGGCTGTTAATAAAGTTTGTTGTGGCAAACTATTTTCCAACACCCAAGTCACTCAAAAGGCATCTAAGCAAAAGACAATCAGTAGTACTTATGAAATCTACCCTATACTTAGCCGCACAACTAGAAATGTCTATTGTAGGTTGCTTCTTGCTCAACCAAGATATGGATATTCTCTCAAGCATGAAATAAATACCACTAGTAGACACTCATGTGTCATTGCAACAACCCAATCTAACTCTAGAAAACCATGCAAATCTAGTGGCAATGATCGTCTCTTGGGATAAAACACCCCAAGAAATGTAGTGCCACTCAAGTAGCGAAAGGTCTACTTGACTATCTTCCGATGCGTAGAACCTAGGCTATGCATACTCACTTGTGAGACATCATAATGAACATCTTGCCTCATAATGCATAAATAGATCATGCAACCAATAGCTTGCTAATAAAGAGTGACATCAAAGTTATTTATAATATCATAAAGAGTAAGCCTCAAATCTGTCTCCATATGAGTAGCAATAGGCCTACAATCTTCTAAGCAAAATCTACACAACAATGTCTCGATGCACTTTATGTGACACAAAGAAATCCATCCATCATTTTGCTTAAACTCTATGCCCAAACATGCAAAATCCCCAAATTTGACATTTTCAAACATACATTAAATCAACCTAAAATCACCAATATGTTCTAAAACATGCATCATCTACACAGGACATACATGGTCAAGGTTGGACTATTCTAAAAACCATATGCAATTGTTTTCATACCAAGCATGTGGAGCTTACTTCAAACCATGCAAATAATTCTTAAGTTTCCACACCTTATTATCCTTCCCTTTTTGAAAAAAATCACTACATATACGCTTCCTCATAGAAAACACCATTCAAAACTACAGTATTTATGTCCAATTGGTGTACATTTCAATCATTATGAATTGCCAATGCAAAAATGCTATGAATGGTCATCATACAACAAGTGAGAGCAAAAGTCTCATCATAGAAGCTAAGCCACACAAAAATTGAGTCATTTTTCAGAATAGCATCATACATTGATGGCATTGCAACCAACTAGTTTCATGAATTTTGTGCTTCATCCAATGACAAAAGTTCTTCCATAATGTGTTTTGATGTTCTATCGATGGTGGGAATGTGGAATCAATGCCCCACTTATGCCACATCCCCACTACGCAATCATAAAGGGTGTATACCATCACCCTTCCTTGTTGGTGCCACACCTATTGCCACAACTTCACTTGCCATTCCTGGGTTTGTGCAGCCATCATACAATATCTTTTATATCATCACTCATGTGGAGACCACTTTGGATAGACACCACAAGAGATCCCTATAGTAGAGACCCCCGCACAAACCTCTTGCCCCTATAGTCGAAGTCATTAAGATGGGTATTCTTACAATATAAATCACATCACAAATGATGTATACATGGATGAGCACAATCAATGCTTGATTTCTTGTATGAATAAGTTGTGCCACCAAATTCTCATGCGCTCCATTCTTGAGCCTTGTAAGAATCAAGAAAAAGCATTAGATTATTGCTATCCTCCAATTTGAGTTCCCCATGCCTTTCTCTATAGGTTGCTTCTCCACTGGAGTGATGATATCTTGGATGAACAAGCACATAAAACACAAGCGTTCATATGCTTGCTGAGCCTGCTAAGAGGAATTGGACAAGCCAAACTAGGTTCAAAAGGATGATTTGAGGACAATTGTGGGACTCCCCTAACATACGAAGCTAGCACAGAGAGAATGCCAGGGCATGAGTGGGAGGTGAGTGGAGACACATGACCTTGGGTGTGGTTGCAAGAAGGATGTTGTAAGTGGTACTCCATATCCTAAATTTTTATTAAGTGTTCTTTGTAATCCTTTGGTATGATTTAATGCTTGCAATAGTACGTCATTAGTAAAGCTATCAAAACTTAAGCAAGCATATGATGCAAAGAAGGATATGTGTTCCCTCTTATAGAAACTAACCTCATAGGGTGGATCTATGAGTTATTTGGTCTTATAGCATAGTTTATTTTGTTGATTTTCCTTTGTCATTGTTACTTCTGGACTATTGTTTGTTATCACCTGTTGATGAGCAATCTCCATTGCGACCCAAGTTGATGAGAGATGGGCTATCATTGACCCAGTAGCACTTTCACAATGTTTAGCAATGACATGTTCTTTGTCCTACCCATGTGAGGTGGTCTTTTGCAAGACTTTCTCTCTTTATCCATTTTGAAAATATCCCTTGGAATGAAGACGGTACCTAGACACAAAAAGCTCCAATTAAGAGAATCTCTATGGCTTTCGGCCATCTATAGCATCAGAGATTTTTTGGCCCGAGAGAGAGAGAGAGAGAGAGAGAGAGAGAGAGAGAGAGAGAGAGAGAGAGAGAGAGAGAGAGAGAGAGAGAGAGAGAGAGAGAGTATTCATCAACACTTAGCCTTGGGCCAATACACTTGGCTAGCTGGGATCAAGGACGGGAAGGGAGAAGACACAGTAGGGTAGAGCAATAGTGTCGATAATGTTGGCAACAAGAGTAGACAAGGCTCCCCACCTCTAGCTTCTGCTTCTTGGGCACTCCCTTGTCCTCCTTATCCCTCTTATATTCTATGAAGCATGCATGGATAGTATGTATCGGAAAGGTGAATTGCTCCCCTTGAATGTGAACTCCTTCAACCTCCATGCAATCTGTTGTTGCCTCTTCGTTCGGTCATGTATATAGTCGTGCTTGCTGCCACTGATCGGGCTCGTTCATTTTCCATTGATGAGCACATTGCATGTGCCATTACATGGAGTATGGGCAAATAGTATGTGCACTGTCTAGAAGATAGTATGTGCTGAATAACAGACAAGATTTGCATCATGCTACATTCAATTATGTGATGTATTGCATGATGGTTTGCATTGCATGGAGTATGTACCATTGATGAGCACATTATGGACTAGCTATATCCCACACAATATGTGCTATTGATGGGCCACTTTGCTATTATAGCTTTATCATGGTGTTGTGAAGCATAATAACTACGTGATTAGTGTAGTTTGAGATGGTCATAAACTATTATGGCTCTATGAATGCATTATGTGCTGCTCACGCCATAGGTGGATGGGATCCAACACCACTTGCCAAGATCAGCTTTCCTTATAGGCCGATGCAACCTCTCAAATACATCACTAAAGGTGAATATACAAACGCAATGAGCCGAGAGAATAGCCTAGTCGTTGCTAACAAATGGAAAAGCAAAAAGGTAGCATGTGTTTAAATCTTTTAATAGGGATTGGATCTTATTGAAGAGTGAAGATTTGTCCAACTAGGGCTCTCTTCTTGCGACTAAGCCTTCCCTGGTGCATTTTGATCGTGCTTGTTCAATCTCATCTACACTCTATCCTTCCTTCATCCACGTCATCCATTTATCTCTCCTATGTATTGATGAAGGATAGACCGTGGATGAGACCGAACCGGCCAATCAAAATTAACAAATTTGATTTCAAATCCTCCTTCCACTAGTCTTGCCATGACGCTTGGAGACCGCATCATGTGCAAAGGCTTTATTCAGATAGAGTACTTTTAATAGCTGACTGCAATCCAGACTTGTTGCACCATTCGGAAGTCCAAACAAGTACGCTGGGGGGGGGGGGGGGGGGGGGGGGGTCCGATGAGTTTGATCGTTGACTCACCATCAAATGTTTTGGGCAAATTTTGGTCCTGTAGGCCATTACTATCACACAGCGCATAGGCCAAGGCCCAAGGGGGTGGGGACAAATTTCAAGCCTCATGTGCTACAAAGATTCCATTTGGGCCATCAACTTTGGTATCCTAAACTCTTTTCTAGACTCTCTCTTTCTTTATTGTACGTGTTGTACTAGCTTTGGCTAAGGCCATTTTGCACCATACTAACATCGGACTGTACCGCTACTAGACACTCAGACATGTCGACCGAGTCCCCACAAATGAAAAGCCCGCTCTACTAGAGTGAGGTCACTCGATGTACTTTATGTGACACAAAGAAATCCATCCATCATTTTGCTTAAACTCTATGCCCAAACATTGATGCAAAAGCCCCACATTTGCTAGTTTCAACATACATTAAATTGGATTAAAATCACCGATATGTTCTAAGAAATGCATCATCTACACACGACATACATGGCCACAGTTGGACTATTCTAAAAACCATATGCAATTGTTTTCATACCAAGCATATGGAGCTTACTTCAAACCATGCAAATATTTCTTAAGCTTCCACACCTTATTATCCTTCCCTTTTTGAAGAAAATCACTACATATACGCTTCTTCATTAAAAAAACCATTCAAAACTACAGTCTTTATGTCCAACTCGTGTACATTTTAATCATTATGAATTGCCGATGCAAAAATGCTATGAATGGTCATCATACAACAAGTGAGAGCAAAAGTCTCCTCATAGAAGCTAAGCCTCACAAAAATTGAGTCATTTTTCAGAATAGCATCATACATTGATGGCATTGCAACCAACTAGTTTCATGAATTTTGTGCTTCATCCAATAACAAAAGTTCTTCCACAATGTGTTTTGATGTTCTATTGATGATGGAGGGGGATGCATGGTGAAGATGTGGAATCAATGCCCCACTTATGCCACATCCTCACTACACAATCATAAAGGGTGTATACCATCACCCTTCCTTGTTGGTGCCACACCTATTGCCACAACTTCACTTGCCACTCCTGGGTTTGTGCAGCCATCATACAATATCTTTTATATCATCACTCATGTGGAGACCACTTTGGATAGACACCACAGGAGATCCCTATAGTAGAGACCCCCGCACAAACCTCTTGCCCCTATAGTCGAAGTCATTAAGATGGGTATTCTTACAATATAAATTACATCACAAATGATGTATACATGGATGAGCACAATCAATGCTTGATTTCTTGTATGAATAAGTTGTGCCACCAAATTCTCATGGGCTCCATTCTTGAGCCTTGTAAGAATCAAGAAAAAGCATTAGATTATTGCTATCCTCCAATTTGAGTTCCCCATGCCTTTCTCTATAGGTTGCTTCTCCACTGGAGTGATGATATCTTGGATGAACAAGCGCATAAAACACAAGCGTTCATATGCTTGTTGAGCCTGCTAAGAGGAATTGGACAAGCCAAACTAGGTTCAAAAGGATGATTTGAGGACAATCATGGGACTCCTCTGACATACGAAGCTAGCAAAGAGAGAATGTCAGGGCATGAGTGGGAGGTGAGTGGAGACACATGACCTTGGGTGTGGTTGCAAGAAGGATGTTGTAAGTGGTACTCCATATCTTAAAATTTTATTAAGTGTTCTTTGTAATCCTTTGGTATGATTTAATGCTTGCAATAGTACGTCATTAGTAAAGCTATCAAAACTTGAGCAAGCATATGATGCAAAGAAGGATATGTGTTCCGTCTGATAGAAACTAACCTCATAGGGTGGATCTATGAGTTATTTGGTCTTATTGCATACTTTATTTTTTTTATTTTCCTTTGTCATTGTTACTTCTAGACTATTGTTTGTTATCACTTGTTGATGAGCCGTCTCCATTGCAACCCAAGCTGATGAGAGATGGGCTATCATTGACCCAGTAGCACTTTCACAGTGTTTATATTTTGTATTTATATATGACATTATTTCCATATATTACCCTTCTTTGCCAACATATGATTTTGTGAAGAACGAGTTGCTCTATGCATTCATTTTGGTTGCAGCACATTAACACTTATGTACACTTTTAAACATAGTGAAATACACCTAGTGGTTGAAATCTCAATTTTGCAATCCTCTTGTCTTTTTATTGTCAAATTGTGGTATGACAGAGTCTATCTCAAAATAATTGGTTTGGTTGGCAAACTCAATGAGACATGGCCTCATCTATTTGGTGGTTGATGGAGGCTTTTCCACCCCCAAAATAAAATTATGCATGGCCTTTGCCTGTTGCTACTATTATCTGCAGAGCATTGATATTAGCATTGTCAAGCATGTATCTCTATGCATCATTGTCACAATTGGTATATACTGGTTGTGATAATAGTGCATAAAGCAACACCCATAACAACCAACACTTTGATAGCGTTGTACATAGTCTTAACATCCATCTAATGTACACTCTAACCATTATGAGCTTCCAATGTAAAACTTCTACAAATGGTAGTCATAAAACAAGTGGGAGCAAAAGTCTCATCGAAACCAATGTCCTCTTGAGCATAATCTTTTTCCACAAATCTAGCCTTTTAGCAAGCAACACTACGTTAAGCTTATGATTCAACTTACCCCCCCCCCCCCCCCCCCCCCCACCCCCCAAACCCACTTAGTCCTAATGGATTTTCTACAGGGGCTTAGTCACATAAACATCACGTGCCTTTCTTTGTAATGGCACATCATATTTAGAGTACATTGTAGCCAACCAAATTTTCAAATGTTATGCTTCATCGAATGACAAGGATTTCTCATCATCACACTTACTAGACACAACCAAACTATAACATTCTAACGCATAAGAGGCATGCTAAGTACTTGAATAAGTATGATTAAACAAAGATGCATCCAATTTACTATCACATAAAGTTTGCATCAATTGTTTTGGCTATCACATAAAGTCTGCATCAACCATTTTCGCATACTTCTAGGCTATTCCCTTTTACACCTATCCTCATCAAGTACATCTTGTATGTCTACATTATCAATGCTCTAATTCACAAAATCATTTGAAACCTACATATGTTGAGGCTTAAATTTGTACTCCCATCATTAAATGGAGGCAACAACATATCGTGAATATTTTTTTATGTCACATGTATTACCTTGGTATACGCTAAAAAAGGTTGATCTCCTATTGAGCTACAACTTCTACAAAAGCGACATGTTGACTAACCAATATATTTTTGGCTTGTGGATGATACACTTTGCAATGTATTGAAGCATAAGCCAAGCAACCAAACTCGGGGGGGGGGGGGGGGGGGGGGGGGGGGGGGGGGGGGATTCACTTAATAATTATGTGACTATCACATGAGTGCAAAAGAAGGGGTTATTAAATTTCACTTTTTTCTCACATTTTCACATACAGAAGAGTACCATAAAATGGTTCTATGAAAAGAAAATTATAGATTGAATATGAAAAGGGTGTATTTTATTTGTAAAAAAATCATAAATAAGGAGTTTGAAAAATAGTCCTTGAACGCACACAATTTATACATATGACCCCCCCCCCCCCCCTCCCCCACAAACCCCCCGAGCAACCAAATATGAACAAGTGACCAATAGATGGCTTTTTATCATGTACAATGATATATTGCAATGCTTCAATGGACATAAGAAAAACACATGAAAAAGTCATGCTAAAACACGTGCCAAAACCTTGGATTTTGACCATATTTCCTTCTATATTCAACGTACATTGAACTCTTTAGACATATATTCCCTTCCTTTGATCAGATTGAAGGGTGCCCATAGTAATACCAAATACATTTTTGGCCTCAAGTATAAATGCTTGAAATGATTGATAGTTTTTCTTCAGCCTAGGTACTAATCCATAGTTGGAGTAACCCTCAATAATAAAGTCACGAAATACAAATGGTTCCAACAACAAGATGGAGTATGCATCGTGTCACAAGCTATAATTTAACCAATCAAGTGTGCAAGTTGATTGGTTAAATTATACACCCACAAAACAAAGTGAAAGATATCACAATTGTATCACCAATACTTGACATTGTCATTATCACTCACCAATGCCTCTATCACTTGAGGTATATTTATTAATGCTCCATAATGCTTTTGACAATCAACACAAGAAATCGAAAAAGCATGGAACTTGTATTGTCTAATCTGATTGGCGGACAATGGTGATTGGGCCAAGCGGCCATATCGAGAGGCCTTATTGCAGAAAAAGGCCTTAGGCCAACCAAGTAACAAGAAGCTCGTTGGGAAATTTGTGTGCTAGCTTTGGTAGGCAAAACAACCAAAGCATTGCAATGCTCCTGTTGAGCATATCCTTCAATCAATGCACTCAAAGAGATGACATTCTGAATAGGAAGCAAGTCAAATACTTTTTGTGCTATTAGCATCTTGCACAATGTTGGAGGCCTCATTTTGCTTCCAATGAAAAGCAATGACATGTTCTTTGTCCTGCCCATGTGGGGTGGTCTTTTTCAAGACTTTCTCTCTTAATCAGTTTTGAAAATATCCCTTGGAATGAAGATGGTAACTACACACAAAAAGATCCAATTAAGAGAATCTCTATGGCTTTCAGCGATCTCTAGCATCAGAGATTTTTCTTCCTATGAGAGAGAGAGAGAGAGAGAGAGAGAGAGAGAGAGAGAGAGTATTCATCAACACTTAGCCTTGGACCAATACACTTGGCTAGCTGGGATCAAGGACGGGAGGGGGGAAGACACAACAGGGTAGAGAAATGGTGTCGATAGTGTTGGCAACAGGAGTAGACGAGGCTCCCCACCTCTAGCTTCTGCTTCTTGGGCACTCCCTTGTCCTCCTTATCCCTCTTATATTCTATGCAGCATGCATGGATAGTATGTATCGGAAAGGTGAATTGCTCCCCTTGAATGTTAACTCCTTCAACCTCCATGCAATTTGTTGTTGCCTCTTCGTTTGGTCATGTATATAGTCATGCTTGCTGCCACCGATTGGGCTCGTTCATTTTCCATTGATGAGCACATTGCATGTGCCATTCCATGGAGTATGGGCAAATAGTATGTGCACTGTCTAGAAGATAGTATGTGCTGAATAGCAAACAAGATTTGCATCATGCTACATTCAATTATGTGATGTATTACATGATGGTTTGCATTGCATGGACTATGTACCATTGATGAGCACATTATGGACTAGCTATATCGCACACAATATGTGCTATTGATGGGCCACTTTGCTATTATAGCTTTATCATGGTGTTGTGAAGCATAATAGCTACGTGATTAGTATAGTTTGAGATGGTCATAAACTATTATAGCTCTATGAATGCATTATGTGATGCTCACGCCATGGATTGATGGAATCCAACACCACTTGCCAAGATCGGCTTTCCTTATAGGCCAATGCAACCTCGCAAATACATCACTAAAGGTGAATATACAAACACAATGAGCCGAGAGAATAGCCTAGTCGCTGCTAACAAATGGAAAAGCAAAAAGGTAGCATGTGTTTAAATCTTTTAATAGGGATTGGATCTTATTGAAGAGTGAAGATTTGTCCAAGTCGGGCTCTCTTCTTGCGACTTCACCCAAAACACTGCTCACCTAACCAAAGTTTAAAAGAACAACAGAAACTATACCAAAACAAGATTGATGATCAAGACTACCATCAAAAAGTAGTTGAGGCAAGTCTATACTACACATAAATCATTTGCTTGATGCCAATCAAACATGAGGCTAAGCAACTCTTATAGTGAGGTAGCAGCAGGTGGTCAGGAAGCACTTTTATACACAAAGAATAGCCAAGAGTTGGAATACTTCATAACCAAATTAATAGCTAAAACATATCCCAATAGTACCAAAAAAGACCTCATCTAATACTAGACAGAACATTTGACTTGTGTTAATAGATGGGCATCCTTTTGTAAGATCATGATGAATGTCATGTAGATGGCACCAAGTTCAAGTCATGATACCGCATCAGATAGAGCAATAGATAGACTATCATGTGATGTAATATTGAATCGAGAAAGTGAGTTATAGAATGCACCCACGATCACTCTTTAGTTTTCCCTTGCTCATGGTAAAACGATGAAGGTCAAAATTTAGACTCAAATGCCATTTTTCACCAAGGGGCAACATAATGCGTTCCAAAAACCCCACATTTTTAACAAGAATACCTTCACTAGACGTGTGCTCATTGTTATTCTACAAAATCCCTTATTCTCCAATTCAAACATATATCTTGGTCTATCTGTCACTATTTTTGCCTCTTTTCAGCTTAGACATATGCCAATCGATAGCATGGTAGCTAGACGATCAATCAGAGGATCAAGCGTTGCTTAAATGTGAACCATAGCATGGTTTTTCTACACAACTATCATCACATTGTTACCAACTATCATATTTATGCCAATCAATCATATATCTATTCCAGTTCATAGCCATTATAAAGCACGGAGCCATAGCTAGCCAGGACAACGACTTCTTCAGAAACCATCCTCTTACACCCTTGTAGTGCCATGCTCTTGAGATCAAGCCTTCCCTGGTCCATTTTGATTGGGCCGGTTTGGTCTCATCTACACTCTATCCTTCCTTCATCCATGTCATCCATTTATCTCTTCTGTGTATTGAAGAAAGATAGACCGTGGATGAGACCGAACCATCCAATCAAAATTAACAATTTGATTTCAAATCCTCCTTCCACTGGTCTTGCCATGATGCTTGGAGACCGCATCATGTGCAAAGGCTTTATTCAGATAGAGAAATTTCAATAGCTGACTGCAATCCAGACTTATTGCACCATTTGGAAGTCTGAACAAGTACGCTTTGGGGGGGGGGGGGGGGGGGGGGGGGGGGGGGGGGGGGGGGGTGACTCACCATCAAATGTTTTGGGCAAATTTTGGTCCTTTAGGCCATTACTATCACACAGCACATAGGCCAAGGCCTAAGGCCCAAGGGGGTGGCGACAAAGTTCAAGCCTCATGTGCTACAAAGATGCCATTTGGGCCATCAACTTTGGTATCCTAAACTCTTTTCTAGACTCTCTCTTTCTTTATTGTACGTGTCGTACTAGCTTTGGCTTAGTCCATTTTGCACCATACCAACATCAGACTGTACGCTATTAGACACTCAGACATGTCAACCGAGTTCCCACAAACGAAAAGCCCGATCTACTACAGTGAGGTCACTTGATGTACTTTATGTGACACAAAGAAATCCATCCATCATTTTTCTTAAACTCTATGCCCAAATATTGATGCAAAAGCCCCAAATTTGACAGTTTCAAACATACATTCAATCAGCCTAAAATCACCAATATGTTCTAAAAAATGCATCATCTACATACGACATACATGGTCGCAGTTGGACTATTCTAAAAACCATATGCAATTGTTTTCATACCAAGCATGCGGAGCTTACTTCAAACCATGCAAATATTTCTTAAGCTTCTACACCTTATTATCCTTCCGTTTTTGAAAAAAATCACTACATATACGCTTCCTCATACAAAACACCATTCAAAACTATAGTCTTTATGTTCAATTGGTGTACATTTCAATCATTATGAATTGCCAATGCAAAAATGTATGAATGGTCATCATACAACAAGTGAGAGCAAAAGTCTCCTCATAGGAGCTAAGCCTCACAAAAATTGAGTCATTTTTCAGAATAGCATCATACATTGATGGCATTGCAACCAACTAGTTTCATGAATTTTGTGCTTCATCCAATGAAAAAAGTTCTTCCACAATGTGTTTTGATGTTCTATCGATGGTGGAGGGGGATGCATGGTGAAGATGTGGAATCAATGTCCCACTTATGCCACATCCCCACTACACAATCATAAAGGGTGTATACCATCACCCTTCCTTGTTGGTGCCACACCTATTGGCACAACTTCACTTGCCACTCTTGGGTTTGTGTAGCCATCATACAATATCTTTTAGATCATCACTCATGTGGAGACCACTTTGGATAGACACCACAGGAGATCCCTATAGTAGAGACCCCCGTACAAACCTCTTGCCCCTATAGTCGAAGTCATTAAGATGGGTATTCTTACAATATAAATTACATCACAAATGATGTATACATGGATGAGGACAATCAATGCTTGATTTCTTGTATGAATAAGTTGTGCCACCAAATTCTCATGCGCTCCATTCTTGAGCCTTGTAAGAATCAAGAAAAAGCATTAGATTATTGCTATCCTCCAATTTGAGTTCACCATGCCTTTCTCTATAGGTTGCTTCTCCACTGGAGTGATGATATGTTGGATGAACAAGCACATAAAACACAAGCGTTCATATACTTGTTGAGCCTGCTAAGAGGAATTGGACAAGCCAAACTAGGTTCAAAAGGATGATTTGAGGACAATCATGGGACTCCCCTGATAGACGAAGCTAGCAAAGAGAGAATGCCAGGGCATGAGTGGGAGGTGAGTGGAGACACATGACCTTGGGTGTGGTTGCAAGAAGGATGTTGTAAGTGGTACTCCATATCTTAAAATTTTATTAAGTGTTCTTTGTAATCCTTTGGTATGATTTAATGCTTGCAATAGTACGTCATTAGTAAAGCTATCAAAACTTGAGCAAGCATATGATGCAAAGAAGGATATGTGTTCCCTCTTATAAAACTAACCTCATAGGGTGGATCTATGAGTTATTTGGTCTTATTGCATAGTTTATTTTGTTTATTTTCCTTTGTCATTGTTACTTCTAGACTATTGTTGGTTATCACTTGTTGATGAGCAGTCTCCATTGCGACCTAAGCTGATGAGAGATGGGCTATCATTGACCCAGTAGCACTTTCACAATGTTTATATTTTGTATTTATATATGACATTATTTCCATATATTACCCTTCTTTGCCAACATATGATTTTGTGAAGAACGAGTTGCTCTATGCATTCATTTTGGTTGTAGCACATTAACACTTATGTACACTTTTAAACATAGTGAAATACACCTAGTGGTTGAAATCAATTTTGCAATCCTCTTGTCTTTTTATTGTCAAATTGTGGTATGACAAAGTCTATCTCAAAATAATTGGTATGGTTGGCAAACTCAATGAGACATGGCCTCATCTATTTGGTGGTTGATGGAGGCTTTTCCACCCCCAAAAAAAAATTATGCATGGCCTTTGCCCGTTGCTATTATTATCTGCAGAGCATTGATATTAGCATTGTCAAGCATGTATCTCTATGCATCGTTGTCACAATTGGTATATATTGATTGTGATAACAATGCATAAAGCAACACCCATAACAACCAAGACTTTGATAGCATTGTATACAGTCTTAACATCCATCTAATGTACACTCTAACCATTATGAGCTTCCAATGTAAAAATTCTCATCAAAACCAATGTCCTCTTGAGCATAATCTTTTTCCACAAATTTAGCTCTATAGCAAGCTTCATCGAATGACAAGGATTTCTCATCATTGCACGTACTAGACACAACCAAACTATAACAATCTAATGCATAAGAGGCATGTCAAGAACTTGAATAAGTATGATTAAACAAAGATGCATCCAATTTACTATCACACAAAGTTTGCATCAATTGTTTTGGCTATCACATAAAGTCTGCATCAACCATTTTCGCATACTTCTAGGCTATTCTTTTTTACACCTATCGTCATCAAGTACATCTTGTATGTCTACATTATCAATGCTCTAATTCACAAAATCATTTGAAACCTACATATGTTGAGGCTTAAATTTGTACTCCCATCATTAAATGGAGGCAACAACATATCTTGTATGTAAAAATTCTACAAATGGTAGTCATAAAACAAGTGGGAGCAAAAGTCTCATCAAAACCAATGTCCTCTTGAGCATAATCTTTTTCCACAAATCTAGCCCTATAGCAAGCTTCATCGAATGACACGACTATCATCACATTGTTACCAACTATCATATTTTTGTCAATCAATCATATATCTATTCCAATTCATAGCCATTATAAAGCACGGAGCCATAGCTAGCCAGGACAACGACTTCTTCAGAAACCATCCTCTTACACCCTTGTAGTGCCATGCTCTTGAGATAAAGCCTTCCCTGGTCCATTTTGATCGGGCCGGTTCGGTCTCATCTACACTCTATCCTTCCTTCATCCACGTCATCCATTTATCTCTCCTGTGTATTGATGAAGGATAGACCATGGATGAGACCGAACCGGCCAATCAAAATTAACAAATTTGATTTCAAATCCTCCTTCCACTAGTCTTGCCATGATGCTTGGAGCTCGCATCATATGCAAAGGCTTTATTCAGATGGAGTACTTTCAATAGCTGACTGCAATCCAGACTTGTTGCACCATTCGGAAGCCGAACTAGTACGCTGGGTGTACAGTGAGTTTGACCGTTGACTGACCATCAAATGTTTTGGGCAAATTTTGGTCCTTTAGGCCATTACTATCACACAACGCATAGGCCAGGCCCAAGGCCCAAGGGGGTGGGGACAAAGTTCAAGCCTCATGTGCTACAAAGATGCCATTTGGGCCATCAACTTTGGTATCCTAAACTCTTTTCTAGACTCTCTCTCTTTCTTTATTGTACGTGTCGTACTAGCTTTGGCTTAGTCCATTTTGCACCATACTAACATCGCACTGTACCGCCATTAGACACTCGGACATGTCGACCGAGTCCCCACAAACGAAAAGCCCGCTCTACTAGAGTGAAGTCAAGTTCACCTAGCAATTTCTAAACTCATGGTAATCATAAACATCATACAGGCTCCAATAGAGATGACATCATTTGCTTGTGAAATTCCATTTAACTTCACGATCATAAATATACTTGGCAGAATGACAGCAAAAAAACGCTTGATAAATACACTTACAATCATAAATGACACAGTCACAAGAAAGCACTATAGCAGGCTTTACAAAAAACGGTGCCAGGATCGGTTTGTTCTTACAGGAAATATGTTTGTTCCATCTAGCTTTCGATTATAGAGAAAGCCACAGGATACACCAAGCACTAAAGCAGGCTTTACAAAAAGCGGTGCCAGGATCGATTTGTTCTTACAGGAAATATCTTTTGTTCCATCTAGCTTTCAATTATGGAGAAAGCCACAGGATACACCAAGCTTATCCTTAATTTTGTCAAGCGATCTTGCCTCTTTAGAGCTTAATCTGCTGACCAAAACCAAAAAGAAGCATTCAGAAAATCATCTCACATCAGCTGCATGTAAGCAATTTCAACTTACCTAATAGAACTTCCGCCTCTGTCCCATTTAAAAGATCAAACACATCTCGGATATCTGCACCTTTACTCATCTGCAACAAAGAAAGTAGAACTTTCATGGGCCAGAAGTAATGCGATAATCTTTTCCTTTCAAAGGCAGATGCTTATCAAACTCTCTAGGATGCAGAGAAAGATGATTCACCAAGGTAAATGACTTAGTCATATTAAAGCAGTCAAAAGTCCTAAAATGACTTAGTCAAGGTAAATGACTTGGTCATATTAAAGCAGTCAAAAGTCCTAAAATGTTGAAAAAGTCATATGACTTAACGGTTCCAATCCAGAAAACAAATCCAGAGAAAATCAAATGTACAAATTTCATGTTTGAAGCAAAAGTTAAGCTCATCGCACGACGGCGATGACGCAAACCAGCCTTGATCTTATCCAAGTCCTACACTGAAGCCCCTCCCCTTCATAATCATCAAGCCCTTGCCTCTCAGCTCTGAAATGTGGTCAGATGAGCAAGTGTAACCTCTAGCATGTGCAACTTATTAGACCAGAAAATCAGTTTAACACCATCCAGAAAAATATAATTCGAAACATTTTTACCATCTGGATTGCAGTCTGCAGTAGATATACAAGACGCTTTGCTCCAGTATCTTTTGTTCCCTGAATGATCTGCAGAGCTGTGACAAGGTTTTTCTCGATTGAAAACCTACAATTTGTAAATCGCAAAGAGTCGAGTAACCGCACAACATGTCCTCGTAGATCCGTCTTTTGGTCACATCGTCTGCAGATGTACTCCATATCCAAACCAAGTGGTTTTACCACACCAGCAAGCTGGCATTCCAAGGCACACATTAAGTGTGCAGCATGACCACAAAATTCGGCTCCTGACAACCTTGCAAAGCATCGCACTGAGGTGTATGCACTTAGACCGCATCTCATTGTCTTCCCACAGAGTATACACAAGCATTCACGGCAGAAATCTGACTCAGCACAGCAAACATCACAAGGCATCACACCTATTGCTCCTAGAGCTAAACTTTCACCTAGAATTAACCCACAATTCGGATTGCCAACTTTGCATTGCGACTCGAGTTTGACATCATCTGTAGGTGGCTTGTATTTCCGGGGTCTGCCTCGTAACTCAAGTTTGACATCTTCTGTAGGTGGTTTGTATTTTCGGGGCCTGCCTCGTTTCTTCAGTGTTATCTCAGTGGTAACCTCATCGACAGATGCCACTGACAGCAAAACATAAAAAAACTTGTAACAATAGGATGACATAGGAGAACTTTTCACATTTGAAATAAATCGTTGAGAGAAGATCCAGATGATGGGGAAAAACTTTAACTATAATTTTAAAAAGTCCAATGTTAAAAAGGTAGCTTGTGATCTTTGCTGCTAAATTTGAACATTTCTTATTACAACTTACACGAATTTATTCTTGAGCCAGATTCCGCAGCAATCCCCAATAACACAGTAGATGACTATTTCAAATCCAATAATTTTCCTTCAATATGACTACAAAGTGGGACTGGACAGCCCCTAAGCTGTGCCTCCAAAATCATCTGCACCACTCCATCAAGGATAGGATGTGATATACCAAGGTAGGTTGCAGATCTTCTACAGAGCCATACTGTAATAGTGGGAGGAATCCAGTTGTCCACTACAAAGGCCAAGGAAAGGTACCAAATGAAGATCTCTCTGACCATACCAGCTTTCCCACGGCATCGCTAATCTGGTACTCGAGAACTGACTAAAGTCTGAAATTGTTGGCCTCCACCAGTGTCTGCTCCTATAAAGTATCATAAACAATAATTTTTGCCTAGGGGTGCTCATTCGAGGTCTACAACCTGTATCTGATCATAGGTGCTCTCCCTAGGCCTAAAAATGTCGCCCCTCGTCATGAAGTTGAAAGATCAAAATTTCGACACATAATTGCCCATCCCTCTAGGGTGTAGTTGGAAACAAGGACCGGCTGCCCCTGACCCTATCTGCTTGCCCATCTCTGTCCTTACTGATCACGTTGTCACACACAACCTTGACTATGACCCTCTGACCCCTATCATGTTGTGGCACAGAATCCTGCCGTTGAGAAGAGCTCTCCTAGGTGGCTAAGAAGATCAGGGTCTCCTGCAACCGGTCTGTCCCTCCTATCGCCCCCCTGGGCAATCTCTCACCAAATGGCCTAGTGCATGACATCGAAGACACGAGTTTGGTTTGCCAATGACCGTGACCCATAGTTACAGGGAATGGTCATTTTCAGGTCCCCGTTCCCCATTCCCATCCTAATTTCCCGTTCCGGATCCCCGTTCCGTGTTTCAGACGTGGGTATCCGAAATGGGGAATGGCATTTCATGCATGTTGCCATTCCCCGTTCCCCGTTCCGGGTAATATGCCGTGACCCTCTGCAACTGTAGCACCCCTTTCCACTCGAAAGTATTAGCATCTGGAAACTTAAGGGATGACAGCCACCTTAATAGATAGCACATATGTCTCGGCCCGCACTAAGAAAATGAGAGCTTTGCAGAAAATAGCTCCCATCCGCCTAAACATATCTAGCAACCTAAACTATGAAGGAAGCTCTACCTCACATGTGTCTCAAAAGAAGCTAATCTAAAGTTGTAGCAGGCTACAGTGTCACTTTCACAGGGGACACAGTTAGTACAATTGGTCTAGGCTGGTTCACGCTAGACGGACTCTCTTGGCTGGGCAGTGACGTGGCAGCAGGCGGTGGTCTAGTGGACATCGTGGCCAGGTGGTTTGGGGATAGATTTAGATTGCTGACGTTTATGAGCCGTTGGTGGCTCTTTATGGTTGTACATATGAGTAGTAGCTGTTGGGTCATCGGATCATCTTCTAGCTCTATGGTCCAGCATCGTCGTTAGGAGTAGCGAGTCTATACACACAGCACGTCTTCACCATCCCTGCACATCTGAGCTCGACACCCCATTGTACCTGAGAGTCCTGGGCTGGAGCTGAGTGTGCTGCCACGCCAAAGTCTGTATCAGTTCTTTGAGATAGTCGAGTCATTTGTTGTGGTCTGCTGCTGTTGCGCCTCTGTGAGCTCAGTTGTTGTCTATTGTTTCTTGTTTTCAGTTTGTTTTGAGTGAGATTGTCACGCACATTGCACTGAGGAGCACCCACTGTAGAGAGCACGACACGTTGTCTACGCTACAGGTGCTCTCATTTTGGCGATCACGGTGGGACCTCAACTGAAGTCTCACTCTTTGTGGAGAATACAAACAGTGAAGCTAGTGGTTTTTACCTAGCTTCGCCTACCTTGCCTTGCACTATGTGGTCTGCTAGCCTGGTCTCCTCTCGCCCTAGTCCTCTCTCGCCTTGGTCCAGCCAGCCCTCGTCCCTGGACTAGTCCTTCCTCGACCCTGGTCTAGTCCTCCTCGTCCCTGGTCTAACCTGGGTCTAGTCACTTGCCTGGTCTAGTAGAGTCTAGACCTGTCTTCAGCCAGTTAAAGGTTTTCTTGCCCAAAGCTTGGTTGGATTGGTGGTCGTTGCATGACACATACAAGGCGGTCAGTCGAGCGTCAAAGCCCACTACTAAGTCCTCTGAAGTACTACAACAAAAGACGACCCTTGGTACCTAGTAGAAGTCCATCAACCTCATCACCCATACCTCCACATACAACATCACCCATTCCTCCATCCGGTTCCACATCTTCCAGATCACCTTCCCCCAGTAAAGCTCTCTCCTATTCTGTTACAACAGTCTATTGAGCAACGGGCTCCTTAGCAAGGAGCCATGGAGGCATTGGCTAGTTTTTGGCCAAGGTAAACATCAAGTTCCCTACTCTTCAGAAGATGATGACCATGCAAGGAGGTTTGTATCTCTCTGTAGGGGTCGTGGTCTTAATAGAGAAGATGCTTATTTGGTACTCTTTCCATCTACCTTGGATGGCTTAGCAGACAAATGGTACAGCCAGTTTGCAGTGAACCATTTTGCAACTTGGGCAGCCTTAAGACAACAGTTATGTGCAACATTCAGGCCAGGTGACTACCAAGAGAAGGTTTTGGATGAGTTGGCCAACATGGTGCTCCAGCCAGAGGAGACTTTTGCAGAACTTATGACTAAAACCAAGTCTTTGGTTGCCAAGCTTCCCCAGCAACCCGGTGAATTTATGGTTAAGAAGTGGGTGGAGAAGGCGCTTCCCAAAACTTCTCAGCAAAAACTCCAAGAGAGTCTCCGACTCGACGCCACTCTGGAGGAGTTCATCGCAGCTGCTACTAGGATAGAGGGGGCTAGGAAGCTGTTCAACAACTCCCCTCACATAGAGACCCCCTCTGTGTTTTCGGAAAGTCCTGCTGATCCATTGCCTTCTTTACGTAGAGAACTTGAAGCCCTAAAACTACAACGCGCTCTTCAAGAGGAGAAATCAATCTCTCTTCGACAAGAGAAACCACCACATCTTGAGGCTTTGGATCAAATCAAGAGAGAGCTAGAAGAGCTTCGGTCTCAGCAGGAGACTAAGGCTATGGTATGGTGCAGCTCGTGTCGCTCTCCAAGACATCCTCCACAAGACTGTCCCCTTCGGGCTTATTGCCACTTCTGCGAAAAGTCGGGGCATGAAGACAAGGATTGCTACTATATCAAGGGATTGCGGCAAATACAACAAAGTCTAGGTCCTTCTCTCCAACAAGGGATAGCACCTGCATCCAACATGGTTTCACCCTATGGCCATCAAAACCCGATGCCACCTCTGCTGACAACACCACCTATGCAAGCTATGCAAGGTATGCACAACAACTTTGCATCCCCCAGCTTTTATCATGCTAGTACTCCTTCAGTCCCCCAAAGCTTCTACACTTCAGCATCCGGCCCCATGCAGCAAGTGCCGAGACCACCTCGCCCCTCTAATAGGCCAATTTAGTGCTACAGGTGCGGGGAGTATGGACATTATCAGAGCAAATGTCTTGCCCGAAGGGTCCCCTCCTTGCCGACACTGCCCTGAAGCTAAGGATCACTATAGTAAGGGACTTCCCAAAACAACGTGCATCCACATCTGCAAGCACAAGCCAGAACTAGCAGGAGTTTACATTCCCAAAGATTAACCTCATCACAGTAAGCACCATTCCACAGGTCCCGCCTTCCACTCTTGTAGTCGCCTCTCGCGATAGATTGAAGCAGGTGGAAGAGCCGGCTGGTGTGCTCACACAGACACACAGAGCTGCTCTTGGCCTCAGCCTCCCTGGCGATCCAATTTTTTCATCTCCAGTCACACAAATGAGTCAAACTCCCTTAGTAGCTGACAAACCAGCAGGTAGTGCCAAGAGCCAAACTACCTCTCTTCTATCAGATATTGATGGTGTTTTCATGGAAGCAGTAGAGGACTTGCAGAAGCTTACGATACCAGAGCAAGATCTAATCAAAAGAGAGAAGCCTACAACAAAGTCTATCTTGAAAAACACCTTTCAACAAGTGTCATTGCACGACATGCTTCGACTTGATGCAAATTTTAGAAGTGACACCCTTTCCATCATCTAGTCTCTGTATCCTGGTGCAGGGCCTAGTGGCGAGCACCTACCTGTGCAGCCCTTGGAGTCCTACATGATTTCTTATCCAACTGCTCCCCTCATCGACTACAAAAGTCCTCGTCTCACTGTGTCTATTCTTGGGCATCAATTCTCACGCGTCATAGTGGATGGTGGATCTGGGATCAATCTGATGCCAAAATTTACTATGTTGGCCTTAGGTCTGCAGCCTACCCACCCTGCTCCATTCACTTTTACATTGGCGGACCAGAGGACAGTCTACCTTGTGGGCATAGTAGAGAAGGTGCCTCTGATGGTACAAGACTTCACATTTAGCTTGGATTTTGTGGTGGTCAGTCTTCCTCAGGTGAAGGGAGGATTTCCTTTGCTTATTGGTAGACCGTGGTTGTGGCATACTAAGGCACTTCATGATTGGGGAAACGACGCCATGTGGATACATACTCCTGGCTCCCCCATGCAACCAATTCGGCTTGAAGGAGGTATGGATCAGTGGTTCATCACAGCTCATTGTCAGTACAATCCAACCCCGATCCCGAGCAGCACATCCCACCTGACGGGTCTGACGAAGACCTGCTGCAGTGGTTGGAAGCTACCACATCGATGTCGTGCTATGTGGTCTCTATTCAAGCGTCACCTGTGCCTGTAACACTCTCTCTCCCAGTCTCTCTTCCAGCTCCTCAAGCTGACACCAGTGTCCCAAGTCCTACAGCAGACAGTGTGCCAGTCAAAGAATCAAGTGTGTTTGTCCCTGATGGCTAGGATTCAAGTGTTCCTCGGATGGAAGCTGTCGGCCTTGGTGAACCTATAACACATCACCGAAGGGGGAAGAAATCTCCTCTGCATGAGCTAGCAAATGTTCCACCTCTTCCTCTAACATCTCCCGGGTCTGACGCCTTGTCCACTCAAAAGCACTCTACTATGTCTGTGTCTGAAGACTTACCCTTCGAGGAGCTTCCACCAGGATGGCTACAAGAGGAATATGCAGAGTTTCCAATCGATCAAACACCAGCCTATGATGTCTTGAAGCTCCAAGAGGCAGCCCACTTTTCATCTTCCGAAGCACCCTCCCCAATTACACCTCCTGACCCGGTCAAAGAAGTCAACCTGGGCGACCCTGACAACCCTCAGCACGTCCTATAGCTGCCTGGTTATGGGAGCATCCTGCATTACTTGATCAGGTAGTTTCTTTTATACACTCTTTTAAAGATGTTTTTGCTTGGTCCTACAAGGATTTGGAAGGGATCCCACCAGAATTGGGTGTCCACACTATCCCTTTGGTTGAAGGGGCTAAGCCTGTCAGAGGCCGAGCTTACAAGCTCAACCCAAAGTATGCAGAGGCTGTCAAGTCAGAGCTCGAAAAAATGCAAGACGCAGGGATCATTGTACCTGTGGAGCACTCTGAGTGGTTATCACCCATGGTGATAGCGCCTAAGAAGCAGTCCAATAAAATCCGTGTGTGCGTAGATTACCGCGCTCTGAACAAGGTAACTATCCCAGATGGTTTCCCCACACCTTTCACTGAGCGTGTGCTAGAAGATGTAGCAGGGCATGTATTGTACAGTTTCATGGATGGGTTCAGTGGATACAATCAGTTGGGCATCCATCCAGGTGATCAGCTTAAAACGGCCTTCGTGACTCCCAGGGGTATTTTTATCTATACTAGAATGTCGTTTGGACTAAAAAACGCTCCACCTTTCTTCAATCGAGCAGTATATCGCATATTTTGTCCTTTACTTACGGATCATCTTCGCATCTTCATGGACGATTTCTCGACCTTCTCAGGTGCTCAATGTTCAACCCCAGTGGAACATCTAGAGGAGCACTTCGCTCAGCTCGCTGCTGTTTTCCTTAGGTGCAGAGAGGCATGCCTAAAGCTCAATCCTAACAAATGTCATTTTTTGGTCACTAAGGGCACACTTCTAGGCCATGTGGTGTCTGCCAAAGGTTTAGCACCTGACCCAGAGAAGATCGTGGCCATCTTGAAGTTACACCTCCCATCAACCCGAAAGGTGTTCAGAGCTTTGTAGGCCATACAGGCTATCATCGTAGGTTTATACGAATGTATGCACAGGTGGCTCAACCATTGACCCGACTCACTAGTGCTACTGTACCCTTTAAATGGTCAAACCTTGAGGCTGAAGCATTTTAATACCTCAAAAAGCGCCTAACTGAAGCACCTATATTAGTGGCTCCAGATTGGTCTCTCCCTTTTCATGTGAACACTGATACCAGTCAACTAGCTGTGGGGGCTGTGCTGACTTAGCCTAGTAAGGAGTACAACCTTGATCGCCCTGTTCACTATGCAAGTCGCCTGCTCACCAAAGCAAAGCGCAAGTACAGCACCACAAAAAGGGAAGGTTTAGCTATGGTGTATTCTTTACAGAAGTTTCGTCATTACTTGTTAGGAGTTCACTTCACTATCATCACAGATCATCATGCGCTACGCTATCTTTTGAATAAACCCCAAGTTGCAGGAAGAGTCTGGAGGTGGCTACTGATATTCCAGGAATTCGATTTCGAAGTAGTTCTTAGTCCAAGCAAGCGGCATGTCATGGCCAACCATCTCTCTCGCATACATACAGGTGAGCCTGATACTGGGATTGATGATGACTTTCGGGATAGTCATCTCTTTAAGGTCGACACGACCCCAGAATGGTATGGAGATGTGTTACATCTGGCTCTCTACTGGCCTATATCCTGAGAATGCTTCTCCCTTGCAAAAAAGAAGACTCTTGTTGAAGTCTCAACCTTTCTCTTTGATTGGCGGACAGCTCTACAAATCTGGGCCAGATGGTGTGCTGCACAGGTGCGTCTCCCCTCATGAAGTAGACCACATTCTGGAAGATGCACACAGTGGTCCTATAGGTGGCCATTACCCTGGTCACATCACGGCGCAAAAAATCTTACAAACAGGCTTATGGTGGCCCTATCTATTCAAAGATGCTATTGCTCATGTAAAAGATGTCTGTCAGCGATGTGCGCCCAAGCTGAGTAAGCAATCCGATCGCCCCCTGCAAGTATCTATGGCGTGGTTGCCCTTTGAGCGATGGGACCAAGACTTTGTTGGTCCAATTAATCCACCTGCTCAACCCGGCAATCGTAAGTATCTCCTAGTAGCAACGGATTATGCAACCAAGTGGGCCGAAGTGATGGCTACCATCGACTGTACAGTTGCGACTGTCGCAAAATTTTTGTATGAAAATATGTACATGACACATCCAACCCTGTATGTCCGTGGACAAGCTACAACATGATCAGGGTTCAGTCAGTCTAGATTAGAGGTGATCTGGCACTTTTGTGAGTCTATTCGTAGACCGTGCATGCCCAGACACTTAGTGTAGATGCATATCCTCTGGTTGCACGCAGCATGATCATAAGCATTCCCACCAGGATCCATCAGAATCCTTCAGGAGAATTTTCCAGTGCATTTAGCCTATTTTACCTATTTTGGACATTTTTCACTTATTATTTTTAAGTGACTTTTGTTGGAAAGTAGGTAGGGCAATTTTGCTAAGTTTGTATATAAGCAAACCTAGACTAGCACTATTTGGCAGAAGAGGCAACAAGAGCCAAGCTCAGCAGGCAACTTCTCAACAAGACCTTGGCGGTTTCTCCCTCCAAGTAAGAACCTCCCCTAGCGTTTTGCATCAGCAAGGATCGCCAACAGAAGCAAGCAGCATCCCCTAGGGTTTTCACTCAACATCATCGCCAAAACCCCCAGCAAATAGCGTTTTTGAAGACCTTCCCTAGCGTTTTGGAAACACATCAGTCTAGCGTTTTTGCATGTCCCAACGATTGCAGATTTGCAGCAATTATGACCTCAGCCTGCAGCGTTTTTCAACAATGAAGTACTTGCAGATTCAGCCCTAAAAGAAGTAGCAGATTCAGCCCGGTAAGAAACCTCAGTTTTCAGCCCTAAACATACAGATTTTCAGCGTCAAAGACCCACAGAAAACAGTCCCCAAATCAGCATTTTTTGACTAGTCGCAGATTTCAGCCCATAGCGTTTTTGGACAGCAGTAGAAAGATTGCAGATTTCAGCCCTTACGTCGACTTCGTCATCACCGTCGACATAGCCTAGACTTGCATCAGCCACATGCATTCCCAATGTACCAGTTTGTGCAATCATAAGTAGACCACTCTCGCCGACAAGAGTGGGGCCTTCGGAGGAGGGTTTTACAACGTCTCTGGTGTCGTATCTCTCTTCTCTCTCTATCTCTCAGTCTCATACACTTGCACGCACAGTGTCCATTCACTTGGTTGTGATCATAGCATTCTCTCATTAAGAACGGAAGGCTCTCCCTTCCATAAGAACAAAAGGAACCTTGAGCACAGTTCGGAGCACTCATCTTGAGCAAAGCGCAAACATTCATTCCGCTGCACCTAACATTGGTATCAGAGCTTTGGCAGTGTTATGTATCACTCAAGGAAAGAACCACAAGAATCACAAGAATTTTTTTTGCTTGTTGCGGTCGCACGAACCCAAGTTCGCTTGGGCGTGTCGATTCCTAATCGTGTTTTTGAAGAGTGACAAGAATCCCAGGAAAGAAGGGCTTGTCCAGCCTCCCCTTGTGTCTCTTTTCACTCATTGAGAGCGGACCGTGCACTTAGCGGCCGGTCAATCGACGTGAGGTGGGAAAAAGCAACCTTGGTGTGAGTGCAAGGCCGCCAAGGGGTGCGTCCGCAGAAAAGAGCAGAACTCGGGTGAAGAGAAGATCCTTCTCAAACACGGTTTGCAAGCGAAAGAAAACCTCAAGAACCTCAAGAACCTCAAGAACCCAAGTTCCTCGTGAACTTAAGAACCCAAGACCCCGCAAGAACCCAAGTTCCTCGTGAACTTCAGAACCCAAGACCACAAGAACCCACAAGAACCACAACTTCAGAATGGTCATCACTCGAAGCGAAATGGCTACTTCGCTTGGAGGTGATGAGCATGAGAGAGGCGAAGAAGAATTTTCCCCACCAGGAGGTTTTTCCAACCCTCCCCCTTCCCCATCTACGTCAAGGATTGCGCTAACTACTATGGAGGAGTTGGACCAAGAAAGAGAAGCAGACAGAAAGGCATACGAAGAAGAAATGGCAGCCATAGATCGTGACTACAAAGAAGAAACGGCAGCCATAGAGCGTCAGTACAACTTGGAAGAAAAAGAAAGACTAGCAAGATTTGATCGCGAGACCAAAGCAAGAATGCAAGAGATGTTGCGACTCTTTTCTCAAATGCAGGCACAGATGCAAGAGATTCGGGAAAAGGAGAGTCTCTTAGTCTCTTCTTCTCCCAAGCATGACACACAGGATTTGCATGATTATGAGAAGCATGATGAATTGAATGATAATGATTTGCATAATGATTTGGATGACAAAGATAAGCATGATGATTTGAATGATATTGCTAAGCATGATGATTTGGATGCCAATGACAAGCATGATGATTTGCATGAAGATGATCACAAGGATGATGTGTTAGTGGATGCTTTTTCTAGCGAAGCTAACCTCGTTGTAGATTCGATCAATCACGAAGAATCGATCTTGGCTCTCGAGTCGAGATCCAAAGAACCCCCACAGGACGATTCGATCATTCACGAAGAACCGATCTTGGCTCTCGAGCCTCCGTCCAAAGAACCCTCACAGGAAGTATTATGTGTTCGCATGATTGATACGCACGCATTGTTCGAGTGTTTCATTCGTGATCGTTTCCTGTATTTTAGTCAGCGTCTTTATGTGATCCCTTTTCCTAGGCATGACATATTGTACGTTGAGCACGTTTCACTCATGAATGAGCACGAATGTATGCGGATTGTTCATGAAAAGCTGAAAAGTATGCATTCACGGAAGTCACATCCATGTCTCTTCCTTGGCATCACATTGTATCAGAAAGAGCACATGAAAGTATGAGCACCAAGCATGGGCATTTCCATTGTGTTTTGCCACAGTTGATTGATTTAGATCAGCAAGACAAGATTCGATCTCGTTGTTTGCGTGTGTGTGGTGAACGGTTTGGCACTCCGTCTCTTTGTTCATCTGCATTGCATGTACAGTCTTTGAGGAAGACAATACTTTTTCCACTCACTTTACATGGAATAGGTATGTTCATGGTTTTGTGTTGGAAATGGTTTCAGAAATTTTCAGCCATGGAGATTCTTGAAGACGAAAGAAGCAGGCCTCTAAACGAAGTTGATGCATCGAAGGAGCCACAGGAGACTTTGTGTCGCTTTCGGCGCGGCCCAAAGAAGAAGACTTTGCAGACCTTTATGAAGTTCAAGTACCGCACGACCCACACATCAAAGTGGGCCAGCGAAGAGTCCCTTCCAGGATTCCGGATGCTATTGGCGACTCCCTCGACGCCATACAATTCGGTTCCAGTACCTCACTTTGAAAAGGAGGGGATGTCACATGACACATCCAACCCTAATGTGTCTGTGGACAAGCTACAGCACGATCAGGGTTCAGTCCGTCTAGTCAGTCTAGATTAGAAGTGATCTGGCACTTTTGTGAGTCTATTCGTAGACCGTGCATGCCCAGACACTTAGTGTAGATGCATATCCTCTGGTTGCACACAGCATGATCATAAGCATTCCCATCAGGATCCATCAGAATCCTTCAAGGGAATTTTCCAGTGCATTTAGCCTATTTTACCTATTTTTGACATTTTTCACTTATTATTTTTAAGTGACTTTTGTTGGAAAGTAGGTAGGGCAATTTTGCTAAGTTTGTATATAAGCAAACCTAGACTAGCACTATTTGGCAGAAGAGGCAGCAAGAGCCAAGCTCAGCAGGCAACTTCTCAACAAAACCTTGGCGGTTTCTCCCTCCAAGCAAGAACCTCCCCTAGCGTTTTGCATCAGCAAGGATCGCCAGCAGAAGCAAGCAGCATCTCCACTCAGCATCATCGCCAGAACCCCTAGCAGATAGCGTTTTTGAAGACCTTCCCTAGCGTTTTGGAAACACATCAGTCTAGCGTTTTTGCATGTCCCAGCGATTGCAGATTTGCAGCAATTATGACCTCAGCCTGCAGCGTTTTTCAGCAATGAAGTACTTGCAGATTCAGCCCTAAAAGAAGTAGCAGATTCAGCCCGGTAAGAAACCTCAGTTTTCAGCCCTAAACCTGCGATTTTCAGCGTCAAAGACCCACATAAAACAGCCCCCAAATCAGCGCTTTTGGACTAGTCGCAGATTTCAGCCCATAGCGTTTTTGGACAACAGTAGAAAGATTGCAGATTTCAGCCCTTAGGTCGACTTCGTCATCACCGTCGTCATCGTTGACATAGCCTAGACTTGCATCAGTCACATGCATTCCCACCAGTTTGTGCAATCATAAGTAGACCACTCTCGCTGACGAGAGTGGGGCCTTCGGAGGAGGGTTTTACAAAGTCTCTCGTGTCGTATCTCTCTTCTCTCTCTGTCTCTCAATCTCATACACTTGCACGCACAGTGTCCATTCACTTTGTTGTGATCATAGCATTCTCTCATGAAGAACGGAAGGCTCTCCCTTCCATAAGAACAAAAGGAACCTTGAGCACAATTCGGAGCACTCATCTTGAGCAAAGCGCAAACATTCATTCCGCTGCACCTAACAAAATATTTGTTGCAGGTTTGGGTGCCCTCTGGAAATCACCAGTGATCGAGGTAGTCATTTCGTCAACGACCTGATCTCCACACTCCTTACGAACTATAAGATTTTTCATCGCAAATCTTGCTCTTACTATCCTAGAGCAAATGGGCAAGCTGAAAGCACTAACAAAGTGCTAATCGTGCTTCTCAGGAAAGCTTGTCACCTGCATCCAACGTCTTGGGCTCAAGCTATCCTCGGCACAGTTTGGGCTTATCGCACCTCATTCAAGGCAACCACTAACTACACCCCCTTCCAGCTAGCTTTCGGTCTAGACGCAATTGCACCATATGAGTTCAACTCAGGTTCAGCAAGGGTGGGAAGTGTTCGCGTCACAGCGAGGATTGCTTCCGCAAACCTCTCTCGTCTCTCAATGTTAGAAGAAAGCAGGATGTTAGCTTCACATGCTCTCCAAGCGCAAAAACTTCGTCGCAAAGCGTGGCATGATCGCCATCTCAGAAAGCCGAAAATAATGCAGGGTTCCCTGGTGCTACTCTATCAAGCGAAGTATCTGAAGAAAGCTAAAAAGCTCGTCCCAGCATGGCAAGGGCCATTCATGGTACAAGAGATTTCGCCACAGGGGGCTATCCAGTTAGTCACTCTGGAGGGTGTTCCCTTGTCACTGGTAAATGGATCAAGAATCAAGTGCTATCACTCTCCCTAATTATATAGAGATTTGATGATGTTATCCATCCATCACCGTATGATTGTCCCCCTCAGCTTTCTCCGGCTTTACCTTTTCCCTCTTCTCAAGTCTTCCTCTATCAATTCGCATCTTAGTTGTAATCGGTGATCTTTAAAATTCTCCTCGTTTGACTGCGTGCATCAATTTGTTGTCTTATCATTGATAGAATTGGGCTTTTAGAGTCCTACTAGGATCCAATGTTACTGCTCTATTTGTTTCTATTGCCTCTCTCTCCTCATGGATTCGTTGAATGTCCGAGGTTCAGCTCTCGTTGGATGGATCTTTGATTTTTGGTAGTGTTCCTAACACATTCAAACTGCTCTGTTGTATCTCCCTTCCCCTCTATCTCTTATGGTGAGCTCTCACACACACACATCTAGTTCCTTGCCTTTCTGGTGAGATCTCTTTCCTAACACTCGTTCAATATTCACTCCTCAGCCATACTCTTTTCATTGCTCTTTCCCTCTCTCTCAATCTTACATGCAAGTTTGCTCGAAGGTGGGAATGCTTGCTCTTACCTTTCTGAGCGACCAGATCCTAGTTAAAAGAAGCAGGCAATTTTTTATGGGCAGCACATTACAACTTCCTTTCGCTCCTTTCTCTCTGGTGCACTATGCTGCAGCACATCACAACTTCCTTTCTCACTGGTGCACTATGCCTTTTGCTCCTCACCACCCCTCTCTAGCCAAATCCCCTCGCCCCTACCCTCAACTCCCTCGCCTTATCCCCCTTCCATCGTTCCCTCTACTCTAGCCCTTCAATCTACCTCGCCCATCCTCTAATTCCCCCCTCGCCCATACCCAACTAATCCCCTCGCCCTACCCTCTAAAAGACCCCCCCTAGCCCCTACCCTAAAACTCCCTCACCCCTACCCTCTAGACCCCCCCTCACCCCTACCCTCTAGACCCCTCCTCGCCCCTACCCTAAACTTCCTCGCCCCTACCCACTAAAAACCCCTCTCGTCCCTACCCTCTACTGCTCTCGCCCCTATCCACTAAAAACTCCTCTCGTCCCTATCCACTAAAAACCCCCTCGCCCCTACCCTCTATGCCCTCGCCCCTACCCTCTACACCCCACCTCGACCCTACCCTCTAAACCCCTCTCGCCCCTGCCCACGAAAACCCTCTCGCCCCTGCCCACTAAAACACTCTCGCCCATACCCAATCCCTCGCCCCTACCCAACTATTTCCTCTCCCCTCGCCCCTACCCAACTACCTCCCCCTCACCACCGACCCTCGCCCCTACTCAACTATTCCCCCTCGCCCCTCACCACCCGCCCTCGCCCCTACCCAACTACCCAACTATTCTCCCTCGCACCTACACAACCTATTTCCCTCGCCACTACTCAACTATTTCCCCCCTAACCCTTCCCAATTTTTGCCTCTCGGCCCTTCTCTAATAACCCTCGCCCCTATCCTAAGCCCACCGCTCCTTCCCTCATCCCCTCTCTGCTATTGCCCCTACCCTAACCAAACCCCCTTCGCCCCTCCCTCAGTCTATCGTGCCTCTCTTCACCTACAGGTGATTCTATTCACGGACAGATCTCAACCTTCGTAGACAGACGTGTTTCAGCTTTTCATCTCAGGCTTTTCGGCAGATTTTCACCCTTACGCTTTTCAATCAGTCAGATCCTATTTCAGCACAAAAAGAAAAGCAAAGAAAACAGATCAATTCAATTCAAGATGGCTGGTACAAGCAAGAGGCCTCGGAAGAAAGCTTTGTCTCGACAGAAACCTATTGAAACACCTCGAAGTTCTACAGAAGAAGAAGATATAGAAACTTCCAGCAATGGCTCACTGATCTATCTTCCACTGATCACAGTGATGAGAGTTACAGAGCTGCTGACTCCGGCTCTACCTCTGACTCGAACTCAGAGTCTTCTAGCCAACAGGAAGATGATGAACGGGAAGATGATGGGAATAAGAAAAAGAAGAAGGCAATCACGTAGGTGTTGAGCCATCAAATTCCTCGGCCTCCTTCCGAAACTCAAACCAAATTCACTTTGAACTTCATCTGCAGCAGCCTGATCCGTCTCTTCGAGAAGTTTTATTAAAAGATCAGCTACATACACTAGGTCTGTCAACATTAGCAGAGGCCGATCTGCCTTCTGATATTCCCATGGATATGGTGCATGAAGTTCTCAAGTTTTTTCCCAAAGTAAGAGGGCACCCACTGACTGCTACACGCATTGGTCACGCTTTGGGGATGGCAACCTTTCCTGCAGTAAAACCGGCTACGAGAACCTATTCATAACTTTCGAAAGATACAGTAAATACTTACTGTGAAAGATTCTGGAGCTCTTTTCTACCCGCCTCTTCATTCAAGAAGATCTCGTTCAAAGAACAGATTGAGCGGTTTACCTTGGGTCTACCTACAGAGATCCGAGATCACTGCTTGGAACAGAAGTCAGCTTCTATTCAGGAGTTGATGAGTCATGCGAAGCGGGGCTTTGCCATTCACTCTGGCAGTTTGACCTACCCCACAAATAAGGCCATGACACAACGAGCCGAACAGACTTCTGGGAATGAAAGTAGAAAGAAAAAGAGCAACCCACAGAAAAAGGATGCACGACCCAAGCTTACTCCTGAGGAAAGAGCTCGCTTCATCAGAGAGGGGAAGTGCTTTGGATGCGGGGAACATGGACATATCTCCGCGAAGTGCCCTAAAAAGGCACAGAAATAACAGAATGATAAAGACGACGACAGGCCTGAGAGTTCGAGAGCAGCTGAGGAATGTGGCAGAAAAGGCAGATAGAAAAGCAGAACTGGTACCACATGGCGTGGGACCTGCACCGAATCTAATGAATGAAAGTACAAACTTTGCCGCTTTTGGGGCAAAGTGAAGGATCATGAAGCTCTTTTGAAGGAGCCAAGGCCAACTTCTTTTCACTTGGAATTGGCAGCTCGATTTGGAATTACGCCCGACAGACTGACGCCACAGGCGGAGGTAGTTCGACTGGCACCCGGATGGGATGTTGCCATTACACCAAGCATTAGCAAACTTTGTTTGCAATGACAGGGGTGTTCAGGGCACGCGAGTGACGTTCTACTCAGGATCCCTTGGTACCACAAGAACTACGCCGTGGTTGACTACCGGAATGAGAAAGCGACTTTACTTGATGAACTTCAGTTTCTTACTCATTCTTTTGGGAGAGAACTGAACGATGGATAAAGGTTGAATATGTTTTGACCTGATCAAAAGAACGCCAAGATTTTTCTCCACACTCATGCCGATTGCTTTACAGAGGGCCTGAAGATCAAACCATTGATCTGATACCTGGAAGCACGCCACCGAATCGGCCACCTTACCGTGTGAGCCGAGTACAGAATGAAAAGATTATGAACCCAGTGAAAGACCTCTTGGAAAAGGGTCTTGTCCAGCCTAGTACTTCACCGTATTGCTCTCCAGTGTTGTTGGTTTTGAAGAAAGGCGGATCTTGGAGAATGTGCATCGATTATAGCACTCTTAACGAAATCACCATCAAGAACAGATTTCCGATTCCTAGGATCGATGATATACTCGACAAGTTACAGGGATCCTCGTGCTTTAGCAGGATTGACTTGAAAAGTGAATATCATCAAATCAGGATAGCGCCAAGAGATGTCTATAAGACAGCTTTTCGGACGACTTTTGGGTTATTTGAGTTTTTGGTGATGCCTTTTGGCTTAACCAATGCTCCTGCGACATTTAACCGGATGATGGACAGGTTTTTCGAGAGTACACGCTATTTGTTGGCACTTTCTTTGACGACATCATTGTTTTCTCCAAGAATGAGGCAAAACACAGAGATCATCTACTTCAAGTCTTTCAGGCATTACGAGATCACACGTTAGTGATTAATGCAAAGAAAAGTGAATTTTTCCTACCAGAGATACACTTTTTGGGACACATTGTGTCAGCAGCAGGAGTGCAAATGGACCCGGCCAAGATAGAGACTATCCGTGATTGGCCCGATTTGAGGAATGTCCATGAAGTTAGAAGCTTCTTGGGACTGTGTTCGTACTACAGGCGGTTCATACGAAAGTTTGCAGAGGTTGCTTCCCCTTTGCATACCTTGACACAGAAAGGAGTACCTTTTTCGTGGGGACCCACAGAGGTGACTGCCTTTCGGACATTGAAAGAGAAATTGACTACGGGACCTATTTTGACTTTGCCGGACTTGCAGAAGTCATTTGAAGTATATTGTGATGCTTGTGGTCGTAGTCTGGGTACGGTCTTGATGCAAGGAGGCCATGTCATAGCTTACAAGAGCCGTTTGTTCTGTAGGCCAGAGATGACAGCACAGATTTATGAGAAAAAGCTTTTGGCGGTTATCCATGCTCTTACTCAGTGGCGGCATTACCTACTCGGAGCGGATTTTACTGTCTTTACAGACCATCAGAGTTTGCGCTACTTCTTGTCACAGAAGCAGCTTTCGGAAAAGCAGATGCGGTGGGCGAACATCTTGTCACAATTCCACTTCCAGATTGTCCATGTGCAGGGACAGAAGAATGTGGTGGCACATGCTTTGTCTCGGAAACCATTGGTTCTGGCTATTTCCGCGTTACATCATAGGAGCTTCGAGGATATGGTCGATCAGTATGCCACAGATACAGATTTTGCAGATATTTTCACACGGATACGGGATGGGGAGACAATAGCTGGATACTCCCTTCAGGAAGGCTACTTGATGAAAAAGACTTATGTTGTGCGTTACACAGCCGTTGAGGGAAAAGGTTATGACTGAATGCCACCGTCCACCCTTTACGGGTCACCGCGGCATTGCTACCACCATGAAAGGGGTAGAGAGATACTTCTTTTGGCCATAACTCAAAAAGGACGTGGAAGAGTTGTGCACAGTATGCCAGAAGGTCAAGTTTGACAGGCATAAGGCACACGGATTGTTACACCCTTTACCCATACCCACCCGCCCGGAGGAAAGTATTGAAATGGATTTCATTTTTGATCTCCCGATTACACACAATGATCATGATGATTTTCCGATTACATGGCACGTCTGAGACGATTGTCTCCGATAGAGACCCCAGATTTATGAGTTTGTTTTGGAAGGCAATTTGGGAGAACATTGGCACGCGGTTGTAGTTCTTGTCATCGTTCCACTTGCAAACTGACAGGCAATCTGAGATTGCCAATTCAGTGTTTTAGATTTATTGAAGTCTTGTATCTCGGATCAGAAGATTCAATGGGAAAAGAACTTACCTTTGGTGGAATTTGCCTACAATAACACGATACACTCTTCGACGGGGAAGACGCCATGTGAGATTGTTGAAACTGCTGCGAAGGTTCCATCCTTCCTGAGCACGAAAGATTAGATATTGGAAGCGGATGAATATTCGCGAGATTTGGATACGGCTTTTGCCAAGGTTCGCGAGACTTTACAGGAGTCTCAAGAACGACAGAAAAAGGCAGCGGATCGCCATCGTCGCGACTTGAAATTGAAGGAGGATGATTGGGTGCTCTTACGTTTTGAGAAGGCACGCCTACGAAAGAAAAAGGGAAAGGAGAGGCTTTTTCCAAAGCTTAGTATGCAATACTACGGACCTTTCCAGATCACTGACAAGATAAATAATGTCTCCTTCCGATTGAAACTGCCAGATACTTGGAGGATTCGCAATGCATTGCATGTGAATCTCTTGAAACCTATTAAGGGTGATGTGCCTGATGATGGGGAGCCTGATGAGCAACCCGAAGTGGAAGAAAACAAGGAGATCCTTGTACCTGAACAGATTTTGGCACATAACGATACGAAGAAAGGTAAAGTCCGAAGGCGGTTCTTGGTTAAGTTCAAGAACTTTCCTGCATTTGATGCGAAGTGGATGGAGGAGGAGGACCTAGCAGATACTCCTCGGCTCGATGTTTTGGTTTAGCATAGTCTACTCCAAACGGAACCCAGAATTCAGCTTGGCCGGAGATCTGGTGCAGTGGGATGCACAAGAAGGGAGTCACTTCGCTCCCTTGTCAACAGATGCCTCGATTTTGATACTAAAGTCACTGATGTCTCTTTGAGCTTCAGGGATACTGATAGCTGACAGTATTCTGCTGGATGACTTTATGAAATGGAATTCCTGATAATGATACTGATTTGTTCTTGACTTCTTTTGAGTGCAGGAACTGATAGCCGAAATGATTGCAGCATTTTGGTTTGATTGATCTCGAATAGACATGGTTGCAATAGGGGTTAGTCAATCGGACATCAATGAGGTCCCGATTGAACCTAGATGTGATTGCTAGCTACATTGCTGATAAATCATGCTCTAAGATCCGAGTGAATGTTGAATGTCATGTGATGTCTGGTGATGTCGTGTGATGTGACTGTCGATTTTGTACATGTGCTAGATGTGTGTTCCTAGTACGTAGGTACTAACAGTCAGTGTCTGCTAAGACGGTTTATGGCTTTTGTCGGTTTTGCAGGCGTAATCGCGGTCGATTACAATGCTTTCAAGAGGGGGGTATGTCACAAAGTGATGACGTGGCGGACAGCAGAAACCCTAATTTCTGCCAAAAACCTTAATTTCCGAAAATCGCGGAGGCTAAATTTTTTTAAAAAAATGAGCGACGCAAATCTCAGCTTTTTTATTATGATTTGGGAGAAAGAAAGAGAAAAAGAGAACTTGCTTTTTACTGACTCTCATTGAGAGAGAGAGAGAGAATCTGCTTTTGCTTTCAAGCTTTTGGGGCTCTGCTTTTGGGCATCCCTTGTAATCTTTAAATTAGTGGTGAGGGCCTCACTTCTTAGAGCATCTGGAAGTAGAGTCTTAGGGTCTATCCCGACCCACTCTCTTGTATTTGAACTGATTAATATAAAAAGAAATACCGAAAGGGACGCCAGTCTTTGGGGCCAATATCTCTAGGCACGGAACTCCGCCGGGCCACTGCAAATCTATTGTGATCTGTGAATTGTTTTGAAGTGGTTATTTGGTGCTGTCGCGGTTGATTCTTGACTTGTGTCCAAGTCTGTTACAGGATGTCATGCCCTGAGTCTGGAAGGTGAGATCCAGAGGCGAGAACCTTGGTTCTCAAGGATTTGGAATAAGGAACGGAAATTCCTTGGAATAGGGTTTTGCCCTAGGAATCGAAAGTCGAGGCTTCCGGGAACCATCAAGTCGTATTCTAGAACGAACGTGGTAATACGTTCGGTTCAAGTGCTTGTATAGACTTCTCCTCAGTAATAAAGATACTATTACGGGGGGGGGGACCAGCCCATCTTCTAGTCCCCAGTACTGTGTCGATCTTCTCACTCTCTATCTCTCTCTATCTATTTCTCTCTATATCCTTTGGCTTCAGTATTAAGTGATAAATTCTATTTATCGGAGTATATTTTATATTGTTATGCGCTCCTGTTTGTGACATTCAGGGATACTGAGAGCTGACAGTATTCTGCTGTATGACTTTATGAAATGGAATTCATGAATATGAAACTGATTTGTTCTTGACTTGTTTTTAAGTGCAAGAACCGATAGACGAAATGACTGCAGCATTTTGATCTTATTGATCTCGAATAGACATGGTTGCAATAGGGGTTACTCAATCGGGCATCGATGAGGTCCCGACTAGATCTAGATACGATTGCTAGCTATGCCGATAAATCATGGTCTAAGATCCGAATGAATGTTGAATGTCATGTGATGTCCTGCGATGTCTAGTGATGTCCTGTGATGTGATTGTCGATTGGTACATGTGCTAGATGTGTGTTCCTAGTACGTAGGTACTAACAGTCAGTGTCTACTAAGACAATTTATGGCTTCTGTCTGTTTTGCAAGCGTAATCGAGGGCAATTACAATGCTTTCAAGAGGGGGGTATGTCACAAAGTGATGACGTGGCTGCCATAGAAACCCTAATTTCTACCAAAAACCCTAATCTACAGAAACCCTAATTCTGCCAAAAAACCCTAACCCTGGCATGACACGTGGCAGTAGTATGGACGGGCGGATTTTGCGATGGCTGTACGGTAGCTTTTGGACAGTGCTTTTTCCACGCAAATTGAAAGAGAGAGAAGAGAAAGATCTTTTGCTTTAAATTTTAGGGCAAGAAAGAGAGAAAAGAAAAGCACAGCTTTTGAGCTTTTGATTTTAAGCTTTTGGGGCTCTGCTTTTGGCATCCCTTGTAACTCTTTATAAGTGAAGTTGGTCTCTCACTTCTTAGAGCATCTAGAAGCAGAGTCTGAGAGTGAGACCCAACCACTCTTTTGTACTTGGGCAACAGATTAATACAGAAAGAAATACCGAAAGGGGCGCCAGTCTTTGGGGCCAATACCTCTAGACACGGAACTCCGTCGGGCCAGTGTGAATCAATTGTGAGCTGTGAACTATTTTGAAGTGGTTATTTGGTGCTGTCACGATAGATTCTTGACTTGGAGTGTCCAAGTCTATTACAGTTTTTCACCCAGATCAACCCTGGCGATTTGGATTGCAGATCAGCCCCGGCAGCAACAAGACAGCAAGAACCCCTAGCGTTTTTGCATGAAGAAGACAGATTCAGCCCTAGCGTTTTTTGGGTCAGGCAGCAACAAGGTGGAAAGGTACGTAGTGTACGGTACGGTTTAGGTACGTACGGAACGTACTTCCGTACTGAACCAACCTTTAGGTACGTGATAGGTACGTACCATTTGTAAAAAAAGACAATTACACTAAACTTAAGTTCACAGACCTTTCAAAATTCAGCCTCATTAACAATGCAATGCTTAAAATGAACATATTGATCAAAAAACTTAATGACTCAAGATTCAATACTCAATGAGAAAACCAATGACCATAAATCATAAGACCAAATAACAACTACAAAGTTCAAACATCATGTCCATGGCATTAGCCAGAAGTGGACATATACCATACAAACTAAATCAAGATCCAAAACAAAGTACTGTGAAATACTACAATGCCATAATAACAATAAAAGTCTGCTGCAGCCTGTCCTCCAAAGCATGAAGTCACCAGTGTGCACTAAGACGTGCGGCCTCAAAAGTCTGTGTCAGATGCGGAAGATGAATCGTCGGTAGAGAGCAAGCCCCCATCATCAAGGACATTGCCCTCCTCATCAAACTCAGGGTCAGGCTCAGCATATGTCAACTCTGGTACAAGCACCTCTGCACCACAAGCCTCCTCAGGCATATCAGCAATCTCTGCATGGATGAGCCGGACAGCTTCATTCGCTCGCCTGCGAATGGAGCGAATAGGAAGCTTCCCCCTGCGAATACTCTCTCGTCTCACAGTGTCTGGATCTCCTCCCACTGTGCGTAGAGGAAGGCTAAGAGCTTGTGCACGTGATCTAGTCACACGACGATCCACGCTCTCGAGCTCTCTATGCAGCTCTCTGAGAATCTGCTCCTGCTCGTCTCTAATCTGTCGGTCCACCTCCTCTGGTCTAGGATCATCTACCATTTTCAGCTCTGTCGCATCAACCTGTTGAAGAGTAAAATAAAGTTAAACTGACTTATTTATGGCATATGCTTGCAGGTTGAGTTTACAGTGGCCAACATCAAGGTAATTACCTGTTTGGGTTGCCCCAAAGAATGGTAACTCCGCACGAGCCTCATGTTGGCTCTGCAATACACCAACTTCTCCAACTGAGAAGTGCTAAGGCGATTTCGAATCTTCGTGTGTATGAGAGAGTAAGCACTCCAATTGCGCTCACATGCTCCAGCCGAGCAATCCTGCTCAGTGATCAAGCAAGAGCGCAATCATCAGCAAGAGAGTGACAAGTGTCAAGTAATATAAAGATGAAGTTAGAAGTTTAAAATGATATATACAAGGTAATCATGCATGGCAGTTTCCTAACCTGGGAAAGGATACGAAGAGCAATGCGTGAGAGGTTGGGAAGACCAACTCTCCCATACGAGTGCCACCACGTCAAAGGATACTTTGTGGCTTCCTTCCTCAAAGAAACTGCTCTCGTGAAAGAAGCGTCAATGCCATTCATGTAGTTGGTGAATTCCTTGTCTATCCCAAGCTGATCATCCTCTGAAAACATGAGCCCAACATACTCTGATTGTTTTGTGCTAAGCAAGGTATCACTCCATAGCTCTGGCGACCTGTAGAGAGGATGAAGCATGGCAGCCATCGCATGTATGGGACGGCTCATGAAAGTCCAGCGGCTCTCAACACATCCCAATAAATCTGATCGGCTGAAATATCAAAACAACTTGTCAATACAAGTTAACTGTTATAACTTAGACTTGATGGTTAAAATAGACAAGTTACAACCATTAGAACATGAGGAACCCTTACCGATCAATAGTCAACAGATCGCATTTGGAAACGTGGTCTTTCATCTGCATAAACAGATGATAGACTAGTCCCAAGGTCGATCCCTCCATATCCGTCAATCGAAGGAGGACGTAGACTGGCTTGAGTGCCACTGAAAGAGCGTGCACTTCCTGCCAAAAGCTCTCATCAAGGATCCGCCTCTGCAAGTATTTTGTAGATTCATCCTGCGATCTTGACATGCCTCGCCATTTTGGATCCACCATTGTCTGTAGTAGTGGATCTCTAAGTTTGTAGAGCCTTTGTAAAACCAAGTAAATGTAGGCAAACCTGGTTTTTGAAGGTCGAACCATATCCAAAGTGCTATGGCTACGGAAGATAGCAAGAGCCTGATGTTTCTTGCGAAAGAATGTGGTGACCTTGACTACATCTGCAACTATGGGCTGCACCCATGAATGTTTGCCAATATCCTCCATGAGCAAATCCAAACAATGTGCAGCACATGGAGTCCACACTATGCCAGGAAAATGTTGCTCCACCATAAATCCCATTGCCTTGCAATTAGCTGCATTATCTGTCACCACCTGCACAACATTCTCCTTGCCAACCTCCTCTATGGTTGTTTTGATGTGACCAAAAATAAACTCAGCCGTGATCTTTTCCCCTAGTTTTCCTGCATCCACAGCACGCAAGAAATAGGTGCCCAAAGCAGAAGACACAAGAATATTGATTATGTGTCGTCTGCGTATGTCTGCCCAACCATCTGAGATAATGGTGCATCCAAACTCCTTCCATCCAGCTTTCACAGGCGTAAGCGCCTTGTCAATTAAGGCCTTTTGTTCATCTAACATAGTGGTGTGCATCTTTGTGTAATCAAGACCTGTCCATGTCTCAGTAGGCCCCACCTGTGCAATGGCTTTTACCATTCTTTTCCACTGATCTGCGCGCAAAACATTGAAAGATATGTTGCACTCAATAAGAGTGCGACATATCTCCATCTCTGCCACCCTCTGACGCTCTTTCACCCAAGCCTGAGAAGAGATGCGACTAGGCAAAGTGGTCTGCGTTGATGTTTCAGATGTACCTTTTTCACGTGGCAAGGAATCCTCACCTTCACCACCAACACGTGCTCTCTTCCTGGAAGTAGGGGGTTGCATGGAGGCCGAACCTCCTCCAACCACTGTCTCCGCACCTAAAGACTCCAGCTCTCCAACAAAAGCATCATGTAAAGCATCCTGTGTGCTGGGAGCACCTCTCAAAGCAGGAGCACCAACAGGAAAATACTCTTGAATAAGCTGCTCCCTCAAAGGTGGTGGTATTTTCTCACATGCACCAATCTGATCAGTGCACCCGATGCCTGTCAAGTGCTTTTTGACTCGCGTAATAGTGCTGGTGTATTGGTCCCCACAATACTTGCATTGCCATAAGCGTGTACCAAAACCTTGCTGAGAAGTGGTCGTGATGATCCTCAAAACATTGGTGTGGAGCGACCAGTTGGGGTTGGTTTTACGCGGCATAATGAATCCTGCACATTGCAAATGCAAAAGAGTGCACGCACATGAGAAGTACGGAGTGCGAGAGAAGAGTACGAAGTGCATGGTGGCAGAAGCAGTACCTTTTCACGCGCGTAGCTCGGCTCTGCAAGACTCTGTGCACTGCTCTGCAGACTTCTCTGTAACAGAACAGAGACTCTTTTGCTACAGTGGTCGATTAAAAAAGCCTAAGGCTTCCCCCCTTCACACTAATAAGCCTAACTGGAAGCGCTCCCTAGCGGAATTTGTCCGAGCAAAAAACGCCCAAATTTTTTTTTATGCCGTACTGTACCGTACGGAAAGGTACCGTACGTACGTACGGATTCTACTCTGGGCAGCAACCTCAGCAATTTGCAGATTCATCGCGACAAGACCTCAGGAGAGACCAGCGTTTTCAGTTTTCAGCAGTCAGACATCGCAGTAGAACCCTGAACCTCGCAAATCTCATTTTCCCGCAGAGCAGACCCTCGCCGCACGGTCAGATCCCGCGAAGTTTGCAGTTTCAGCCCGGAAAACGCAGATTTCAGCATCTACGTTCTCAGCGCATCGTCGCCATCGACATCGTCACCGACATAGAGTCAGAATTTATCAGTTACAAGATTTGCAGATTTCAGCCATTAGCATTTTCAAATTTCAGCTCGTCTCGTCGTCGTCCTTATCGTCGTCGACATCGTCAGGAAGTCCAAAGCATTGTAGAGATTTGTGCAATCAATAGTAGACTGCTCTCGCCATAGAGAGTGGGGCCTTCGAAGGAGGGTTTTGACAACATTCTGGTGTCGTATTTTTCTCTCTCTATCTCTCAGCCTCAGCACCTTCATTCACAGTGTTCTCCACTTTGTTTGTGTCCATTGCACTCTCTCACTAAAGGAACGGAAGGCTCTCCCTTCCGTAAGTAAAAGGAACCCTTGAGCACAGTGCTCCCTGCTACTGCTCGACCCAAACTCCCAGGAGCTCAGTTCAATACTTCTATGGGTAGCAAGCGCCCTAAGTACCCTCAACTAACCCTGGCGTTTTTCCCACGGTCAGCCTTTTCATCTTCAACAATGCACCCTAGCTTTTTCAGCCTACAGTACCCGATCAGCCCATCAGTACCAACATTTTAAGTTTTCAGCCCAAGATAGCAGCTCGGCCAGCGTTTTCAGATTTCAGCCTATCATCGTCATCGCCATTAGCACCCTCGACATCGGCAACCGCAGATAAGTGCATAGCCTCATCAGTTTGCAAATCCAAGCCCAAAATCCTAACGTTTTCAGTTTTCAGCCCTTACTACCTAGCCTCTTAGATCCAAGCACCTACAACAAGATCCCATCAGCATCTCAGCATCTAAGACCATTCTATTAGCATTTGTGCAATCTAAAGCAAATACCTCTCTAGCAATACCGGGGGGGGGGTTTGGGACCCCATCTGGTGTTAGTCTTCTTCTGACTCCTCCTCCGTCCCCATCTACACCACGGATTGTGCCAAATTCTATGAAGGCCTTGGTATAGGCCATGATGGAGATGATGCTACAGCAAGAGGCTCAACGGGCTGAAGTCGAAAGGGGAAAAGGAGGCTCAAAGGGCCGCAGTCGAAAGGGATGCATGGCTCTAGAGAGGGAACACGAAGCTCAACGCATAGCAATTGAAGAAAAGCAGGTAGCTATGGAGCTAGAGCATGAGGGCACCACGACACCGATGCCTACAAGACTTGGTCCTTCACATACTCTCCTCAAAGAGTAATCCAAATAAGGAGGCCGGCGAGTCATCACATAGACAAGGTGGAGACGACAACTACAACAATCCACTCACTGAAAAGTTGACTTTCAGTAAGTATGATGGTCAGATGGATGCATCTGTAATTTATTCTTGGTTGCATCAACTTAACGCTTACTTTGCTACTAACAAGAAAAACAATAACAATCTAGTTTTGACAACATCCATGTATTTGTTGGATGATGCCATTAATTGGTATCAAGCCTAGCAAGAGGCACAATTGGCCAAGCACCTTGCACGTGACGAGGATAACGTCCTATCGTCTTACAGTTAGGCTGACTTCTAGGCTAAGCTCAAGGATCGAAGGCAATATTCCCATGCTAATCGTTGCATTCAATAGCTCTATCAGCTTTGGCAAATGAGCTTTTGGAATTGGTATTGGTCGTAGATTCCAAGGTACATGAGGAATAGTAAAAATCACCATAGGAGTGACAACACTAGGATTGACATAACCTATTTCATGTGGATGAAAAGCAAAAGCTTTACCATGCCTTGAAAGCATAACTACGAAGCACTTCACTTCTTCTTTGGTCTAAAAATCCTCGCAACCAACCTTCATTTCTTTTAAGGATTCCTCTGTAAACTTGTGCCCAATCTTTCCTCGATCCCTGAGATTTGGCTGCAAAGAAGCTTGTTCCATCTGCTCTCTTGGTGATAGAGGTAAGGCCATTGGTTTTACCTTCTTTGCCACTAACTTGTACCCGCACTTCTGGCGTTTGATTGCTATAGAATCCTTTTTCTTCTTCAAAAGCTTCAATCTCCTTGAACATCTCTAGAGAACATACTTCAACAGTCTGGTTTTGACATGACTCACTGGAATCCGTTATACTCCTAAGCTCATTCATGGTATCTACAAAAGAAACATGTTCAAAGATATCTGAAATACACTCATTATCTTTTAGAAAACCATTCTCCTTCAAGCTTTTTTATACATTATGTACATGTTGCTATTCACTTCATTTGATGTCCTCAATCTTTGTAAAACACATTGACCCATGCTTTGATAACCCTAAAAAACTTATAGAGAGAGCTTCTTGTCCTATTGTATCAAGCAAGAACCTTTCTCTTGCCGTATCATCGCAATCTCGCTTCACAATGGTACCTCCCCAAAACCCCTCATCTCCTTGTAATCCTTGAATTCTTTACTTATCTTTGGTAGTGGTTGATCCCTAAGACTATCAAGATTCCTCTCATGATCCACACAGACATTGAGAAGTTGAACAGCCCGCTTTCCATCTCTACTCCTTATCCTTGCATAAGTTGAGCCATCATCCATGACCTTTTGTCTCCATTCGAATAGCCATGATATATGGCTCTCCAAGAATAAGAGGATAAGTTTACATCTCCTGCACAAAGAAGTTTTGCTCATCTTTTACATTCCCTATTGTCACCTTCACATTTAAACAAGCTCCATAGACATCTGCAGGTAAGTTATTTGTTGTTGTAAGCATCCAACCATGGTCTGTATCTATTGGGGCTTTTGGACATTAGATTGATTTCATAGTCATGATCTATCAATGCAGCATTTGGCTCCTCAAGGTCACCCACTGTCACAATACAGGTACCACATGCCAATAGAAAACAACAGATTGAAGAGACTTTTAGAACTTCAATAACAATTGAGCTGAGAGAGACGACACGCGACACGGAGTGGCGGAATTCCACCCCAAAGAGTATTGGCCCCAAACCTTGGCGTCCCTTTCAGTATTTCTTTATATTGCATCAACACAATACAAGCCGGTACTCCAAACTCTGCACCTTCTCCAGGAAGCATGCTAAAGAATGAGCCCTAGCCTCATATTTAAAGGCCCTAGGCCCCAAAAGCAGTTTTACATGAAAAGCCTTCAAACTCAAAAGCTTCTGGTCCAAAAGCAATGCCAAAAAGCTGCCAACATAAATCACAAAATTCCATACAGCAGTCAGCGCAAAACGCAGAAATCCGTACAGCCTGCCACGTCATCATGTCAGTGCAATTTCCGGAATTTGACCGTACAACTGCCACATCATCAATATTGGCGCAAGTCTTTCTTTGTGTGTGTGTGTGGGTCCTGCTTTATTTTAATCCTTTATGTCACTTGGGGCCCCATTGGACAGGGTCCCCATAAGTTGGTAGGACTTCTTCTGTTACTTGTTCTTATTAGGGTTTAGGCCCCTCGGCCGGCATCTGCAAGTTGGCTCCCTTCTTCAAGGCTTTGACACATCAATAATTTGTAACATCTCTCCTTCTTGAGAGAGAGCAATCGTCCGTGATTACAGCATATCTGCGAAACAACTCAAGTTAGCTCAAAAATTTCCGCGGGTCAATCAGTTTGCTTTTTTTTGTTAAAGAGTTAGCTTCTCCTTTCGGCTCTTTTGATCAAGGAGTTAGCTTCTCCTTTCGTCCAAATTGGAACTCTTGATATTCCGGCGTAGTAAAATTAGCCATCACACCCAGACCGTATTGATCTTCCAAGGGTGTCTTGATGTACTAAAATTACATACCCGGGCAATCTCGTCCAATTAGGAATATTCAATGATTGGCACATCACAATGCAACACAAATGCTCACATATGCATGTTACAAGACATAGAAACATAAAGCCGCCGATGAATACTCCTCCCGCATAACCTAACAAGGTCCGGGCCGGGAGATATTCAATGACTCCCTCATCACTCCTCCCGCATAACCTAAAAAGGTCCGAGCCTGGAGATATAGAGGCCTTTTACAACCAAACACCCCCCAGACCGCAACCTACGTCGTTTGGAGGTGCTGAGAGTAACCACTGCTCAGACTTCTTAATACTCCTTCCGCATAACCATCCAGGTCCGGGCCTGGAGTCACAGCAACACTTTTCAATCATCATTTCTCACTACTCCACCTGGGAGTAAAATCACCAATCATTGAAACCAGTATTAAAACTAGAGTCAAACATTTCAAATTGGCACCAAAACAAGTTCAAAACAGATACCATCCATTTCAAACAAATTTTCAAACAATACTGTCTAACTATAAAGAAAAACAAGTAGAGAGAGTTCATTCGCGGGTTTGTTCGGACAACCCAACTTTGAGGATGACTAGCTTGTCCTTCTGCATCACGGTGATGGTTCGGTTCCAAACCTGGAGAGTCACATCAGTCTTGTCGTGCCAAGGCATGCCCAAGAGAACGTCGCAATTGCCCAACTTCATGATGTGGAAATCAGCTTTTCCATGATAATCTTGAATAGTCACTGGAAGAGCACCAATGAGCGGTACCACTTTCTGAGTTTGCCCCGTGGCTAGCTCAGCTTCAATTTCTCCACCCTCTACATCATAATCAAAATGCATCTGCTTTAAGAATTCTGGATGGATGAAGTTCTCTATAGCTCCGGGGTCAAAGAAAATAAGGCTTTTGAAGCCATTGACTTTGCCATATGCTTGACACAATTCATTTGTGCTCTCAAGGCGTATGCCATAAATATCAGGAACTAGTCCAATAGCGGGTCTAGCTCTCTTAGCAAGAGGTGGCACTGGGGTTCTATCGACCGTTGGTGCAGGCGTCAACTCGTTTGGTCTATCAGTGCGTTTGGGACAATTAGAATGATTATGCCTTGTTTGAAAGCATCCAAAGCATCGGCCTTCTTGTAGTAGGGTGTCTCGTTGTTGAGGCGTCAAACGAGACCTTTGCGGTTGATTTTCACGACTCTCGAGAATTTGTTCGTTGTTGCCGAGAGTTGTGGTTAGTGGCCGGAGATTCTTCTGTGGTAAACTCTAGCTTTCCCTTCATCAGTTCCTAGCCGACCCCGGCATGGTCCATAAGTTCTTGCATGGTGGAGACTTGCTTGGAGGAAGGTACACATCGAGAAACCTTTGGTTATATTCGTCCATGGTTTCGGTGGCAAGCATTTTCAAGTTGCCCCACTCTGCCAAAATCCGGACTTCAAACATAGAAGTCATGTAACTACGAGCAAAAATTGTCTTGAAAGCTTGCCAGGTCCTTGCAGCGTGCGGTTGTGTCACGATTGAACTCCACCATTGCATAGCATTATCTTTAAGAAATCCCGCTGCTCGAGAAATTTTGGATTCTTCTATATAGTCCCCTAAAGCATAGATGTTGTCGAATTGCTGTAGGAACTGCAATGCTTTCTTGCGATCTTTCACCCCGGAAAAAGTGGAAATTTGATTGTCGTGCTGCCATCTTTGAAATCTTTGGGTTGGTTAGGTGCATATCCCGCGTATGGATAATAACGGTATCCACATGGGCTCCAACCATTGTAGCCCGCTGGCGGTGGTGGTGGTTGAGCTGGGGGCAATGGCGGTGGCAAAGGCGGTTGCATTGGATCAGGGTCAGATGGCTGCACCATATTCCTGAAGACTCCCCCAATCGGAAAAGACGGCTGAGAAGTTTGCCAGTTGGAAGCTCTCGTACTTTCTGTTGCTGGAGGAGGAGGTACCACCTGGGGCATCAGAGGGGCTAGCATGTAGTTAAAAATTGTTGAAAACTTTGCAACATCGAAAGATTCTGTTGAGGATGCCGCGAAAGAATGTGGTGAAGTTCATTGAGCAGAAACTGCAAATATTCTGTTGAATCCATGAATTCCAAGTCTTGGGTTTCTTATGGCTTATGCCTTGTAAGACAGAGCGCTTTGGTGCCGATTTGAATTGTTTGACTCTGGTTTGATACTAGTTTCACTAATTGGTGATTTTACTCCCGAGTGGAGAAGTGAGAAATGATGTTTGAGAATGCTTGTTCATACTCATGGCCCGGACCCTTGTGATTATTTGCAGGGGGAGTATTGAATGATTGAAAAGTGCTGTTTCTTTTACTCATGGCTCGGACCCTTGTGGTTATTTACGGGGGGAGTATTATTGTTGTTGTGACTCCCGGCCCAGACCTGGATGGTGATGCAGGAGGAGTATTAAGAAGTCTAAGCAGTGGCTACTCTCAGCACCTCCAAACGACGCAGGCTGCGATCTGGGGGGCGTTTGGTTGTAAAAGGCCTCTATATCTCCCGGCCCGGACCTTTTTAGGTTATGTGGGAGGAGTGATGAGGGAGTCGTTGAATATCTCCCGGCCCGGACCTTGTTAGGTTATGCGGGAGGAGTGTTCATCGGCGGCTTTATGTTTCTGTCTTGTAACATGCATGTGTGAGCATTTGTGTTGCATTGTGATGTGCCAACCACTGAATATTCCTAATTGGATGAGATTGCCTGGGTATGTAATTTTAGTGCATCAAGACACCCGTGGCAGATCAGTACGGTCTAGGTGTGATGGCTAATTTTACTGCGATGGAATATCAAAAGTTCCGATCTGGACGAACGGAGAAGCTAACTCCTTGATCAAAACAGCCGAAAGGAGAAGCTAACTCCTTGATCAAAAGAGCAGAAAGGAGAAGCTAACTCCTTGATCAAAACAGCCGAAAGGAGAAGCTAACTCCTTAATAAAAAGAGCAAATTGATTGTCCCTCGGAATGACCCTCGGAGCTAACTTGAGTTGTTTTGCAGATATGCTGTAATCGCAGACGATTACTCTCTTTCAAGAAGGGGAGATGTAACAAACTGCTGACATGTCAAAGCCTAAAGAATGGAGCCAACTTACAGATGCCGGCCGAGGGGCCTAAATCCTAAGAAGAACAAGTAACAGAAGAAGTGTCACAAAGAACTTTTGAGTTTTAAAGGCTTTTTACTGTAACTGCTTTTCAGCCCAAGGGCCATTAAATATGAGGCTAGGGCTCATTCTCTGGCATGCTTCCTAGCGAAGGTGCAAAGTCTGGAGTACCGGCTTATACTGTGTTGATGCAATATAAAGAAATACCGAAAGGGGCGCCAAGGTTTGGGGCCAATACTCTCTGGGGTGGAGTTCCACCACTCCGTGTCGCGTGTCGTCTCTCTCTTTCAGTTCAAATGTTATTGAAGTGCTTAAGTCTGTTCACTCTGTTCTTTTCTATTGGCACGGTGTGCCCGTCTTGTGACATATCAACTAACACATCATCCTTGTGAACAATCACTTCTTCTTCATGCAAATCATCGTGCTTGTGAGAAATCACATCTTGATCATGCAAATCATCATGCTTGTCAGTGTCATCCAAATCATCATGCTCATCATTATCATTCAAATCATCATGCAAATTCGGTGTGTCATGCTTTGGAGAAGAAGAGACTGAGTCTCCTTCTCCTGATTTTGTGCAAAATGCGCCTGCACTTGAGAAAAAAGTCGCCACAACTCTTTCATGTGTTGATCGCTCTTCTCTTGTCTTGCTTTGTTCTCGCGGTCATATTCTGCTTGTCTTTTGTTGTTCTCGCGATCAAATTTTGCTTGTCTTTCTTTGGCTTCCAAGCGTGCTTGCTCGCTCTCATGCACTATGGCTGCCATTCCTTCTTTGTATTCACGATCTATGGATGCCTTTCGTTCTTCGTAGGCCTTTCTTTCTGCTTCTCTTTCTGCTTTTATTTCTTCGCGTTCTAACTGTCTTTCCATAAACAATTGCTCCAACTCCTTCATAGGAGTTAGTGCAATCCTTGGGCGTAGATGGGGAAGGGGGAGGGTCGGAAAAACCTCCTGGTGGGGAAAATTCTTCTTCGCCGCTCTCATGCTCATCACCTCCAAGCGAAGTATCCATTCCGCTTCGAGTGATGACCATTCACTGAAGTCTTGGGTTCTTGTGGGTTCTTGTGATCTTGGGTTCTTAAGTTCACAAGGAACTTGGGTTCTTGGGAATCTTGATTCTTGGGGTTCTTGAATTCTTGAGGGTCTTGAGCTTCTTGAGGTTCTTCTTTCGCTTGCAATATGTGTTAGAGAAGGATCTTCTCTTCACCCAAGTTCTATTCTTTTCCGCGGGCGTACCCATTGGCGGCGGCCTTGCGCTCACACCAAGGATGCTTTTTCCCACCTCACGTCGAGTGGCCGGCCGCTAAGTGCACGGTCCACTCTCAATGAGTGAAAAGAGGCACAAGGGGAGGCTGGACAAGCCCTTCTTTCCTGGGATACCTGTCACTCTTCAAAAACACGATTAGGAATCGACATGCCCAAGCGAACTTAGGTTCGTGCGACCTCAACAAGCAAAAAAAATTATGTATGGTTCTTGTGGTTCTTTCCTTGAGTGATACAGAACACTGCCAAAGCTCTGATACCAATGTAGGGTGCAGCGGAATGAATGTTGTACTTTTCTCAAGATGAGTGCTCCGAACTGTGCTCAAGGTTCCTTTTGTTCTTATGGAAGGGAGAGCCTTCCGTTCTTAATGAGAGAGTGCAATGGACACAAACAAAGTGAATGGACACTGTGCGTAAAAGTTATGAGATTGAGAGATAGAGAAGAGAATACGATTCCAGAGTTGTAAAACCCTCCTCCAAGGGCCCCACTCTCTATGGCGAGAGCGGTCTACTTAAGATTGCACAAATCTCTACAATGCTTGGACTTGCCGACGATGAAGACGACGACGAGACGGGTTGAAAACTAAAATCGCTAAGGGCTGAAATCTGCAAATCTTTATCTGTTGAATTCTGACTCTGTGTCGGTGACGACGGCGATGACAACGATGCAATGACGACGTGCTGAAAACGCAGATGCTGAAATCTGCATTTTCCAGGCTGAAACTGTAAACCTTGCGAAAACTAACCGTGCGGCGAGGAACTGTTGCGGGAAGGTGGGATCTGCGAGGTTCGGGGGTTCTTTTGCGAGTGCTAAGGCTGAAAACTGAAAACGCTGATGGTACTGTGGATTCCGTCACGAAGATCTGCTGGCTTGTCTGGCAGATCCAAAAACGCTAGGGCTGATCTTTGTGTTGATGCAAAAACGTTGGGGTTCTGCGGTGGGAAACTGCTAACGCTAGGGCTGATCTGTTCCTTGCTGTCGCCGGGTTGAGGCAGATGCAAAAACGCTGGCTGAGCTGGGTTCTTGTTCAAAAAACGCTAGCTTACTGCAGTGATGCAAAAACGCTAGACCTCTTGGGTTCTGCTGAGAAGTCGCCTGTTGAGCTTGTGCTCCTGCTGCCTCTTCTGCCAATTAGTGCTAGTCTAGGTTTGCTTATATACAAACTTACTCAATTTGCCCTACCTACTTTCCAACAAAAGTCACTTAAAAATAAATAAGTGAAAAATGTCAAAAATAGGGAAAATAGGCTAAATGCACTGGGAAATTCCCCTAATGGATTCTGATGGGAATGCTTATGATCATGTTGTGTGCAACTAGAGGATATGCATCTACTCTCAGTGTCTGGACATGCACGGTCTGCGAACAGACTCACAAAAGTGCCAAATCACTTCTAAATCTAGACTGACTGGACTGACTGAACCCTTGTCGTGTTGTAGCTTGTCCACGGACACATAGGGTTGGATGTGTCACGTGACATGTTCTTATTAGGGTTTAGGCCCCTCGTACGGCATCTACAAGTTGGCTCCCTTCTTCAGGGCTTTGACATGTCAATAATTTGTGACACCCACCTTCACCAAGGTTTCCATTGTAGCTCTTGCCAGTAGTGGCTTCGATGAGTGACTTCATCTTCATCATCATCATCCACAAATTGAACATGCTTTGCTTTTCTAGAAGCACCCAACCACATTATCATCTTCACATGGCTTGGCTTGAACATGTATCCCTTGTGTGTTTAATGTCTCGTCTTCACCCTGTAATTGTGAAGAACTCGATTCCACTAGAGTTTTTCTTTTTCTCTTTATGATGTCAATGATCTCCTCATAGAACTCATGCTTAGCTATGCCGAAGACTTCAACCAATGTAAACTCAACCTTGCTATTCAAAATCCTTTCTTCCAATACCTCCTTCGAGTTTGTAGCAGCTTCTATGTCGGATTGTAATTTGTAAGCAGGGCCATTTGCTTAAGATTTGCCAGCTCCCTTTTTGTTGATGCTTACTCCATAGAAACTTCCGACAGAGGAGGCACTTGTGATGGTGAAGCCTCTTGAGAAGGTATCGAATCCTTTCTTCCTCCACTTCTTATAGTCCACTTTGAAGGTACTTCATCCCCATTATCACACCTACACTTTTCTTCTGCAATTGCTTCATTATTTTGACTTTTGGCAACATAAGCATGCACTAATAATGAGTCCACTCAATCATCTCATCATGTTGCTTGACAAATACCGTTGCATGTTTGATGAAGCCCTTCTTTAGTCACTTTCCCTTTATTAGCCAATGAAATTGCACCAAAGACAATCATACTCTTCGCAGACATCTTCAACATGTCTTAACCCTTTCTTAACCCTTTCTCTATGATATACTCAATCTTTGTCCCATAGGTAGCAGCTTCTACTACAAAGATGGCATGACTAGTTGCCATATCCTCCATTAGCTTGCGCATACCTCCTTTTCCAAAATTTGTTCCCAACGGCAAACCTATTTCCGTCAAGTGAATTTTACCGTCTTCAAAAAAAACAAGGTCCAACATCATTAAAGCTATTAAAGTCCCTTCTACCATGATCAGTGTTATCACACCATATACACCTATGCACAAAACCTTCTTTACTTTGAAACTTTTATCTCGATGGTTATCCTTAATTCTCCAATCTTGCAAGTTTGAGTTTCATCTCACGCATACCTTCGACAAGCTCATCTAGCATGAAAGCCTCATTAGTCTTTTGATTCACAATAGATAGCTTGGCTACATTTTCTGGACTAGTAGGAGTAGGAGTGACATTGTTTATCACCATTTTATCTCGTCTACATTGCCTTTTAGCGAAAAGTGAAACAGCGTCCTCAACATCTTTCCATTCCGCTAATTTCTCTTGGATTTCTGTACCTGTAGCTTATATAAACAATTCAACGTTCTCAATATACAAGGTATCTTGCTCTATTGTAGACAATTGTGCATATCGTCGCTCGAACTCCCTTAACAACTCCATACGAGATAGTCCTTCGTTTCTAAGGGCAACCCATTGTAAGAAAGCCCTCTTTGTTACTTGTTCGGAATCCTCCATGAAATATTCCTCCTTAAGAGCTTTCTTAAAAGCTTCCCAATCTTCACCATGCACACCTCTTATATCCCTTACATGTGCTCGAAGCTCCAAACTTGCTTAACTCCATTTCTTTAACATGATTCCTCAAGTATTTAGATACAGTTTTACCATTATATTGATCCATTTTCTTCACCAATTAAAGGGCTTTGGTTGAAGAGAGTTCCATCCTTTCAGCAGCTTATTGCTATTGCATAAACATAGCAAAGGCTTGAACATCTGCATTGTGTTTGCATCGAAGCACATCCCTTGGTCTTCCATAGCTTAAATGACGTTTATAAAGATTTCAATTAAGCCTTTCAACCCTCACCCCAATTGATTTCGCTTTGGGTTCACCAAAAGTATGTCAAGATCGGCCAAGCTGCGGAAGCGCGCGCACAAGTGTGTGATTGTGGGTGTGTCATGTGACTGTATGTGTGTGTGAGTGAAGGAGTGTGTGAACAACCGGTTCATCTAGCCGTCGGGGGCAGGGAACATCGTGCGCGCACACGGGTGTGTGAGAGTGGGTGTGTCATGTGTGTATGTGTGTGTGTGTGTGAGTGAAGGAGTGTGTGAACGGATGGTTCAGGTAGCCGTCGGGGCAAGGAACATGAGCAGGGCAAAGTCGAGGAGGCAAGGCAAGGCGGGGGCAGGCAGGTGGGGGGAGGGTGGGCAGATGCAGCTAGGGAAGCTCACAGGCAGATGTGGCAGCAAACGGCAGAATTAACGAGGAAGCAACGAAGCGCGCCGGCGGAAGTGCAGGTGGACTGGACTGAAGGCGACGATGAACATGGGTTTAGGGTTTGCAACAGGCAAACAGCAGGTTTCGACAGAGCAGGTACCCATAAAGTAACCATGAAACCCCAGGACACAAATAATGATATAATTAATGAGAAGTGGCACGAAGTCCACCCACTATGTGGCTATGTCGAATGATCTGTTGACATCACAGTATCATACCATACTTAAAGCACAATCCTGCAACATCTCATATGGTTCATGGAACGAAGAACCTTGTGCTGCGACTTAAACATACTCTGCATTCATCTCATAAAATCTCTTGTAACCCAAAATAGATGCATTCCTCCTCCAAAGCCACACTGATGAATCAGAATAATATTTGTGATAGGATTTGACGTCCATCTGCCTCTCTAAAGGCACTTTTTCTGTCGTATAAAGGTCAAAATAACAGGGTGCCAATGGAAGGGTTTGCAGTAAGATGCCATCCAAACTAGAAGACCGTAGAATGCTATAACATTGAAAACAGGAGAGTAGTATGTCAAATAGGAGTCTCTTCTAGTTTTCATGTTCCAACGCAACAGCAAGTAAGGCAACGTACTTCTGCTCAGGGTACGAAAGTGAAAACTCTCTCTCTCTCTCAGAAACAGAACGCGATTTAGCACAGGCGATAAGAAGCACTTACTCGGATATCTCGACTCCCCCGCTGTCAGATGAGCTGCTCTCTCTCTCTCTCTCTCTCCAGCTAGAGCTGGCTACTACGCGCTTGATCCTTGCATGCAAACACTACAAATCCCGGTTAATTTTTTCATCGAGCAAGGATCTGCAAAGTCAAATTTTGGGTATCATTGTTACATATTGGAATTGGATATTGGACTTGGGTTTTGGACTAAAATACTCGCTTGGGATTAGTTTGCCCGAGGCTACTTCTTAGAAGAGGAAGCCACAAAGGGGATAAAAGGTGGGAAATGGTGCTGCTAAGTAGGGGAGATTTGGGTTGTGAAAACTTAGCCCCGCTTGTAAGCCAGGTCAAAGGATCTTGTTGAAAGACCAACTACTTCTCTCTCTCTCTCTCTCTCTCTCTCACACACACACAAATATATATGTATATGCATATGTGTGTGTGTGTGTGTGTGGGGATATTGTTAGGCATGTCGATGTTAATGATTCACATTTAATCGACGCTCTTAGGTGTCACCCTTTTTTTCCCTTGGGGATGTGTAGTTGTGTCATGTTCCTATGGAGGAATGGATCATAGGCATGCGTGTGTGCAGCGGGGGGAGAGAGAGAGAGAGAGAGAGAGAGAGAGAGAGAGCACGACACGGGGATGTGGGGTGGAGCTCCCAGATCTCATTGTATGAGCACAGTGTGAGAATTAGTGAGAGCTCCTTATTCTTTGTATGTATAAAGAATAAGGAGATAAATGTGGACGGTCGGACATTGGCTGGTCGACACAAACAAAGCACGGTGAGGCACACCTAACATTTTCCCACTAAAGGATGTGTGCCGATAAGTGGCAAGAAGACTAGCCTACAACTAGTATATACAAGAGGTGAGAGAAGACAACTCTCAACCTATGCCCACTGGCTCACTCCAAACACGTGAATGCATCTGTAACCATTCTAGTGGAAATGCAACGTGCATACCACTAGGGCTAGAGCCACGATGACACTCTTGATGCAGGTATCAAGTGACGACCTGCATGGCTCCATAATGCACAATGCCAGTGTCAGTCATCGCACAATTGACAATTCCTATTGCAAATGCACCAACCGCATAAGCAAGATCAGGTCTCGAGACCAAAATGTCAGACATGAGAGACCCGAAAGCCGACGAAACATGCACTATGTGTGCCAACCTATCCATGTCAGCAACCTCAGTGCCATATGCATCTTCATCAGGTTTCACCTGACTATGCATCACCATGTCAGCATCGTCTGGCAAAGGCATATCTGCTGAGAATGACTGCAAAACCAAAAAATCAGCACCAATACAATCACATACAGCTGTCTGAAGGACACTATCTCTCTCAAACGTATCAGACGCATCATAGAACAATGCATCGATCTCTGGCTCAACTGATGTCACCTTAACTGATGACTGACCAAGTTGTGCATCCCCAGAGATACCATTGCCTGCATGAACGTCACCACAAGGCAAATGCACAACCTGCTCTCCATACAACACATCCGCAAAAGAGACACGCCTGATCTCTCGCTCCAAACATGGTTGCAAATACACAGAGACTACACCACCTCGTGTGTCAGAAATATGCAAAGGGTATACCAAACCACTCCTAGCACCTCTGGCTATCACAAGTGATCCCCAATGCATCTGGAATGACAACTCTCCAAGCAGTACACAATGCCCACTACTCTGTAATTGACACACTAAAATGAGACTCTGACTGAGTCCTAGTACATAACGTACATCTCGTAGCGTAAGCAATGCACCGCTAGGTAAAGACATGCATACACCTCCAGCACCCTCTATTATATGTTGAACCATCAGCAAACTTCACACAACCAAGTCTCCCACTAGAGAAAGAGAAAAACAAATCACGATGTGGCGTCACTTGAAAAACTACATGCTCGTCTAGTAGAAAACGCATAGACAATGTGCTATCCCAAAACACAAAGTAGCCTGAAGACAAGCTAGACTCAAAAGTGACATGCCCATCACATGCATACTCTTTAGCATCTGTCCTCATAGTAGCACCATGCATCTGCCTCTTTCGTTGTCTCATACGCCTGAAGCAACGGTGCCTAATATGCCCATCGTGGCCGCAATGCCAATGTGTCAGTCGCGATCGTGAGCGAGAACCACCTCTAACCTGAAGTGTCTCCATATCCATGCCAAAACAATGGCAAATAATACTCAAGATCACAAGACTCTCCCACCCAAGAGCAAACCATTGTCTCAAGCAAAGAAGGTGAGAAAAGGGTCAAGCTCACTAGCCTCTGCAATAGGCATACATATCTGGCAAAATTTTGGCAGAGTCTCCTTTGTAACTGGAGCAAAAAACTCAACAGTAAATCGCAATGGAAACAACAACAAATGCCCAAATGGACAATCTCGGGAATGTACTCATCCGGAATCACCTCACAAAGTCATATACTGAGTCAAACCGCTCTAACTGGAGTATCACTCAACGGTGCCACAAATGACATACATATATGAGTGAAAATTGCTGCCAAAATGTGTCAATGAATGAGCAATGCGCCAGAAAATTGTAGCATACACAACCTGTGTAAAAGTGGGAGTCAAAACTCAACCACTATAAAGAGTAACAAGAACTGTACTTGTAGAGTAACACAAGCTTATGTATGGTTGAAAAATATGGCTGCAAATCAGTCCCAAAACATCCCCAAATTCAACTCTCAAATAGCTGAAGAAACAGGTCACAATTGTGCTGCAAATTAGCTTACAATTGAGCCATACATAGGCACCTGCAAAGAGGGAACGATGGCTGAAAAACTCGGCTCACAAATGACCCTCAAACCTGCTTGTAAACCTGTCAATGTGAGCGCTAGGCTTGATCACAAACTATAGTTAGTAAACTCCAGCCACTATCCCACAAAATCATACACAAAGCAAAAGCTCAAGACACCTGTTGTGTCGAAATCGGTATGCAAGCCAAAACACTGCAGAAGATGTCCTCAACTACAAATGACAACACCTGTGGGAGTACTAGACTCAACCTTTAGTTGGGAGTCAAAACTGGAAGCTCCAAATGGCTGAGCACTCACGGATCAAGACAAAAAATGTAGAGCGAAACACGCCCGCGATGCACCACCCAAAAGGGAAAACACTGCATGCAAATTGTGAGTGCTACAAGCAATCGCAATCTCGAACACACCAACGATGCGTATAAAATGGCTACAAAACCAATAACCAAAGTGACTGCACTCTCAAAACCATGAGCAACCAAAGTCGATCAATCCGCACTCCAAATGCATGCACCAATCTCCACACTTTACATACATCATTGCAAACACCTGCAAATGTCTCGCATAACGGCAAGACAAATCAGCAACCGCGAGATATCTAGCGCATCTTCTGTATGTGGCCACAAGTGGATATCAAACAAGTGCTACCAAATCTCTTAGCATTTGACCACACACATCATATATCATATCCTCCCACCAGTGAGCAAACTTACATCCAATATCACTCTCACATCCGAGGCAAACCATGTGTGGAATCCTCGACACACAATAAACAATTGCTGTTGCAAAAATTGTAGAGGTCAAAATTAGTTCAAATGGACATCACCATTGCGTCCAGAGCATGCCAAAACCCCAGGTTACACCCGAACCTTCCATAAATCGCATTCTGTATGCAAAAGTTATGCAAAAAACACAATTTTGAAGCATGAAAAATGACCTGCGAAAATGAAAATTTGCATTCTTCCTTCAAGTATGGCTACAAAAAAAAATACATAGTTGCAATACACCCTCCTCTCAAGGCTGGGAATGTCCCTCAAGCTTCCATGAGCACAGATCTGGTGGTTGCTGACTAATCTCAAGCTTCCTCCGAAAACAAGCTCACTTCTATGTAAAACTCCATACGTCGCAAAGCCAAAGCTCTGATACCATTTGTGAAGGAATGGATCGTAGGCGTGCGTGTGTACAGCAAAGATGGAGAGAGAGAGAGAGAGAGAGAGAGAGCACGACACAGGGATGTGGGGTGGAGCTTCCAATCTCACTGTATGAGCACAGTGTGAGAATTAGTGAGAGCTCCTTATTCTTTGTATATATAAAGAATAAGGAGATAAATGTGGGCGGTCGGATACTAGCCGGCGAACACGGGCAAAGCACAGTGAAGCCCACCACCTTTACCTGACTCTCCCTTCTTTTCCTTCCCCATCGCTAGGGTTGAAGGGTTGTACTTTCTTTTCTCTTATATTCAAGGTGTATCCATGCAAGGTGGATTGTTTTCATGGTGTTTGATTTGTTTTGTATAGTAGTAAGCCGACCACTTAATTAACATACTTATTTGGATAAACAATGGACAAGAGTTTGTTCACTTGATCATGTTACTATAGCTAGATATTGAATGCTTTAGCTACAAACGGGCAACTCTGATTTGCATCTGAATCAGCACTAGTATTAACATTGGCATATATCTAATATCGATGCCATTTTTAAAGAATAAATTTTTAAAATCCCTTTGAGCTCACTTTAAGCTCACAGGCGGCAAGACAAAGAGAGCTAGGGGAACAACTAATGTTGATACCAAAAGCCTCCCCACAAGAAACACAATACCCAAATACCAAGAGGGCCTTCTCATCATCCACCACATGAGGACTTGGCAACAAAGACAACCTCTTTTCTCTCTTCACATCAACGAATCACTTGGTTTTAAAAATCAATATGGGTATGGCCTTCCTTCCACTCAAACTCAAGCGTATCATATTCTTAAATAAAAGAGAGAAAAGCTATCAAGTGGTATCCAAAGGTAGCAAGTGTTGGGGTAAAGACCCGTGGCCACCCGCCCGTGATTAACACCCTTCACACACTAACTCACTGACTTGATTTATTCTTCAAGTGTATATACAATAAAGGAAACACATAGTGACTTCTCACTTTGTATTGTTTCCCCTAATTGAATCTCTTTCTTCTTTCCCTTTTCCCGCATGCAACACGGGCACATGTCGTTGTCCTTCAACTGGTATAAGAGCAAGGTGGGGGCTTTCGAACACCCTTCCCCTCCCCTTGCATGTGAATCTCCTTATAAAGGCTTGGAGAAGCATTTTTGGTTTTGGCAAGGCTTTTCTTAGACATACAAGAGAAACAAAAATGTCTCTTTGAAGCTTTTGGAAAAGGGGCAATCTTGAAACTTAGAGAAGCTAAGTTACATTGCTTTGGAAAATAAGCAAAGTGAAGCTTTGATAAGAAATGTGAAGCTTGAAACTTCTCAGTTCTTGTAGAAAATCAATGTTCTTGAATCTTTTGGGGGAAATCAACTTCAGCAAAGCAAAAGTCTTGGAGACTTTGGGCTCGCAAAAATTTGAAGTCTTCGACCTTAAAAAAATTCAAAAGCAAAAAGGTGAAGCTTCTTGGATCTTTGCATAAACAGAAATCATAGCTTTGAAGATTCTTTTGTGGAAGAGTGCGCGTGCACACACACACACACACACACATTTCACCACTTAGTGGTAGTCTTTTTAAGCATCAAATTGAACTTTCCAAGTTTAGTTCACACTTGCTAGTACACACACACACACATTTCACCACTTGTTGGTAGCCTTTTTAAACATCAAATTGAGGTGTATCATGCCATAGGTTGTCGACACTCTTGGTTCTATAAAAGTTTTGTTGCTAGACATGGGATAGGACCCTAATAAGGGTATGATGGTTACAAGGCGTGGTTAAAATAACTACTTACTACTTTCATTTACCATGCCGTGAGGCGCTTTGGTTAGTCTATTGTGCCAGACGGCATCGCAGGTGGCTACTCTTCTAGATATCCCCAGGGGGAAATCGATCTACTCAATATACTCTGCAAGCAATTAGCCGTGAGTGATGGCGGCCTTCCTTCTTCTATTTAAAGAGGTGAGGGTGCATTCTACCCCCTCACTTAGCTGTGTGTGTGTTTTACTTGTGTTAAGATTGAGGACTTTGTGTTTTTTTATCTCTGTTGCACCAAGCATGGAGCTTACAACTCAACCAACTCAGGTTGGTCACTAAGCTTAGCATCAATGATCTCGTTTCTGTCATTTTTTTTATTAAATGGTAAGCGATGTTGCATAAAAAGCCTATACTTAGCAATGATGTACTTAAATGGTCGAGATGGCTATACTTAGCAGTGCATGGTATAAATGGTTGGACCTCAGTTTGGTTGGCTCAGTTTGACAATAACAAGCATTATTAAGGGGTTGTTCCTCGTTCTTCAGCTTGGTAAGGACCACTACAGTGGTCAGCTATGACTGGCATCATATGGTAAAGGTGGTTTTTTTGGGGCATTACCATGGTACTGTTACTAGATTTTTCACTGCTGTTCATTATTCAACTGTAGGTACATGATGTTCATTTTTTTGAAAAAAGGGTTTTTCCTTACCCTGTATTCACTGTTTTTCATTTTACTGTTGATGATGGTACTTAAGCAAAAATCTGGAAATTTTTTAGCGGCATAATCGGTCGCTTAAACTGATGAAATAAACCACTGTGTGGTTGTCCTTGACAAATTACGGCACTTTTGAGGATTGATGTTCCTTAATGCTTAACCGGGTAAAACCCATCATATGGGTTGGCTAAGTTTATATGGTAAGGACTGAATGGGCTAAGCAAGCATAAGGTAATGATACTGCTACTGCTTACGGTGGTTCTACATTGTACATTGGTTGGGGGTTAGCCGATTGGCTTGTGGCATACTAACTGTACCTTATTGTTTACTCGTCATTTTTGGACTTGGTAAAGATACCAGTTGTTCTCTTTCACTTAGCGCATGAATTACTGTAAAAAACGGGGAGGTGTTTCCCAATTACGTAACTGACTTTCTGATAAAAGTGGATTCGGGGGATTGTTCTGGGTGAGATCCTCACCGGATGTGTACTACCGCTAGACTTTGTGGTTTATTGGTTTTTTTGGTACTGCTATATTGTTTTAGCATTCCTATAAATAGGGTTAAAAAAAAGAATGCATAGAAAACACACACTTACTTTTCTAATACACTTGGTCTAGCTAGATATCATGTTTATATCTAAAGATCTCTGCTAATTGGCTTACTGATCAGAGAATAAAGGTAAGTAACATTTAAGGAAGGGAAAGGGCATAAACCCTAATTAGGGTTAAACTTTATCTGTAATATAAAAAAACTTGTTAAAGGAAATGTCATTTATACTGCTTTTTCTTTATGGCAAAGTGAGTATGAAGCTTCATCAATGGAGCTAGTTCTAAAGGTGGCATGGCCTTCTAAAAAAACCTTACACTTTGGGTGATAAAATAAATATTTTGGACTAAGGCTTGAAAGTTTAGAAAAAACTTGTTAAAGATGGACATGGATAACAAATAGTATAGTCCATTAGTATAGTCCATTTGATACCTGTAAAACACATTCAAGGCTAACATATGTGTTGTCTTGTTTGGATGGATACATGTAAGGACTCTATCTTATCTTTGGAGGTTTTTTTTTTTGCTTTAAGCAATTGTCCTTACATGATTACACATACACCTATGGCAAGGGAAGTAATTCTGATATCTGTATACTGGATTGAAGCTTTATTCATATAAACATTGTACAAAGATGATTCTAAGACTGAGTTATTTTTGTACTTATCATTCCTTCTCTCTCGAGCCAGGTGTCTTTTGAATGTAAAAAGTTCAATTATGTCTTATTATTTATGGTAAAAGAGTTACACACACACACACATTAAATTAGGGAGCTTGTGTGTGAGCTTTCGCATTGGCGGCCTCGCATCAAAAAATTTTCATTGTCGGCTATTTTTAGCAAGGGAGTGTGTAACACACACACATACACACACACACACACACACACATACATACATCACATAGATTGTGTAATAGATACACACAAAAGAGTTCACAAGATCCCATACATTGATAACCATCATCGTACTCTCCCTTGGAGAATTGAACTCAGGAGTTTGAGAGTGAATTCTACGAGTTTCAGCACTCAGTTTTGTTTTCAGATTGCAGGTTTACTTCATCAAGCATTGGTGAATCCGGCTCCGCATCTCAACAACTTTGAGCATTTAAGAGCCCGACATCTGCATCGAGGCTCGACGCTCTCATCCAGTGACTGTAGACGGTATCAACTCACATCATCTTTGGCATCACATTGATTCGATGGCATCCTCAGCATCGGAGGCCTTTCTTGGCCTACCATCAACACACATCTACGAATCATTTACACTCATAGTGAGCAATTTTTGCAACGTGAGTGTGTCAGGCCCAAGGTAAGACCAAGTAGGCCAAGGTCCAAGATGGACATGCGAAATTGGGGTCCTATAAGTAGCAGGGCCAAGGGCCTATATATGTCATGGTGGGGTGGTTATTCTCATGTGCTAGTCCCCTCTATCTCAGATTGATATTAGAGCTCAAGGTAGAAGGGTAGTTATGGAGGAGGGGAAGGATGTAGGACATGTTTCCTACGACTTAAAAATTCTCTCCGTCTTCTTCTTCTTCTCTCTCTCTCTCTAGGGTTCAAGATGAACTACCATGATGGTGTGAGCAGGGGCCCTTTTGAGGAGACTCTCATCTCAATGCAAGTCCGACAAGAGCTATGGAAATGACCTCTCGAGGAAGGAGGTAAGGTCAAAGAAGATATTATTGGAGGAAGTCGTGCGTGACACCCCTTGCTCACACAGCTTGTGTGGCTGACCTGCATCATATGACACGTGTTAGAGCTCGTTGGCAGCGCGTGGAGTTTCTCATCAAAGTTCGTTTTTGCAGTGGTCTATGTCAAGCAACACCAACAACATGCTCTTCTCAGATTTGTTTGTTTTGCGCTACAAAGGCCACCATCTCTGCTTAGTGCAAAGTTTTTTTTTTGTTTGTTCGTATTTTTAGCAAAAGGGGCACCCTCAATTGGGCACCCTACCGAGGTAAGGGCTACAACCCATGGTTTGGAAAGGCAAGCCATGGTGCAATAAGCTTTGGCAGCTCAAATCTTGGCATGCCAAGGTTTGGCAACCCAAGGCTCAACAAGCTTTGATACTCCTAGCTTTAGCCCATGATTAGAGGGGCACGATTTTGAGTACACCATAGTCAATCTGGGCTTGAAATTTGATATGAGGTATGTCGATGTTGGACTTGACAAATGAATCGTAGGTTATCGAGCTGCTCCTTGGGAGCCTTGTTGATCCAAGGATCCTTGAAGTTCTCCACAAGAGTAAGGATCATTGAAGTTTTCACTTCATCGAAGGGATATACTCATGGTCTAGATTGAGCAAGGATTTGGGGGATATAATCAATTTATTTTCATAGATTGGGTATGACACAATTGGGTGGGATTCTTTTCCCCTACATACAAGGTATTGTTGCATTTGACAAGCTTGTAGATACTCATTTTCTAGTTTCAATTTCAACTTTGAATTGGTTCTACAATCATTACCATTCCAAAGGTATACATAAGCTTCTAAATCATGGTTTGCTTCTCGTTACAGCAAGGCTATGCATAGATTTAGCAATTTCCATATAGCTACATGGATTTGCGAGTAGGAATGATCACTACTTTTATGATTGCACATGCATATGAATTATGCATCAACATTATGCTTGAAGTTTGCAAACTTGGTTTTCTACATGCCATGTGTTGGAATTAGGGTTGCAGAGAAACGCACACAGCTTGGAGAAGACGAAGGAAGCTCAAGGCACACAATAGAGAGTGTGTTACTATGGAAAGATAGATAGCCCTACAGTGATGGTTGTATATACAATGCTCAGGGGAAAAAACCTCCTAAAGAGGGAAAAAATGCCCTGGCGGTCCTAGTGTGTTCACACACATCACTACCACATGTATATGGTAACAAATCCCCCCTGGAGTGATGCGGTGAACGAGAGTTGGCACATGAGTAAAGGGAAGTGCCATGCCCTGAGGACATGATCAGTCCACAAAGGGAAGTAAGCCCAAAGCTTTGTGGAAAGCTTCAAGCTTCTCACGAGACAATGCCTTTTTGAAAAGATCTGGAAGGTTGTCCTGTGTTGGCACATAAGCCAAGCTTATCTCTCCTGTTGAGAGCCTCTCCCTGACATAGTGGTAATGCACCTCAATGTGCTTTGTGGGAGCATGAAAAACTGGGTTCCTCGCAACTGCCAATGCGCTCTGACTGTCAGTGTAGATAGTGTTGGCAGTGTCCTGTCCAACACCCAAATCAGCCATAAGGCGTCTGATCCATACACACTCAACCGTAGCTGTGAAGATTGCCGTGTACTCAGCCTCACAACTCGAAGTGGCCACAGTAGGTTGCTTCTTGCTCAACCATGATATACATGAACTGCTAAGCATGAAACAAAAACCACTTGTGTACACTCGCGTGTCAAAACAACCAACCCAATCTGAGTCCAAAAAAGCATGTAAGTCTGGCGGCAATGATCCCCCCTTGGGATAAAACAAGCAAAGATGTAAAGTGTCACTAATGTAGCAAAAAATCCTCTTGACAGCCTGCCAATGCTTAGACCCTGGGCTATGCATAAATCTGCTGACCTCTAAGACTGCAAATTGAATATCCGGCCTCGTGTTGCATACATAAATGAGGCAGCCAATAGTAGTTTGATAAAGAGTGACATTAGCAGGATTGCCAGCATCATGTAGACTCAACTTCAAACCTGTTTCCATGGGAGTGGCAATATGTTTGCAATCCTCAAGTCCAAACTTACATAGCAGCGTCTCTATGTAACTTTTCTGACACAAGGCAATACCACCATCACACTGCTTAAACTGTATACCCAAGTAATGATGCAACAGCCCCAAATCTTTCATCTTGAAAGTAGCATTCAAATCAGCCTTAAATTCAGCAATATGTCTCTCATTTGGTCCACTGATCAGCAAATCATCGACATAAAGAACCACAATGAGAAGAACATCACCCTCACTCTTTACATACAATGTGATTTCTGTTGGACTGTTACGAAAGCCTCGTTTGACCAAATGAGTGTCAGCTTTCTCATACCAAGCACGAGAAGGTTGCTTCAACCCATACAAAGCCTTCTTACATCTGCACACTTTGTCCTCTTGTCCTTTTATGACAAAACCGCTAGGCTGCGTTACATAAACTTCCTCAAATATGTCACCATTCAAGAAAGCAGTAACAATGTCTGATTGATGTACATCCCAACCAAAATGAGTTGCCAATGCACATAGAAAACGCACAGTAGTCATACGACAAGTGGGAGAAAAAGTCTCTTCATAATCTATGCCTTTTTGTTGTGCATAACCCTTTGCAACAAGTCGAGCCTTATGGCGATCGATCTCACCATCCGGCTTGCATTTCAACTTGTAAACCCACTTCATACCAATGGCCTTTTTGCTAGGAGGCAAATCACATCAAGTCCATGTGTCATTTTCTATAAGTGCATCATATTCTGATTGCATGGCAGCCATCAAATTTTTTGAATTATGTGCTTCATCAAAAGACAGAGGCTCCTCAACATCATGTAATCTAGACACAGCCAAATCATAACAATCCGATGCATAAGATGCATGGTGAGATCCTGAACGAGTACGACTAGACAAAGGTGCATCCAATTTACTGTCACGCAAAGTGTGCACCATCCATTTTGGCATACCTCTAGCCTGCTCATTTTCAGCCCTTTCCTCATCAAGTACATCACGTACATTTGCATTAGTAATAGACAGATCTGTAACATTTTCAGAAACCCCCATAGGCTGTACATTTGCCTCATTGGAAATTACATTCATATTTGCACCACTGAAAAGAGGCAACAAAGTGTCATAAATGTCTTGTGAGCTTACATTATTGTCTCTAGTACATGACAGCAAGGGCTAAACAGAATCTTCCACAAACACTACATCCCGTGAAACCAAAATATGCTTTGTTTGCAGATGATATAACCTATAACCTTTGCTTTCAGCACTATAACCAACAAAAATACATTTGACAGCCTTATCATCCAATTTTCTGCGTTGTGTTTGTGGCACCAAAGCATATGCCAAACAACCAAAAACACTCATGTGCTCAATAGAAGGCTTTCTATCATGCCATGCTTCATATGGAGTAATAGACTGCAAAGCTTTCATAGGACACATGTTAAGTACATAAGTGGCACACATGATGACCTCAAGGCAAAAAGAATGCGGCAAAGCTTGACTTTTGACCATACATCGTGCCATTTCCGTCAGTGACCTGTTTTTCCTCTCAGGAACAAAATTTTGTTGAGGTGTATAAGGCACTGTACATTGGTGTTTTATCCCATGACTAGCCAGAAATGCATTAAATTCATGAGACATATACTCCTCCCCTCGATCGCAACGGAGGGTGCCCATAGTACATTTTGAGACATTTTCAGCCATAGCCAGAAATTGTTTGAAGCACATAAAAACGTTGGACTTCGCTTTAAGCGGAATTACCCATGCATGCCTGGAGTAATCATAAATGAAACTCACGAAGTAAAGGTAATTGCCCAAGGACGGAGTTTGCATGGGCCCACAAACATCACTATGCACAAGCTACAACCTGCATGTGGCCCGAACTGAACCATCCTTTGGAAACTTAGAACGCTACATCTTACCCAAAATACAGCCTTCACAAACATGTGTGACAGGTGCTTCAAGAGGCGGAAACGAAGCAACCATATTAGATTTTTGCAAACGTAGAAAACTGGCAAAATTCAGATGACCAAAACGTGCATGCCAAAGTTTTGCATCTGATATAGCCCTTGAATCTGCAACATCATTTGCAAAATTTTGTCCACACTTGTCATACGAAGTGAGCTTATACAACCCACTGCACAAAAGGCCAGATGCAACAATTTCATCACCAAAACTGAGATCATCCACAAATTTGACTACAAGTCCAAGTCTAGCAAGTGCGGATACGGACAAGAGATTATTCTTGATCCCAGGTACATAAAGTGCATCAACAAGTGTGAAGGAACTGCCATTTGCAGCAGTAAGCACAATCTTTCCAACTCCCTGAACCGGATAAGAGGCATTGCTGGCACAAGTGGCTAAATTCCCATGAGGGACAGACTCGAGAGAGGTAAACAATTCACGATGTGAGGTAATGTGCTTTGTAGCACCACTATCAAAATACCACACATGTGAATCTGCAGCAACTGACAAGCATGCATCATGGACAACAAGATTGTAAGTGCACTCTGCGTTAAAAGCCCATTCTGCATCAACATCAGCAACATAGTCTCCTTTCATAGAAGACTCAACAATGGCTGCATTTGTAGTGGAACCAGCATTTGCAGTGGAACCACCATCTTTCTTCTTAGCCTCTTTGGCCTTCAACTTAGGACACGACTTGATCAAGTGATCATTAGCTTTACAATAATGGCAACGCATCTTCTTTTTGCCCTTATCGCAAGAATTTCCAGACGAATTGCTGCCAACAGAAGCATTAGGAACAGAAGTTTTGCCACTCGCAGCAGAACCATAAGAAGTGGCCGCATTGCTGTTACCACCCTTTCTTTGAGAAGCAATAAAAGCATGTTCAACTGCACGCTGCCTAGTTCTGTTTTTTCTGGAAAGTGACTCTTGTAACAACAATGTGCATAATGCATCAAACTTGACAACTTCAGGATTTCCTTGGGTCATCAGTCTCCAAGTACTAGCAAAAGTCTGATAGGAATCTGGTAAGGCATCAAGAACAATCTGCACAAGGGAACTATCTGAAATGACTTCACCCGCACATCCTTTACATCCCAACAAGCTTGTTCTGCCATAGGCAAAACAACTCTAATAGCAGCAATCCTTGTAGCAAGACCTGCAACATCCTCAACATCGCCGACATCCTCAAAATCAGGACGTACATCAATGCCCTACACAATGTTCCAGATGCCCTTTGACACAAGAACATGTTGCATCATATAAGCCCACATAGGGTAGTTGCCCCCATCCAACCTGTCCTCAGCAGCAACAAACATCTTGAACACATCTGTGTTGTTGTCAGCCATGGTAAATGCTGCACCTGATGTGAAAAATGCCCGAAAATAGGAGAAACGGAGCGGGAACAACACGTGCTATATAGCACAAACCGCAGAAGACTATGAGGCATCTGTTATACAGAAAATGGCACTGATAGAAATTTTACACAAAATGACGAAATTTTCTGTGCAATACTGCCTGTAATGGAAACGGAGGCCGACATGAGCTCGAATCAAAAAAATTTGTCGACCTGCGAACGCTTGCCAAAGCTCACTGAAATTGGAGAAAGTGAGCAGGCATGTGCTGGAGCGACTAAGCCTGGGAGGACGCAACCTGCTGTGATACCGATTGTTGGAGTTAGGGTTGCAGAGAAACGCACACAGCTTGGAGAAGACGAAGGAAGCTCAAGGCACACAATAGAGAGTGTGTTACTTAGTATGCAATGGAAAGATAGATAGCCCTAGAGTGATGGGCGTATATACAATGCTCGGGGGAAAAAACCTCCTAAAGAGGGAAAAAATGCCCCGGCGGTCCTAGTGTGTTCACTCACATCATTACCACATGTCTGTCTATGGTAACACCATGATGTATTGTTATGTTCCAATTTGCAAACCATTTAAGGCAAGCATGGCTTGCATTGAGTTATAGCAAGGTTGTAAGTCGATTGGGCCATAGATTTCATTGGTCAATATCTCTTTTGATATGTCCTCTTTGTGCTATCAAGTGGAGGGGGAAAAGCAAGGCTTCCAGGAGCACGACTCCATATATATGTATATGCATTGGGTGCATGGTCACTCCAAAGCATTTACAACTTGCCAGAGTGTAGGAAAAATAAGTAAACAATAACATTGAAAGCACATTGGCATCTACAAGTATGAGCTGATTCCAATGTCGACAATCATGCCACAGTTACTCCGACTTTCGATGCCAAGGGTAGTGGTTATAGAAAATCGGTAAGTACCTTAAATTTACATTTCACTTTTGAACTTATTTCCATCTTGCAAGATTTTCTACAATGCCAACTTGACAAGCAAAGGTTGCTTCGGTCAAGCTGAGTTTGACAGTTAGATGACTTTTGATAGCTAAACTTCAGGAACTATCTCTTTTAATACTGGGCAATCTCACAATTCTCAATAAACTCCATGATTCTGCAAGTCAGATTCTCTATGAAAGATCGATAATGTTGATTCACTTTTGCTTAGACATTTATGTGTCAACAGGAGCACCTGTTAGCTATGAGCACTCAGGTTTCGTTATGTATCATCTTTTTGATGAACTTATGAGAAACAATGCTTTACTTTAGGACATATTGCGTAGAAGCTTCCAAAGTTTGGAATATGCTATTAGCATACGAACTTGGTGAAAACTTTGCTATTCCGTGCACAGGTTTGGCGCATTGGTAATACGGATATAAGCTCACATTTTACGTTTAGCAACATCAAACTATGATGTATCCATGCCAGTACAACCTGTGCAAGGCACATATGTGGCATCACCTCATAGTGTTGAGATCATCATTGAATCCAAGGGCTTATCACTTTATTTTTTTGATATGCAGGCATGTCGTGCCAGTACGGTGCCATTAAGTCCACCCCATCATTGTTTATGATTTTGTTATAACATCAGCTACTTTGTTCAGGAAAGAGTTGAGGCTGGCATATTTGCTTGTGATCATTGTATATGTCTACAACACCGGGCACTTTATGTTGGGGTAAAAGCCTCTATACCTTGCCTGACCTCCTAGGCTATGGGCGCACATCCACTCACCACCTTATTACTTTGTACGTGTACAAAGAATAAGGGGCAACTCATCTTGAGTCTTGCTCCACCCACACACCTTGCACTCTTTCTCCTTCTTCCCTTCCCGCACGCACCGCACCGCACGCATACCGCACTACACTACGTAGTCTTCAATTGGTATCAGAGCCACGATGGCGATCGGCACACGTACAACGGTTTCTCGATGATCGGCATAGAAGCGGTGAGCTTGTCGGCTATGTCGGAGCTTGAAGCTCAAACTCGAGCTTGGTGGTGGTAGATCCATCTCAACGACATTCAATCAGAGTGTTTTCGGAGGAGATCTAGCAAGGATCAACCCGAGATCGGCGGTGCTCGGCTTGCCGCGTCGTGTGCAGCCCCCTTGGATGAGAGGAAATCTTGAAAGAATTGGGGATCTACAGAAATCATAGCTTGAAAGCTTGAAGAGAATCAAAGCAGAGAATCAAAGGCTTGTGAGCAAGGGGAATGTAACAAAACAAGCTTGGAGTGGCTTGATGGAGAATCGGCCAATCCAGAGAATCTTCGAAGGAAAGCGAGCCTAACCTACAGTGCTTGAGGGAATAGCTGCAATTTTACCAAGCCTTGGCAAGGGGCACTGAGCTTTGGAGAGTTTGGGAGAGCATCAAGGAAATTGAAAGCCCTTTTGAGGGTAAAGCAGGTCACTAAAATGCATTTGTTGAAATTGGGGCAGCTTGCATAGGTTGCAAAGTTGCTCTAACGAGGCATTTGGGCAGATCTGCAGCAGGCATCTTGCAAGAGTAGTGTCTATTTTTTTTGTGTGTTGTGGTTATGTGTGAGCGCGCACACACACGCACACGTGCACGTGCACGACACACACACACACACACACACACACACACACACACACACACACACACACAATCGAGCAAAGCAAGTAGTAGAAAGTTAAAGGCAACCTGAATCTTGAAGCAGGGAATTTCAACATGGTTGAGCATTGCAAAGGGGGGGGATATCAAATGCTTGCAAGATCGATAAAAATTGGGCAGAACTCAACCAAAAGTCGAGCCGTAGAACTTGGGAAATACAGCAAGCTTGGAGAATCAAAGCTCAAGCAAAGGAATGCACATTGGAAAATCAAAGCCAAGCCCATGAAGCTGCAATTTAGGTAGTGCTGTGGATTTTTTGCAAGGTTAGGCTTAGAAAAGCTTGGAGGTGTTATGTGTAGTTGTGTTGCACGCGCGCACGTGCGCGCTGGGCAGAGAGAGCTTGAAGAAATCCAACTACACACGGTGAGGTTGCAAAAAAAATCGACAAGAAGTAATAAGAAAAAACTAAACTTTTCTGAATCACTCTTAGAGTGTGTTCCCACGCACACGAGAGAGAGAGAGAGAGAGAGAGAGAGAGAGAGAGAGAGAGAGAGAGAGAGAGAGAGAGAGATTTTTTGGAACTCTAAGAGAGCACGTCACTTGATGCATGCATGCACACACATATGCGTGTGGCGATACATGCGACTAAGCCCAGGTTTTCCCTGGCATTGAGAAGATCCTCCAGATGGCATTCTTTTCGGTGTTTTGGCGTTCTTCTCGGTAAATTATGGCAGCTATGATTTCAATGATTGCTTTTGTCCGACGGAGGAAGGCGGCATTGACCAGGTTTTCTCGACTCCGAAGTAGCGAGAGCGTTTTTGGCTCTCCTCCAACGTAGCCCGCCAATGGCTTTCTTCCCTCAACCATTCCAGTGCGGGTTTGCTTTGATGGACATCCCTCGACACCCTTGGCTTTTCGACCTTGACACAACAGGAGATAGACGAGCGAGAGTGGAATCAGCTCTTCTCTAGCCCTCATCCAAAGCGGCTCGGCTCCGCAGTGTCTCCTAGGAAATCCCCCCCACCCCACAACACTTTGACTTCGACGGTTCCCCAATTTTCCAGCTTTGACGGCACATATTGGCGCATAGCGGCTCGAACGGACCATTCCGGAGAGAATTCCTGCGAGTGAGGCTCTCGAATGGCATCTACAACTATAGATGGTTGGTTATACCTTATGAATTTGGTTTTTGGTTGATGTTTGTTTCCGATCGATGCGATAGTGTATGCCAATTTCCAAGCCATTTTGCTCACAGTTTGCGCTTTTTTGTAGTGCCGAGTATGTATGATTGTGTGGGGCATTCCACATAGAAATTTTTAGCACGTTTTTGTGCAGTCTCATGCTATGTATGCATTTTCGGATACAGCTTGAGCTAGGTATAGCTCATAGGTAGCAGGTTCATAGGTTTGCATTGTTTTTGGACAAATACAGGTTTATAGAGCCACTCATTTAGAAGTGAGCCAGTTTGCAAGGGTTTTGTATACCATTTGTGGATCTGTTTATTGAAACACTGAGTGTTTGTCTATGCTTTATGCCGTATTGGTGAGATTTTTTGAGTTTTCACGCAGTTTTCAGGGAAAACTCTACCAAATTTTTACCAGATTCTTGCCATGTTTCATGCATATCTACAATTATACTCTCTAATGGTTTAGTGGTCGAGTCTTACTCCCACTTTGTCAGGTTTTGTCAGCCTTGTATACACTCTCATAAGAGTGAGAGTTGCATATGCTCGTGTGGATGTAGACTTTGCCAATCACAGGTTTTGACATTTTTTTTGCAGAGTTTTGGAGGCAGTTTCTCTTGTGGGATGCGTTGATCTAGTTTGCTTACTACTTGCATATTTGGTTATGCGCTTTATGCTCAGCTGAGCTGTTTGTCCAAGATTGTAAGCTTTCAAATATAGCAGATTGTAGAGCTGATTTTATGCATGTCTGAGCATCGGTTTTGATGCATTTGATCATGGTTTCCATGATTGTGTAGTGGTCGAGTTATCTCCCACTTTCTTGCCTATTTGGCATGGTAGAGATTGTACTTGAGTTTTTTTGCTCAGTTTATAGGGGAGACTCTACCAGATTTCTCCCAGGTTTTCTTGCCATAGTTTGGTTTCTTGACATTAAGTTATGGTTGCAGACATGTGTGACAGTTTAGAGTCTACAATGATGACTCGTGAGAGACGATGGTCTCGTAGTTGCCAATATATGCAATGTTGGCATTGTGGTCACATAGGGCACATTAGGCGTCGCTGTTTCATATGTATGAGGCAACAACAAAGATCTATGCATGGTGCAAATGATGTTTTGAAACATGCTAGAATGGTGCTTCATATGCCAATGATGGTGATGCCACATTTTCTTTTAGCATTCCTTCTGCTTACATGTCTCTAAGAGGTGATGCTTCTCCACGTTGGTTGCTAGATGAGGGTGCAGTCTTCCACGTCACACCACATCGTGACTAATTTAGCACCTTCTCTAGTGGGAGCTTTGGTTGTGTGCACTTAGCCAAGGGTTTGGCGTTTGACACTGTAGGTGCAGAAGATGTTTGCTTGTCATTTCCCAGTGGTGCATCATATATGCTGACATGTGCACTATGTTCCTCAGCTGAGATAGAGCTTTTTAGTGAGACAACTAGTAAATTATGGGTGTCAGACATTGCTTAGAGAGCAGTCTTTTCAAATGCATTCTGGCTCATTAGTGATTGCCAGAGAACCCTCAGTGTCTTGGTATATCCTATGCATGTGTCTGAGGTTCAAAACGACATGGTCTCACTTTTGTTGTTGGCATGCTTTGAGCGAGAGTTGAGACGTGTCCTTCGCGGGTGAACTCCACCATGCTCACGAGACAGAGCATTTTGTTGTGTAGGACGTGCCAGTAGACTCTGTAGAGATAGAGATAGAGTGGTAGTGCTCTAGTGAGACACAACAGGTGTTGTTAGAGTTTGTGCAAGTAGAAGTAGAGTGGGTTTGCTCCCTATAGACAAAGGCAAAGATGATAGACATGAAGTTCTTTGATAGCTTCATGCTAGAGACTAATGAGTTGATGCTAGGACACACCGTTCTACCTATGGGTGAGAGGGACGTAGCCATCCCAGTGTCGGCATTGACACATCCATATGCGATGGGTAGTCCTGATGATGCCGTATATGAAAATAGCTCATATACTCTGTAGAGACAGAGTATATAGTGGCAGTGCTCTAGTGAGACACAACAGGTGTTGTTAGAGTTTGTGCAGGTAGAAGTAGAGTGGGTCTACTCCCTGCAGACAGAGGAAAAGATGATAGACATAGAGTTCTAGTGAGACACAATAGGTGTTGTTAGAGTTTGTGCAGGTAGAAGTAGAGTGGGTTTGCTCCCTACAGACAGAGGCAAAGATGATAGACATGGAGTTCTTTGATATGTTCATGCTAGAGACTGATGAGTTGATGCTAGGACACACTATTCTACCTATGGGTGAGAGGGACGTAGCCATCGTAGTGTTGGCATTGACACATCCATATGCGATGGGTAGTCTTGATGATGCAGTATATAAAAAAAAAGCAGGGGAGATGGGTACATCCAGGTTTGTGCAAATTTCATTAGCATTCGGGTATCTCTTGTATGATTTACTAGGATCAAGGCCCAACCTAGCAGCTATAGTGGGAGCCTTTGCAACAGGTATTGTCAATCGTACGGTGACTGATACTAGCATGATGCATAGTGGAGTTTAAAGTAGTATGCAGGATTTACATGCAGGCTCTAGCATGGGTACAAATACTCACCCATACCTAGAGCCGATACGGCTGCATGTAGATCAAGTGAGCAAGCCAGTGGGCATAGGTTGAGAGAGTCTCTCACCTATTTTCTTGTACATACTAGTAGTTTAGCTAGTAGGCCCACTTATCATCACATTTACCTTTAAGTGGGAGATTGTTGGGGTAAAGGCCTCTGTGCCTTGCCCGACTGCCCAGGCTATGGATGCCTGCCCACTCACCACCTTATTACTTTGTATATATACAAAGAATAATGGGCAACTCATCTTGAGTCTTGCTCCACCCACACACCTTGCACTCTTCCTCCTTCTTCCCCTTCCCGCACACACCGCACCGCACACATTTTGCACTGCATCATGCACTCTTCACTTTACATCATTGGCTCTATGCACAAGGTCCAACCAATACAAATGATGTTTTTTGTGGGTAGCAAGTAGGCATGGACTGGCTATCACACAATTAATTCATGGGGCGACATGAATAGATTAAGAAAGCCTCCAAGTAGGGGATCTCTTGTTTGAACACCAAAGAAAATTTAGTAGGACTACCTTCTTTGGGGGTGTTAGACATCTTTCTCTAGAAGTCCATAAAGAGAGATGATTATTTCAAGATCTAGTTTTGAATAAGTATCCAACTTGAGATGATTAGTTGCTTAGTTGCAACACTGATTGTGTCTCTAGGAGTGGTATTTTCACGGGCACGACCCAGCTAATACACAATCACGCCATAGGTGTTGAGGATCACGGTTTAATCTCATCATAGTTGTCCTTTCAAGGAAAGAAGTTTGCAATCTGCCAAGGGGTACTGGACAAGTTCAACTTCCCAAGTTGCTTCCAATCACTATTAGACACACTAGATTGTGTTAGTCATTGTTGACTGCTAGCTTGAGTAGTTTCAATACAGAGTCTAACCAAGAAGTTTGACATTACAGATTTTAACCAAGGGGTTTTGATTGCAAAGGCAACACGCAGGGTTACCAGTGCAATACTACTTAATTTTCACTAATCTTTCAATTAGTGCTACTAGGCCTTTTTAGGTAGGAGATTTGGTCATGTGCATGTGACTACGAGTAAATGAACACTATGTTCAACCTTTAGGTATGCATATGACTTGGTTTTATTTCATTTTTTAATAAGAGTTGATTGACTTTTCTAAGTAGGATGTATAAGCTTGAATGCTTTCATCCAATTTTCTCTTCAGCAACATGACAAGGTCATGTACGAGCAAATAATTTTGGGGCCATAGTGTCCTAGATACATTTCTTCCTTATGCAATTATGGACCTACATGGTAGGGTTTAGTTTGACACATGTCACAAGAGGAGCAACATGGTTTAGGAATTCATGGAGTCCAGTTTAGCAAGTGTGGAGCAAGGTTTATGAGGGTCCCTCTCACTCATGTGACTAAAAAAAGTACATCTTGTACTTGAAAAATTTCATCTTTTGGACATCCTTATATGAGACATATTCCACATGTGGAGAATATGAGTCTCTGAGACTAATACTGGCGCCCGTTCTTTCAATTATGTATCGTGGCAAAGTCCCTAGGTGCTGGTTGATCCATTTTTTTAAGACCATTTTGAGCACATCGTATCAGGAACAATTTTACTGGCCAGAAATTGTCGAATACCTAGTCAGATTTGTTAAGGTTCCAGTATTCTTAAACCACTTTAACGGATGGTTGTTTACACATGTAGCAGAGCTATGTTCTATTAATGATCACGTTTCATTTGGTACCTAGGTGTGATCAATTTTCACATTTTATTATGGTTCAAATATGTTAGCACGGCTTTCATATAGAAAGTATCTAGTCCTTTCCCCATGAGCTGTGAGCATAATTTAGCCATAAGCATTGGCAAATATGGTTATGGATATGTAGATTTGTATTTGTTTTTGCTAATTGCATACATACTAGGTCTTATGGGCCCTAGTGTTTAACAAAGGCAGATTTGGAGCGGAACGCACATTCATGACATTAGTAACATCTAATTTAGCATTTTGCAATATATGTGCAATATTTCTATGAGACTAGTTGTGGATCTACCAATCACCAATAGAGTTCATGACTTGGTTTGGGTGCTTGTAGATCAGTGCACTAAAGTTAACCAAGATGGTTGTTCCTAACATTGTTGATTAATCAACAATGCTGCAAGGAATTGTGATCCTTGTTTACTAGTCATTTTGGAAGACTATCTATAAACAATGGGGAAACAAACCTCAGTAATGCCACTCCTCTAGAGAGGATACAGATTACAAGTGTTAATATTATGCTAAAGGATATGCTAAGCGTGTACGTTAGAATCGAGCAATCCGATTGAGAAGGTTATCTCTCTATTTGGAGTTTTCTTACCAATGAGGCAAAGCATGTTGCGACATGTTGAGGTCAGGTTCTCAACCTCAAAAACCAATATGGTAGGGTTGTTTATAATAAGAAATGATAACAAGTCAAGGAATTGATCTTGGCTGATGAGTTATATCAGCTTTTTACTTTCATGAAAAGTGGGAAGAGGTATTTTTTTTAAAGACTCCCCTTAGCTATGGAAACTCATTCAAAGTACTCTTGTGAGTTTTAAATAGAGTCTATATGCTATGTTGGATATGGACCGGTTTCGTAAGACAATTGCAAAGGGACAATAATGTGGAAAATCAAGACGTTCTTCTTGATTTCATTGAACCTCCTATTGAACCGCGTTCCGATCAAATGGGCAACTAGATTCATGAAGGATGCCACTGCGGACAACATTAGTTCTTATGAAGATATCATTCTCCAAGGGGGAAGTACTATCAAGTCTAAGGTAAGACCGGGCAGGCCAAGGGCCAGGACGGACATGCAGTAAAGGGGTTCCTAGAAATAGCAAGGCCAAGGGCCTATATAGATCATGATTGAGTGGTAATTTGCATGTGGTAGTCCTCTTAGTGTCAGAGAGCGTACTTTTTTAATCTCCTCAGGGTCTCTCAAAAGACCAATTTCTTGAACACACTACTTAGAGGTGTGCCTGGTTTGAGATTTGAATCAGAGTTGAGCTGGCTCTACAGAGGTTCTCAAAACGGAATTTGGGTGTATTTGGATGATATGAGATTCAAATGGTTTGGCACTTAGTAAATGAACTCATTGGCACATAGTCAAAACATGGGTTTGGTCAAAACCTAAGTATCAGCATCAGCATCAGCATCATAGGTGGGTTCGTTGGAGTTACGCCCAAAGATTTTATTCTGATTAAAGCGTATTTTTTTTTCCTTGACATCACAACTAGATTTTAACACTCGTTGGCATGGATATTGTTTGTGCATTGCTAGCTTCTATAGAGGTAGGAATTACAGACTGTTGGTGGATATGGTTTTGAATCAAAATTTGGTTTTGCTGTGGGAGGTTAAATAAATTGATAAATATGTTCTTTTTAGCACCTAGGGTGTCGTCGAGTACTTTTGAGAGTGATATCCCCATTGGTATTTGACACACTACTTGCATTACTTTAGGTGCTTGTTTATGTGCGTTTTCACTCATGTATGTTGAGTTGCGGACTTTGCCTATTGTATATCATGTGGAGCCATTTTTTGGCATTCTTTGGTAGTTTTTCGACTGTTTTTGAGACTTAGATTGGAAGAACCCTTCCTAAGACTGTGGCTCTTATTGTGCTCTTTATCCTTTTCATGGGACATATTTTGCACATCGATTAGCAACTCCGTGCCTGAGGGGAAAATGGCCTATGATATTGTAGTTTCCAGTCTACTCAGTGAAGTGATACGCAAGAAGTCTATGGAGCTTGCAAAGCAAGGTGATATTTTTGTTTCAAGTCTACTCAGTGAAGAGATATGCAAGAAGTCTATGAAGCCTGCAAAGCAAGGTGATGCTTATATTGCTAGTGACAAAGGCCAGAGGTCGCACTCATAACTGCGTCAAAAGTAAGGATCATGGATATTCTTGAAGCAAATCTAGAGGTTCCTTGCGCAATGTTAAATGTTATCATTGCCACAAGAAAGGACATGAAGGAAATGGAGTTGAAAATAGTGTGCGAGGAAGACATGGTCCGAAGTTTTGAATTAGTTTGAGTCCCAAAGATCAGAGACCATATTTGGACAATCCTAAATGCTCATGGAAGAAATTGGGAGGAATTCAAGCTTACTCTAAAAGAAGACTACTTTATGGAGGACTTTGAGAGGGTGACCAAAATAACTTTCTTAGATTGGGTTTCAAAGATTAATGAAGGGATTTCTGCTACAAAGCTTCTCAGAGAGTTTGAGCGGTGCTATCTTGACTATCACAAATTGAACAAGCTTCCTTGGATAGGGAGAATGTAGAGCTTTTCCTACAAGCAGCGGGCAAATAAATTGAAATAAAGTTAGAGCTTATTTTGGAAGACAAAGATAAAGAGCAAGGTTTGAAGACAAGGTGGAATGATGTACAAGATGCAGTCTCCCTATTGGCAAAAAGACAGCGTAGAAGAGACAAGATGGTGGTGAACAACGGTGCTCCAGGTTTAGAGGGGGTGGATGTTGTGTTGTGGCACATACATAGTGTGAAATAAAAACATTCATCTCACTTTTGACACTTCTCGATGCATGAAAAGAAAAGCAATAATGTACATATTGTGATATATGCTAAAGCGACTACTGCGGTCGCTATCGTATGTACCTATGCGGGTAATCGTGGCCTTAGATGTGGCAGCTTTGCATGCTTTCCTACTTGATAAAATGCTTAATTTGGTTTGACAATGTACATATTCCAAGTGTTTCATGGTGGCACACACATCTCGCCTATAAAGTCTAATGCGAAAAAAACTACCAAAAATAGCAGCTAACAGGCGCCATTGCAGGATTGCATGGAAAGTGACCCAAAATGGTAGATTGATGAAAAATAATGCATATCTATGCTTTTTATTCTTATGCAAGTGATCTCAAAAAATTGGGAATTTTTTGATTCTGTTTGGGATTTTTCGCATCAAAAATGATATTTTTTGGGCCAAATATGAGCTGAAAATGACCTAATTTTGGTCCAAAGTGGCAAAATGGCCCAAAAATTGACACATCAGCTCATATTTCCGTGAGGAAGAGAGGGAGGGCTTCTTTTTACTGAGAAAACCTGCAATTTTCTTCTACTATGCATAGCTTCCATGGTTGCCCAAATCTGTGTGTTGTAGTCCCGCCCCTTCGCAATCTAGTATCAGAGCTTGTGAGGAAGTGAATTAGGGTTTCCTCTTATCAAATTGTGTGTGGTCTTCAACTTAGAAGCCCTTAAATCTTTGAAAAATCATAAAATCATCGCCGTGAGGGTGGAAGCTCGAGCATTTCTTTCAATTGTTTGATGTTACAAACTATGTAATTGGGAGCGAGACTACATGATACCATGAAAGAGGTTTGGGTTTTGATTGAGATTTGTGCTTATATGAGAATTGAGGTTTCATGGATGAGACTTTAGTGTTTTTAAATGGTCTTTTTGAGTGAAATTGAATGTGATTTGGTGATCCTCTCATCATAACCTCAATTACGTAAACAAGTAAATTCCAAGCACGATAGGAAAGAAAGAAGGTTTGTGGCTTTGCTGTTACGAACGCTCTTAGATTTTTAGTCACCCTTAGAAAGAGGGTTGGTAATTTTACATAAACACTTTTTGTTGAAGTGTTTGTGACTCTCATCACGAACTCTCATAGCCAGAGGTCCTGCACCTTTTGAGCTAGATCGCACATGTTCTGACATTTCTGGTGAACCCGACGCAAAACTATTGGGTTGGGAGTTTGTAGATTGATCTACACACTTTGTTAGCCATGGATGAAAATACAAAGACACATGGGATTCACTTTGATCCTGTAGTCATGTAGATGTTTCAAGAATTTGCCATGTATATGCAGCAACAACACACAGTGGAAATAAGCCAGATTTCAACCACCAAAGCAATACAATCTCTTGTGAAGAGAATTGATCAGTTTGATGGCAAAGATATCACAAAGTATTTAAGAGATTATATGAAGGAAATGGAGTTCAATCAAGTGTGGGATCAAGACATGGTCAGAAGTTTTGTGTTAGTTTGTGTCCTAGAGATCAGAGACAGTATTAGGAAAATCCAACATGCTCATGGAAGAAATTGGGAGGAATTCAAGCTTGCTCTAAAAGAAGACTACTTTATGGAGGACTTTGAGAGGGTGACAAAAACAACTTTCTTAGATTGAGTTTCAAAGTCTAAAGAAGGGGATCTTGCTATAGAGCTTCCCAGAGAGTTTGAGCGACGCTATGCTCAACTATCACAAACTGAACAAACTTCCTTGGATAGGGAGAATGTATAGCTTTTCCTACAAGCAGCGAGCAAAGAAATCAAAGAAAAGTTAGAGCTTATCTTGGAAGACAAAGATAAAGAGCAAGGTTTGAAGACAAGGTGGAATGATGTACAAGATGCAGTCTCCCTATTAACAAAAAGACAACGTAGAAGAGACAAGATGGTGGTGAACAACGGTCCTCCAATTTTTGCTATCACTAAGAAGCAGCCAAAACCTGCTATTGTAGCTTCTAAGGATGATGGATCTATGCTTGAAGAACTTGTGAAGGGCATATGCAAGCTGAAATTAAAGCTAGCAAGGCTTGAAGAAAAGGGACAAACATATGGACATTCGTAAAGTCAAAGACCTCAAAACAGAGAGGGGTTTGTAAATAGGTGCATATGGTGTGACAACCCACACCATCAAAGAAGGGCTTGAGAAAGCTTCAAAGATGCCTTGGATAAAGATCTTTTCTTCTTCAAAGAGGGAAAGATACATCTTAGTGAAACATGGAAGCCCTTGGCAACCAACTTTGGCAAAGGAGGGATGAAAAAGCTAGTTGAGGACATAACAAACAATCATGCTATCTCAATGGTTAAAGTAGCAGCATTTGGCTTAAAGGCTGATCAAGTAATGTACAAAGGATCAAAATATATTGAAGAAGTGAGTGAGAATGGTCAAGATGTTTGGCCATCTGCGATGGAATTAGCTATGAAGGGAAAGTTGACGAAAGACATAGGCTCCGACCAAAGCCTATTGAAGAGGGTGATTGGGTCCTAATGTATGACAATAGCCTTGACAATCAACACACCACACAAAGAAAGTTAACAAAAAGGTGATTTTGGTTGTATATTGTCAAACATATGCATAGAAACGCTACATATACCTTGAGGGAGCTCAATGGAACAGAGCTCAAAGTTCCCATAGCAGGCAAAAGAATCAAGATGTTCAAGAGGAGACATGATAACGATCCTTTTGATTCACAACAAAATGATGATGAAGAACCTAATGAAATTGCCATGGATGAGGATGAAGAAGCAGAGCCTGATCTTCCAAACTGTGCAGAAGATGAAAATGATATCCAAGTATTTGTGGATCTTAACGAAGATTAAACCTACATAAGCAAAATGCTGGCACATGTTAGAGGATGTGCTGGTTTAGAGGGGGTGGATGTCATGCCGCGGCACATGCATAGTGTGAAATTAAAACATTCAACTCACTTTTGACACTTCCATGCATGGAAAGAAAAGCAATAATATACATATTATGATTTATGCAAAAGTGACTACTGTGGTTGCTATCATGTACATACCTATCTGGGGAATTGTGGTCCTGGATGTAGTGCCTTTGTGTGATTTCCTGCTTGATAAGATGCTTAATTTGGTTTGAAAATGTACACATCCAAGTTTTTCATGGTGGCACACTCATCTCGCCTATAAAGTCTAATGCAGGCAAAAATTGCCGAAAATAGTAGCTAAGAGGTGCTGTAGCAAAATTGCATGGAAAGTGACCCAAAATGGTATATTGATGAAAAATGATGCATATCTATGCTTTTCATGCCTATGCGAGTGATCCCAAAAGTTCAGGGGTTATTTTAAATATGTTTGGGATTTTCGCATAAAAAATGGTATTTTTTGGATCAAATATGAGCTGAAAATGACCTAATTTTGGTTCAAAGTGGCAAAATGGTCCAAATTTACACGTCAGATCAAATTGCCATGGGGAAGAGAGGGAGGGCTGCTTTTTACTGAGAAAACCACAAATTTTCTTCTAATGTGCAATAACTTCCATGGTTGCCCAATCTATGTGTGCTGCAATCGCATCTCTTCGCATTCTTGTATTTGAGCTTGTGAGGGAGTGAATTAGGGTCTCCCCTTATCAAAATGGTGTGTGGTATTCAACTTAAACCTCTTTACTCTCTGAAAAATCATAAAATCGTCGCCATCAAGGTGGAAGCTCGAGCATTCCTTTCAATTGTTTGATGTTACGACTATGTAATTGGGGGCGAGGCTACATGATACTATGAAAGAGGTTTGGGTTTTGATTGAGATTTGTGCTTGTATGAGCATTGAGGTTTCATGCATGAAACTTTGGCGTTTTTAAATGGTCTTTTTAAGTGAAATTGAATGTGATTTGGTGATCCTCTCATCACAACCTCAACTTTGGAGACGGGCAAATTCCAAGCACGATAGGAAAGAGGGTTTGTGACTTTGATGTCACGAACGCTCTTAGATTTTTAGTCACCCTTAGAAAGAGGCTTGGTGATTTTACAAAAATTCTTTTTCTTAAAGTGTTTGTGACTCTCATCTCACGAACTCTCATAGCCAGAGATCCCGCACCTTCCTAGCTAGATCGCACACATTCTGACATTTCTGGTGAACCTGACGCGAAACTATTGGGGTGGGATTTTGTGGATTGATCTACACACTTTGTTAGCCATGGATGAAAATCCAGAGACACATGGGATACACTTTGATCCTGCAGTCATGCAGATGTTTCAAGATTTTTCCATGTATATGTAGCAACAACAGCCAGTGGAAATAAGTCAGATTTCAACCACCAAAGCAATGCAATCTATTGTGAAGATAATTGACCAGTTTGATTGCAAAGACATCACAAAGTATTTACAAGATTATATGAAGTAAATGGAGTTGAATCGAGTGTGCGAGGAAGACATGGTTTGAAGTTTTGAGTTAGTTTGTGTCGCAGAGATCAGAGACCGTATTAGGACAATAAAAAATGCTCATGGAAGAAATTGGGAGGAATTCAAGCTTGCTCTAAAAGAAGACTACTTTATGGAGGACTCTTAGAGGGTGACCAAAATAAATTTCTTAGATTGGGTTTCAAAGTCTAAAGAAGGGATTTCTACTTTAGAGCTTCTAAGAGAGTTTGAGCGATGCTATTCTCAACTATCACAAACTGAACAAGCTTCCTTGGACATAGAGAAGGTAGAGCTTTTCCTACAAGCAACGGGCAAAGAAATCAAATAGAAGTTAGAGCTTCTCTTGGAAGACCAAGAAACAAAGCAAGGTTTTAAGACGAGGTGTAATGATGTACAAGATGCAGTCTCCCTGTTGGCAAAAAGACAGCACAGAAGAGACAAGATGGTGGTGAACAACGGTGCTCCAATTTCTACTATTACTGAGAAGCAACCAAAACCTGCTATTGTAGCTTCTAAGGATGATGTATCTATGCTTCAAGAACTTGTGAAGGGCATACACAAGTTGAAATTAAAGCTAACAAGGCTTGAAGAAAAGGGACAGACATTTGGATAGTCGTAAAGTCAAAGACCTCAAAACAGAGAGGGGTTTGTAAATAGGTGCATATTGTGTGACAACCCACACAACCAAGAAGGGATTGAGAAAGCTTCAAAGATGCCTTGGATAAATATCTTGTCTTCTTCAAAGAGGAAAAGATACATCTTAGTGAAACAGGGAAGCCCTCGGTGACCAACTTTGGCAAAGGAGGGATAAAAAGCTAGTTGAGGACATGGCAACCAGCCATGCTATCTCAATGGTTAAAGCAACAGCATTTGGCTTAAAGGCTAGTCAAGTCATGCTCAAAGGATCAAAATATATTGAAGACGTGATTGAGGATGGTGTAGATGTTTGGCCATCTGCGATGGAATTAGCTATGAAGGGAAAGTTGACTAAAGACATAGGCTCTGACCAAATCCTATTGAAGAGGGTGATTGGGTCCTAATGTATGACAATAGCCTTGACAACCAGCACACCACACAAATAAAGTTTGCAAAAAGGTGATTTGGACCGTATATTGTCAAACATGTGCATGGAAATGCTACATATACCTTAAGGGAGCTCGATGGAACAGAGCTCAAAGTTCCAATTGCACGCAAATGAATCAAGATGTTCAAGAGGAGACATGATAATGATCCCTTTGATTCACAACAAAATGATGATGGAGAACCTAATGATATTGCCATGGATGAGGAGGTAGAAGCAGAGGATGATCTTCCAAAATTTACAGAAGATGAATATGACATCCAAATATTTGTGGATCTTAATGAAGATTAAACCTACATAAGCAAAATGTTGGCACATGTCGGAGGATGTCCAGGTTCAAAGGGGGTGGATGTCATGCCGTGGCCGTCCATATTGTGAAATAAAAACATTCACCTCACTTTTGACACTCCTTGATGCATGGAAAGAAAAGCAATAATGTACATATTGTGATGTATGCTAAAGCGACTACTGCGGTCGCTATCATGTACATACCTATGCGGGGAATCGTGGCCCTGGATGTGGTGCCTTTGAATGTTTTTCTACTTGATAAGATGCATAATTTGGTTTGACAATGTACATATTCCAAGTGTTTCATGGTGGCACACTCATCTCACCTATAAAGTTTGATGCAGACAAAAACTGCCAAAAATAGCAGCTAATAGGCACCGTTCCAGAATTGCATGGAAAGTGACCCAAAATGGTATATTGATAAAAAATGATGCATACCTATGATTTTTATGCTTATGCAAGTGATCCCAAAAATTTAGGGATTTTTGTGATTCCGTCTTGGATTTTTTGCATAAAAAATGACATTTTTTGGGTCAAATATGAGATGAAAATGACCTAATTTTGGTCCAAACTGGCAAAATGGCCCAAAAATTGACATATCAGCTCATATTTCCGTGGGGAAGAGAGGGAGGGCTGCTTTTTACTGAGAAAACGTGAAATTTTCTTCTACTATGCAATAGCTTCCCTGGTTCCCCAATCTATGTGTGCTGCAGTCCCGCCTCTTCGCATTCTTGTATCTGAGCTTGTGAGGGAGTGAATTAGGGTTTCCCCTTATCAAAATGGTGTGTGGTATTCAACTTAGAATCTCTTAAATCTCTACAAAATCATAAAATCATCTCCGTCAAGGTGGAAGCTTGAGCATTCCTTTCAATTGTTTGATGTTACGACTATGTAATTGGGGGCGAGGCTACATGATATTATGTTTTTAAATGGTCTTTTTAAGTGATATTGAATGTGATTTGGTGATCCTCTCATCATAACCTCAACTATGGAAACAAGCAAATTCAAGCACGATAGGAAAGAGGGTTTGTGACTTTGCTATCACAAACGCTCTTAGATTTTCAATCACTATTAGAAAGAGGGTTGGTGATTTTACATAAACGATTTTTTAAAAAGTGTTTGTGACTCTCATCAAGAACTCTCATAGCCAGAGGTCCTGCACCTTCCTAGCTAGATCGCACACATTCCGATAGTTCTAGTGAACCTGATGCGAAACTGCTGGGGTAGGAGTTTGTGGATTGATCTACACACTTTGTTCGCCATGGATGAAAATATAGAGACACATGGGATGCACTTTGGTCATGCAGTCATGCAAATGTTTCAAGCATTTGCCATGTATATGCAACAACAACAGGCAATGGAAAGAAGCCATATTTCAACCACCAAAGCAATGCAATTTATTGTGAAGAGAATTGACCAATTTGATGGCAAAGACATCACAAAGTATTTAGGAGATTATATGAAGGAAATAGAGTTGAATTGAGTGTACCAGGAAGACATGGTCCGAAGTTTTGAGTTAGTTGTCCCAGAGATTACAGACCGTATTAGGGCAATCCAAAATGTTCATGGAAGAAATTGGGAGGAATTCAAGCTTGCTCTATGTTAACCCTCACGGCTCACGGACACCCTATCACCTACGACGGATGTTCTAACCTACGGCGGACATTGTATTATTTATTTGGTAGAGTCAGGTACCGGGCTTGTCGGTCCAATAGGAAAAGGGTAAGAGTGATCGCCGATGAGAGGCGCACTCTAACTGGAACATTCAAGGGATTAGTTGGCTAAGCATGGGCGCCCAAGTGTGAATGGGGTGAGCTCATATAAAAGTCGACTAAACCTAAAATTCACTCATTCTCTTATTTGTGCAATAGAAGAGTGCTCTTTCTCCATCTCCATCTCCATCTCCATCTTCTTCTTCTTCACCTCCTTGTGTGTGTGTGTATGTGAGAGAGAGAGAGAGAGAGAGAGAGAGAGAGAGAGAGAGAGAGAGAGAATGTGTGTGCGATCAAGCATTGCGAAAATGGCACGGCGGCGGCAAAACGGTTGAGCGCAGCGAAGCGGCGGCTCCTTCTTCTTTGCGGCGAGGAATCCTCCACGAAGCAAGCGTAGAGCGGTGAGTGACACACCATCACCTTTTTTGAGCTTACTAGTTTAGGCTTGTTGTGTGCTTGGAGCCATTTGTGGCTCGTACACGGTGTATCGGCAAGTTCCTTGCATTGACACGTGCGACATACGTCCACATTTTTGGCGCCGCTGCCGGGGAATGCCATACATGAAGCTCGAGTAGCAGTTTGTGCTTCTCCGTGGTGCAATTTCTATTGTAGGAAAGGTAAGGAAGGAGGGTGTGTGTGTTGAGAAGAGGGATTTGGTGTTATACTGTGTGTTTTTTTTGTTAATGGAGATTTCAAAGGTTCTGTGTTTATTCTCTGTGTATTAAGGTAGTTAGTTTTCTTTGTTAATGGAGATTTCAAAGGTTCTGTGTTTATTCTCTGTGTATTAAGGTAGTTAGTTTTCTGTGTACAGTAAGTAGGAAGCAGATTAGTGAGAGTTAATAGAGTGTGTTAGTGTGTAAGAGTAAGTGTATTAGTTAGAAGTAGGTAGGTAGAGTGTGTGTGTGCTTTCGCGCATGCCGCGGCGACCTTATCTTTTGAAAATAAAAAATAAAAAAAAAATAAAAATAAAAATTTTAAAGGTAGGACCGGGATCGGGAATATCTCCCAGATCCAAGCCCAGACCCAAGCCCAAGCTCACGCTCAGGCCTAGGCCTCAGTCGCCTATTAAAAAAATGAATTTTAGCTTCACACGTAGCTAAAAATCGATTTTTTGAGGACGAATGGAACGTTAGATGCCCGAAAATTGTGTTGTAAAGCACACAGCAACCCTCTAAGTGATACACTCGTTTTGAGCTATCACACACTCTAATTAAAAAAATCAAACATTAAAAAACATTCAAAAAACATCAAAAACAAGAAAAAATCAAGTAGAAAACGGGCTGCAAAACACCCACAAAACAAAGCAAGTAACCTTTGAGGGTACTTGCCGGCACTTGTAGGGCACCCAAAGCACATGTATCTACGCTCTGGTCGTGTGCTAGAGTCCGAACAACTAGCTAGTGCTTCGATTTACGGGGGTACTCACTATCCTTCCACACTAGGGTCTACGCCCTCGGTGGGGACCCAAGGTAGTGCAACCCGAGACCCAAATATAACGGCTAGCGACTCTTCCTCTGACTACGATATTATGGAAGAGCATCTTACACAAAGCCCCGGGGGAACAGATGAAACTGTACCTAGCTGGGCCCAACAACCTGGAACTAGTGTTTTTAGCCGTTTGATGGAAACTTTTAGTAGAGCTACGCGCTCTGAACCTACGGCTAGTGAAGTAAACGAAGGGGGTGGGGAAGTAGAATCACCATTCACATCTCCTGTAGACCCCACACTCCCTCAGAGTGTCCACGTGGACATTCTACCTACCTCATTTAATGAGGGCCCTACCGAGCTACCACCTTCCAAAGTCGCCTCTAAGGTAGCGGTGACTAAAAGTCAAAACACTGGAAGCAACATTGCATCCACCTCACGGCAACCCTCTAGTACACCAAGTTTGGACGGAGTATTTCTCAATGAAAATTGGGAATATGACCTACACACGGAGACTTTGATCGACCTATACATGGGCTACACATACCATGTGGGTTGGTTAGAAGTTGTACATCCACATCTAGTGCCACTAGTCTAGAGGAACAACAACACATGATCTGCAATGTCATCCATAGGATTATCCAGTCCGAGAGGCAAAATCGAGGAATAAACATACCTTCGACGGGTCCTATGCGATTTTTAGACACGAGCAAAGGGAAACAACCCACTCTATCACAAATGGAGACTCCCCCAGTGAGTCCCATCAATCCCCCATATGTTGTTTCGCCAGGGGTCTCAATGAAATCTGAGCCCACAAGTGATAGCTTTACTTTTCCAAGTCTAGCTCATCTTTCCCTGGATGACACCACGGATACCATGCCTACCCCAATGATGGGCATGCCAAGAAACACGCCATGGACCTTGTTTGTTAGTAAAGCACCGCTACATGGTAGCTCAATGCCTGCAATAGTACCTACAAGTGCGTACCAATCGTATACACCTATGGGTCCACGTACTCATGTAGTCCCTACCCCTCCCATTGTTTCAACTACCTATGCTCCACAACCACAACACCCAAGTTCTTATTTCCATGGGACTATACCAGCTAGCATTAGCATGTCACATCCGACGTCTGCTATGCCTAGGGCCACTCATATGAACTATGGACCACCACATGGCACAACATCGTACCCAACGTGGAACCCAAGGGCTTCCTATGCGCCAAGCCCAATGCCAATACCTACTCCACATGTAGTCTCTGGAGCACCTCCACCCACGGTGCCTGCTCACTTAGGTGACTTGGCAACGTTTTCTCAAGCTATTGGTCGATCTATTGTTGAGAATATGCGTAACACACCTGATAGAGAGCCTAGAAGTAAGGCAGTACAAATAGCCAAGCTCACACAAAAATTTAGTGGAGACGGGGATGTGAGAAAGCATATCGAAGTGTTTGAACAAATATGCGATTCTCTAGGAGAACACAATGACCTACATCAGAGCAATGCTTTAAGCCTAACCTTAAGTGGAAAGGTTGGGGATTGGTATAGAACCCTAAGGGTGGCAGAAAAAACGATTTACCCTACTCTTAGGAGATTGTTCTTAAAAGAATACATATGAGAGGGAGTGCTTTGGGGTGTAGCCTCTCAGCTTCAGAAAGCCCAACGAGAGGAAGGAGAGTCGGTGAGAGACTTTATAAGTCGCTTGAAGCATTTGAATTCTCGTTGTAATCCAAATGAGCGCTTCAACAATAACCAATTGCTTGATAGATTCATTAGGGGATTACGGCATGAGGATATCTACAATGGCCTAGTCATTAGAGGTATCACCACTTGGGAAGCAGTCACCACCAATGCGATCCAATTGGAGGATAATTTAATGATTCAAGGAGAAAGAGTGTCTGTTGAGTCTAAATCTATTAGCTCACAAGCATCGGGGCATCAGCCAATGACCCTAAAGCCTATTGCTAAGGAGCCAAAGATATCTGAGATGACTTTCGCAGATCTCACCAAGGCTATTCAAGAGAGTCTTAGAGACAATCGTGCTCCGCAGAACAATCATATGTATCCAAGAAGGGAGCAACAATGGTGCTCAGTATGCTATGGACCACATAGTACCAGTGAATGCCCTACTTTTAGAGTAGAATTCAATGGGAATTGCAATGCATGTGGAAGGTATGGTCATCAAGCTAAGGATTGCATAGTATTTAAGCGTGCGATGGCCAATAGACCAACCTTAGCATGGACAGACACACCTCGAGTGCCTGCATTGATACCGGTCCCACCTCTTGAACAAACATCACAACATATGGTCCCTAGGGTCCAAAATGTTGTTCAAACAACACCCTTACCACCTCCAGTGCTAGGACCGCAACCACCACATCCGAGAATCACTTCTGTGAATCAAGTGGGTTGTGAGTCATCTATTTCTTGTTTGGAAGGCTATGAGGAAGATATAGATCCTAATATCGCCTATGGGATGGATGTGCTTGAAGAAAGTCCACAATACTACATGGAGGACTATTGGGGACAAGTCAAACCTGTATATCAAGTAGCTGCTCTTGCGGCAAGAGGCCAAAATATCAATTACACTGCTAAGAGACCACCTCTTCAATGCTATGAGTGTGGAGGTCCACATCGTGTAGCCGAGTGTCCTAGTAGGCTACAAAAGAACGCCACACTAATGCAAACCAATCAAGCGAGCACGTCTACAATGCCGATACTCATGTGTAATCAATGTGGCATAGATCATTTGATTGCCCAATGTCCAAATAATCCAAATGCACCGAAGATCACGCCATTAAACTTGATTGAAGTTACCGAGGAGCCATCACCACGTGCACCCGTGGTACCAGTAAACGTACTCACACGATCGATGCTCCAAAAACAAAATTATATTCTTGAGGAAAGAGACATGGCATCAATTGCCCAATCTCAGAAAAAGAAGAAAATGCGAAGAAAGAGATCGCAAAAAGCAGCGAAGTCAGACCCCAGTTCAAAGACCAACATAGGGACTGGTGATGACCCCGTATATATGAACGACTCTGAAGAAGATTCTGATTCAGGTGAAACCATGGAGACCCAAACGACCACTAACATAGAAACCAACAAGGAAGATCTTCATGAGCCACAATGGCCAGGATCCAAAAAGAAGATAGGAACTTACCCAAACCCTACAAAGGAGATTGAGCGAGTCAAGAAATTAAGGAGTTTGGTAGAAGATACCGAAAGGGATCTAGAACCAGCACCTAGGAAGATCCAGATTACAGACACTGTGTTCGCTACGCAACAACAACCTCACCAAGTCCATAGACCCTTGGACATACCTAGTGTCATCCAAGAAGAAAGTGACTTAAAGTCATGGGAAAGTGGACGTACTCACTTCTTGATGGAAAGAATGTTTACAGAGGGACTACTTGATCCTATCGAAGAAATGGAGATCCCATCTTCCCCACGTCTAGGGACTCAAGGCCAAAAGGTGCCGTTAAACATTGCCAAATTGATGGATTTCATGTCTTCAGAAGTTAGAACCACCATCATGTCCAAACTATATAAAGACCCTGAGCTAGTCTCAGCCCTTCGAGCCTTTTTCAATGGATAACTGAAGTTTGGGCTACCACAATTTGCACAGATGGATGGATGGGGAGATGCCAATAGAGGAGGAATACATAGATCCACAACCGAACCTAGATGAGAACCTTGTTATAGAAATACCTGTTAACAAGTTGGGACAATACTTTGAGGGTGATGAATCCAATGCGACCATACCAATCACTACTAAGGGATTAACTATGAAGGGAATCCTTGATGGTGGCGCTGGGGTTAGCATTGTGACTAAAAATTGATGGGAAACTATGGGAAGACCTCACCTTGCGACCACAACCATAGTAGTGAAGATGGCCAATGGGTCTATTGTTAAACCTATTGGGATGCTAGAAGATCTCAAGATCAAGGTTTTTGGACATAAAATAAGGGTTACCTTCATTGTTATGGATTTCTCCAAGCACACTATGGCATCGGAGATGATCTTAGGACGTTATTTCATGAGGGAAGCAAAAATGGTGCATGAATGGTCTAAAAACCATGTCTACTTGCAGTTCGAAGATTCTGTCATTCGAGTGGATCTTGTAACAGGTTGAGCACATCCCCTAGGAAATAGGTTTATAATTGATCATATATCTGACACCACAGTTCACTCGGCCCCATTGCAGTATTGTTACACGTGTAAAGTGGACACTGATGTTGGGGAAGATTCTCCTTATATGGATGTACTACCTTGGATGACTGAGTCGGACAATGTGGATTGGGTCCACCTAGCAGCAACCATAGACACTTGGAGAAATAGGGGGACGACCTGGGTAACACCTGAGGGGGATGAAATGCCTGTACCTTTAAATATGGTACAAGCAATGCATATAGCTTCTGGCAAGACTCATCCTAATATAACAAAGAAAACATACAAGTGGGTCCCTAAAGCTTCTTTAACGACCATGGTGGATGCTAAAAAACAAAATCCTTTTAGGAAACGTACCACTCGCTCAAAGAAAAGTAAGAAAATGTTGCGATGGATTCCTAAACGACTATTGGAAGCCCAAGGCTACTATCAAGGAAATGATCAAATATGGGTGCCAAAACGTAGATTGTGTTCTTACTTATGACCTGACCCATGTGAGCCCAATCCAGTAGCTCCAAAACGAATTGACGATCACGAAAAGAAAAAAATCAATGAATGCTACACACCCGTTCCAGAGCTAGTTTGGTTACCAAAGAAAGAATGATTTGTTCCACCTAGCTCAGGAAGGGGGGAGTCCCATGAAGCTTCTAGCTCCTCATGTAATGCATCCATAGAGGTAAAAGCTTCTCCACAGCCTCCACCTACAATAGTGGACCTCCATAAAGCTACAAAGGAATCCACACCTCACAGTGTTCAAGAATCACCTGATGAACCACTTCACGTTTGATCTTGGGAGAGTACCTTACCACCCTTGCAACTCGATGAGGCACCTAAGGTAAGAGAAAACTACTGGCAAAAATCCTCACCTATTACCAACTGGAACGATTGGTTTCAAAGGGTGACAAGCTCATTTCAAATGGTATGATCTACCCAAGGAAGGGTGGAGTGTTTGTTGACATCCATCATTCACTTGCTTCCCTCTCAACCTTCCTCCCTGACCTCTCAATCTCCCAATCTTAGGGAATGTACATATAAAGCCTTATACTCACAAAAAACAAAAATAATAAAGAGCAAGAGCAATTAGCAAACGAGTATGCACAATAAAAGTCAAAACATTGACCCAGACCTACCCATTCACATCCGGTACACTGAGACAAAGACCTATGTCATTAAACACCTTTGATCCTCATCACTCACGTGATGGAGGGTAGGTAAGCTTAGTACGATAGGAATGTTTTTGTTTAGAGTTGAGTGATTAGCAAAGTTCTTTTTCCCACTGATGTGCCTCCTAGAGGTATTCTTTGTGTTTCCTTGTGTGTACAGGAACGTGTTGCTGTGGTTAGGATTTGGACCTTCATAGAATCTTTCTCTCATTCACACTTCAAATCAAGCACGACCATCGACACAAACAGGTGTTTCTTGTCCATTAGCATTGCCCCTTATCTTTTTGCATCCATGTTTGTCTGCTTTGATTGTGATTGGTAGCATAATATTCAACGCATTTGCTTAGTACCAAGCATTAAATTCAATGAATTTTTTGTCATAATCACTTGTCTAGATTTAAAAATCAAGCAGCCCGACTAAGCTAGTTTGACCAAGTTAGGTGTTAGAGATCTTCTCTTAATACCATGGGGAATGCCTTCCTGATAATCAATGGTTACTTAGGTTCTTAATCCGATTTAGGCAGCATTGTGTGAAATGTACTAGGGCTTTCTAGTGGGCTTGACCCTATTGACCTTTAGCTTAAGTATTATAAAGGGAGTTTACTAGTGTGATGAGCCTGGGGAGGTGTATCAGTGTTATATGACCCCCCAAAGTTACAAAATTAAAGTGCTGAAAATGAACAAACAAAAAATCAAAGTGCCACATTGTAAAATCTTAAGCTGGAAGAGAAATCTCAGCTTGATTGGGTACTTCACTCACATGTATCGCCTATGGTACTAGAGCCCTAGAGGTTCCCAGTGTGGGCGCTTTTCCTTGAAAAGCAAAAAACCCAAGGCATACAAAATAAGCACACACATCAAAATTGAATCACTGTGAAAAGACTTTGGGGGGTCAAAGAAAAGGTAATCAGTTAGGCGATGATTTCATGAGAAATTCCTTTTATTGTAGTTTAACTACAAGGTCTTCTAGGTATAGCCTCTAGTCGGCCCTCGAACATGAGTACTGAAAAGATAAACGGAATCAAGGAAATCTTTTTAACTCGTGTTAGATTTGCCATAGATTAAATTCAATATATCTTAGCGTCATAAGTCATATAAGATATATCGTGTATCAAAATCCTAACTTTTTTTTTTTTCTCCTTCCAGTAAAAAATAGAATTTGGGATTCGAACAGTGTTGATTCCTTCGTCCATCGGGGGTATACATAGCAAACTTCGGGATTGCAAAGGCAATTAAGTGACGGAGCAATCGTAGTACTCCATAGGGAAGGATGGTAAAATACAACAATGCCATTTCGTACATGTAGTATGGAAAGAGTGAGGGAGGGACCGACACCGAAGTGCTTGTCTAAACCATCTCGACGAATAAGAAATAATTATATATAATTTTTTTTTGGATATATTGTCTGCCCTCCCCTCGGGGGGGGGGGGGGCAAATTGTCTCTTCATTTATTTGACCAAGCTTTTGACTCGCCTTTTTATCTCCCGCCTCCTACCAAATAAAAAATTTTCAGTAAATTTTGTTAGAGAGACCACGAGTCGTTTCCAAAACGTATGATTTGAAAAGAAAACGTATGATTTTGTTAGAGAGACCACGAGTCGTTTCCAAAATGTATGATTTGAAAAGAAAATCCCGCTTCTTCCGTGATTGTCTCCCTTCGCTCCCCAATTAATAATTAATGTGCCAATTCTTGCTAGGCTGGATCAGAAATTGCCCAAATTTTTTGCCGGGAAAACTTAGTAGTATCCGGGGCGAAACAACGATTGACGTGTAGACGAGGAATCTAGAAAAGAAGTCCTTTGTAATTATATCACATCAGCAATTTTAATTGTCAAGAAAATCTAAAGCTTGGTGGAAGGAAAAGTAGAATGTCTTCCCACTGATTTTGGCAACACCAATCCGTGACGTCTCCAACTCTGGGCAACGTGAATAGAGGTACTTGTCAAATAAAAAATTCTATTTGTAGATAGATAGGTAGATAGATTGTAAAAATGAAATACTTGGCTCTCGCGATTAAACAACTTAATTGACTAGAGAAAATTAAGAAGCTTACCCATGGTATTAATAGTCGATCTCTAGTGCCTTTCGACCGTTAAATTAGCGACCCCAGACTTGTTTAATTTTTTACCTTTACATCTGTTTATGCATTTGATTATATTGCAATTTAATGTTTAATCAATTTGTCTGCCTAAAACTGCATATGCTTTTTAATCGCTTATGAGAATGCAACTACTGTGCCAATGTTGTTTGATTTTGCAGTGACTGAAGAAGGCTAAGGACATTCATCTCAAATGCTCTTCCACCTCAACGAACGAGCTTCAACTCAATAGCTTCCGAGGACGGAATCTACATCAGGAAGGGGGGCATGTTAACCCTCACGGCTCATGGACACCCTATCACCTACGACGGACGTTCTAACCTACGGTGGACATTGTATTATTTATTTGCTAGAGTCAGGTACAGGGCTTGTTGGTCCAATAGGAGAAGGGTAAGAGTGATCGCCGATGAGAGGCGCACTCTAAGTGGAACATTCAAGGGATTAGTTGGCTAAGCATGGGCGCCCAAGTGTGAATGGGGTGAGCTCATATAAAAGTCAACTAAACCTAAAATTCACTCATTCTCTCATTTGTGCAATAGAAGAGTGCTCTTTCTCCATCTCCATCTCCATCTTCTTCTTCTTCACCTCCTTGTGTGTGTGTGTATGTGTGTGTGTGAGAGAGAGAGAGAGAGAGAGAGAGAGAGAGAGAGAGAGGGAGAGAGAATGTGTGTGCGATCGAGCATTGCGATGATGGCAAGGCGGCAGCGAAGCGGTTGAGCGCGGCGAAGCGGCGACTCCTTCTTCTTCGTGGCGAGGAATCCTCCACGAAGCAAGCGTAGAGTGGTGAGTGACACACCATCGCCTTCTTTGAGCTTACTAGTTTAGGCTTGTTGTGTGCTTGGAGCCATTTGTGGCTCGCACACGGTGTATCGGCAAGTTCCTTGCATTGACACGCGCGACATATGCGCACACTCTAAAAGAAGACTACTTTATGGAGGATTCTGAGAGGGTGACCAAAAGAACTTTCTTAGATTGGGTTTCAAAGCCTAAAAAAGGGGATTTTGCTACAAAGCTTCTTAGAGAGTTTGAGTGACGCTATGCTCAACTATCACAACATTATGAAGAGGATGGGTCTAGAAAGGCCTCTTTATTTGCCATGAGATTATGGAGGTGATCAGAACTTTGACAAAATAGGTGCATGCTATGTGTGCAAGAATGGTGGTATGTAAGAGAGGTGTAAGAGTGGTCAAAGGATGCACTTTTCCCCCCAAAAAAGGGGAGAGACAACTTTATGATTTTTGGCCTTCCATAACTTTGACCGCTAGATTTTAAATTTTGTTTTGGAGAGGGAATTAAATTTAAAGAAACTAGCCATTTTGCCTGTTTGAATTCAAAAACTATTCTTTGATTGTTTTCTTAATACTAGAGGTTTGACTCCCTTAAACTGCCAAATAAAGGGGCCTTCCTAGACCCCATTCTCTTCCTAATGATTGAACAAGCTTCCTTGGGTAGGGAGAAGATAGAGCTTTTCCTACAAGCAGCGGGCAAAGAAATCGAAGAAAAGTTAGAGATTCTTTTGGAAGACAAAGATACAGAGCAAGGTTTGAAGACAAGGTGGAATGATGTACAAGATGCAGTCTCCCTATTGGCAAAAAGATAGTGCAGAAGAGACAAGATGGTGATGAACAACGATGCTCCAATCTCTACTATTATTGAGAAGCAGCCAAAACCTAATATTGTAGCTTCTAAGGATGATGGATCTATGCTTGAAGAACTTGTGAAGGGTGAAAATGACCTAATTTTGGTCCAAAGTGTCAAAATGGCCCAAAAGATTGACGCAACAACTCATATTTCCATGAGGACGAGAGGAAGGGCTGCTTTTTACTGAGAAATTTCTTCTACTATGCAATAGCTTCCATGGTTGCCCAATCTATTTGTGCTGCAGTCCCGCCTCTTCGCATTCTTGTATCTGAGATTGTGAGGGAGTGAATTAGGGTTTCCCCTTATCAAAATGGTGTGTGGTCTTCAACTTAGAATCTCTTAAATCTCTGCAAAATCATAAAATCATCGTTGTCAAGGTGGAAGCTCGAGCATTCCTTTCAATTGTTTGATGTTATGACTATGTAACTGGGGGGAGACTACATGATACCATGAAAGATGTTTGGGTTTTGATTGAGATTTGTGCTTGTAGAATTAAAATCTAACACTTTTTGTGCTAGGTATTGTCAATTCAAGTTGTCTAGATTTTTCTTGTGGCCTTTACAAGCCCAAAAATGCTTCAAATCCAATGGAATTTGGCATATTTGCTTCCTAAATGCTCTAGATCACAAGGGTGCACTCAGATGTAACTTTTGACCTTAGATCTGGCCTCTAGGACATCATATGCATATGATTTCTAGGTGGTCATAATGGACTTCTATTTCTACCCCAGAGATGCCCCTTGATGTGTACAACAAGAATATGTGATCACACAATTTTGGACATCAAAATTGCACAAAATCATCACATTTTAACATGGAAATCTCTTGAAAGAGTAAATATCATCCTATACTCAATCTACATGTCCAGATGAAATGAAATTTGGTGTATGTGCTCAACAGAACATGTAGAACATGGATGTAATGTCAAAAGTTCATTTTTGCTGCGAGAATTACCCTACAGATATCATACGTGTATGATGTCTACTGGTGAATTTTTGGATAGAATTCATTCACATGCATCCCCAAGTCTCTGGCACTGGTTTTCAAGTACTTTTACCAATTTTCATGCAAAAATATGCTCAGAATCACAAGTTTCTCTTTTTTCCATTTTTGACACTTCGTCTTTTGTCTTTTGGGTGTCAAGAGTTGGTCAAAACTCTAGTCTCACTATGTACCTAGGGTAAAACCACCCTTTTGAACACTCAGGTGCAATCATATTTTTCAAGTTTCGTCTCCAGATGCCTCTTGAGACATCATACACGTATGATGCCCAAGTTTACATAATTTTAGTTTTTTTTCACATATCCCTTGCAAATGCTCTAATGACTACTTGAAAGCAAAAAACAGACATTGTTTGATACACTTATGACCATAAATAGCTCATAGATACATTAGCACCAGCTTGCACTGTTTCACATGGAATGCTTGGCGTTGTGACATAGCTCTCATCGAGCCTAGCACAATGGTACATTCAAATCTGATGAGCAAGCTGGGAGTTGCATCAGGATGAATCTCACGCTCTCTCTCTCTTTCTCTCTCACACACAATCGACGACAACTTAAAATTTGATTATGATAAAATTTCTCTTTACAAAATAACTTAGGTACCTTATATAATAAGGCTACCATAGGTTAAACCTAACATAGAGTTTGATGGGTGAAATGACTCTGTATTTACAATCTGGAAATGCCATTGCACTCGGCTTTTGCAACTAGAATAACTACTCATTATAAATGATGTTTATAAACATAATCCACTTCATTTCATAACTCTCAAAAATAAGGCTTGGAGAGTTATGTCGTGTTGTCGACCCATGAGTCAACATCTGGCAGCAACCACTTTGGCCCGACTCCCTTCCATTTTATTGACTCAGCTTCCTTCTTAGTCGAAATACCTATTGTGTATTCATTGAGGAGGTTTCCTAACTCAGCTAGCCATGGTTCCACCTTTACTTGCTCAACACATCGGTTAGGGTATTTTGCATTTGTGTGTCCTTGACCCACTTTTGATTTGTAATCCTTTTTATCCTAGGCTAATACATCTGGTGTTCTCCCGTCAACCAATGTTATTGAACTCTCACTTGGATTAGACTCAGTAAAATGTTCAGGATATTGTTGTCTTTGCCACTCAGTACGATCTTTGTCCATTGATACTGCATTCAAATCGATCTCTGCAATGGGAAATATAGTCATAGACACGAGCATATGCTCGATCTTTTTTGTTTCATATTTTTTGCAGATTTCTTCTGGTCTCATTGTATTTTTCTAGCTCCTAGTGTTATCAATCTTTACTTAGATCATCTGATTGGACCCCTGAATGGTCAGTGTCTAACCCACAGATACAAGGTCATCACTTCTATTACGTCCTTTCTCTTCTTTTTGATGAGCTTTGCAGCTTCTGGTAAAATTCATATGATATCATCTAATTTGTATGTAAGCTTCTAAATCTGCTCACACACCTTGGTATTAATTTTGTCTTGCTAATTACCAGAGCTGCTACCTGAAATGGAAGACATTTCTTCCATTTGACTATCATTGTAATGGCACTCAGTTGGCCTCTTGCGTCTAGTGGTTTGTTGACAATTGGGTGAGAATTCAAATTGCTCTAGAGCATTTTTTGTGCTTAGGTCAGTGTTCTCAACCTTGGCCAAGTCTATTCTGACTTGCCATACATCCTCAGTCAGGCATTCTAGTGAAGTTGTGAATGACTCCTACAGTCCCTTATCAACCTCTCCCTTACCAAACACATTGATAGGCTTATCTTCCTGAGCTACTGAAGACTATGGTGGCAACCTGTGGATAGTTGTGGCCTCCAAGAATCTAGGCTACTTTGGCATCTTCTTAGCCAAATCCTCTATAATGTTGGCTACCATAGTCCTTTGCTCTAGCCATTCATCTACCTCCTTCGTCTTGCCCTTTGCCTTCCATGTAGCTCTGTGCTGCTCTCATCTTTGATGCTCTTCAATCTACTTGTTTCTTTCTCTAGCTCATCTGGTGGGTCCTTGATCACCACTCCCTTGCTTTTGGTGATGGCTCGCACTGGAACTGGCTCCACTAGCTTTGGTTCAACTCCTTCTAGCTTGACACTATCAGGGCAATGGGGTGAAAAATGATTGTACTTCCCAAAAGTGTAGGATGTAGCAATTGAAGTTCCTCCATCTAAAATCAGTTCCACCTTGCCCTTAGCCTTTAGACCCCTGATATGTTCCTCTTCTAGGCCTAGTACTGGTACTGGCCTCATTCTCTCTAGAGTCAGATGCTCCATCTATCTTCGCCACCTTTGGGTTTGTCAATGCAATCATAGAAAAATCTTTTTCCTTCTTGAAGTGATGGATCTTTATATTCCAGCTTGTTTCACACATGGCCAACTACCTTGCAATATGTACACTAAGAACAATCATCAAACTTGTGATCCTTGGATGGACACTTTGAACATTAGGTCTCTAGTTTACCCAGTGAGGGTTTGGTCTTGGACATTTCAGCAATTTGCTTCGATATTTCCTTAACCTTTCTTGTCTAGGACCTGTCCGGCTCATGCTTCTTTTTCAATTTCTTGGGTGCTGATCTACGACTCGTCTACTCCCTTCACTACCCTTAGTTTGATTTCTTCCTTTGCCCTTATCCATCCTCTAAAATCTATTCGACTGTTCTGAATGCCATCTCTTGGAGTGATATGAATGCTAGGAATCCCCAAGTTCCTCAACTTCCCTCTTGTCAAGGTGCGCATCCGTCTCATTTGCTAGGATCAATTTTACTGTCAAAGCCTCACTTCAACTCCTTAGGTATTGTGTTGAAATGATCACGCTCTTCCATGAATCTTGTGGTCGATCTTCTTCCCGTCCAACTCTTCTAGGTGGCATTGCTGAATTGCAGCTAACTCCAAACCCGAATTGGGAGATATATTCTCTATCAAGAGCATTATCTCACCATCGTGATGGCCAAAATGGAATGAGTTAGTCAGCTCTAGCAGTTATTCTAGGTTGGAGACTTAGAGTTGGTTAGATTAGATTAGATATATAGCAGACAACCAGACAAAGACCAAAATGGAAAAAAAAGATAAGAGACTAGAACTAGAACTAATATGTAGACAAATATTGAAAGTGTATAACTGGCATCAGATACACCCACAAGAGAGCTAAATTATGCTCAAAGAAAATGCTTAGTTAGTACAAAAGTGTAACACTAGACTCTGAAATGACTACCTCACAAAATGAAATAATGGGTCCTATTTATAGGTACCCGAAGTGGGTTGTATGCTATGCACTTATTGTGGTAAATCTATCCAACAACTACCAATTCTTAATGACTGCACCGAGATTTGAATAGGGTATGTTCCCACGGTCTACGGGGAGTTCCAAGAGAACCCCCATATGCGGCTCCCAAAGAAAACCTCTCAAGCTATTGAATTTGGCACAACAATAGACTTTACTCCTTAAATCCAATGACCACATTGGTATAGAGGTCAAAGTAGTCAAAGCATAGCTAGACAATTAACAAGGCAATAGAGTTCAGGTGGGTGCCTACAAGTAATTAATCTACCCAACTAATGCACATTACCATAACTTCTAAAATCAAGACATGATCACCAAGATTTCATGAAAACTTACATGGTTCAAACGCAAAGGTAGCACACAAAAAAAGCCATGTCTAGCACCCCATGGGAGCGTACAATGGGTAATGAACTTCATTCACTTCTCTACTTTGTGGTATTCTTGTTCTCTTCATCAGAAAAATGAGACAAATGTTCTCTCAAAGAGGTCCACAAAGTGCCCCCCCCTTTGCACTTAACCTTGTTTGTGTTAAGAGTGGTTTTCTCCTCCACATCAACCCGCAATGTTTTGTCTATGCTACCACAAGAGATTTCATGGACTCCTTGTCCTTTGATTTGGGCTTCTTCTTAGATGTGGTTTTAGCAAAATCCTTCTACTCTGGATTCCTCATGGCCACAAAAAAAGGAGAGTCTTGTAGCATGTAGCTAGAAGAGAGAGTATCAACACAACAAAGGAGAATGCCATTCAAGGCCAAATTCTAGTTGTTGCACCACCCCTCACATAAAGACTCCTCAACTCATGCCTCTTTCACACCATGGGTAGAGATTTTGAATATGATGGGAGATATTTACTTTGAAAAATGTTTCCATAAAGGCACACATGAGGAATCAAGACTGAGGAAAACAGAGCCATTTTCTAGCCTTGTAGTTTAATTTTGGGTTAAAGAAAACCAACGGGGAAATTATGGCAAAATTTGTGAAATTCATTATTCACTAGAAATCATATTTTTGTGAGATCTTTTCATTAATTTGTGTTATTCCTATGTAGAATGCCTAGGAATGATGATTGAGATAAAAGCATAGCCTCAAATTCACTTGTGGTGTTCAATAATTAACAAATAAATATTTTTAATGCATAATAAATGGCTAAATATAAACCGTAGAGAATTTTATGTATCTATAATGAGTGACTTTCTCAAAGAGAATAGGATTCTATCACGACTTTTTCAAAGTGCATATAATCAATTACACAATCTAGAAAACTTATACGATACAGAACACAATGTTGTTCATGCAATGTATGTAGATACCAATGTGTTCATTGGTTGTTTAGTAGTAAAATTTATTGTTGGGCCAAATTCAACAACGTAAAATGTTTCCTTTGGGAGCCACATATGGGATTTGACCCCTGGTGGAAGTGGCCTTGGATCTAAAGCACACTTTTAGGAATCCACCTTTGATCAAGGTTTTGAGGCTTCGGTCCTTGTTTTCTTTGGACACCTTGATTTGATGGCTTTATCCTTTGGCACCCAAGCTTTTGTTGCACCTTTGCAGTAGCCTTCTTCCTGAAGTAACCTTGTTGGCATCCATTAATGTGGAGTACTGTCTTTGATTGTGTTCCCTTTTCTTTGCCATTGGCTCTTTGTGATATCCTTATTGTAACATTTAATGCACTAGTAACTTGTGTGTAGCGAAAATTGATAACGTAGTGAGCATTTCATTAAGAACAAGTTCCTACTGAGCATAAAGAGAGTACTTAATTTGAGAAAGCAACATAGAAATTTACACCTAGCTAATTTGGCATTGACAATACTTGAAAAGAGAGAGAAATAGAACAATTGACAATAGTTGAGGACCAGATTTACATGGAGCCGGTCCCCCCTCCATAAAGGCTTTGTATTATAGCTTCTCCCATCAAAGGAGACTTTTGTACAATACAAGTCTTGTGTTCCTTGACAAAACCCATTGGTGCAATGAAGATGGAAGCTTCATGCACCGAATTATGCTTGAAAAACACACCTAGTGTCCCTAGCCTCAGTCCCAAGACCTCACACACCTTCAAAAATGGTGAGAGCTAGCAGGGAATGAGGATAGATTGAGAGGAAGAAGTATATCTTACAAGAAAGAAGTATTCTCCTCATATAATTACTCTAATAGCATAGCTTAGATTAGTAATTAGCATGGTAGAGGAGATGAGCATGCCATTGAAGCTTGGCTCTTGGTTGGATTTGCATTCCATAGCCAAGAGTTGCTGGTGTAGACCTCTACTTCTCAATGCTTGGAGAAGGAGATGGAGTTCTTCTTGCACACATGAATTGTGTGTGTGTGGCAATGTGTAAGACTAAAATGCAGCCCTCTCTCTCTTCTTGGTCGACCCCTCTTGCAAAATACTCATGCTGGCTTCCCATTGGCTCCTGCAAAGCTTAGCCAATCACAAATTAGGAGCATAATTGATAGCCTTGTGACATGTGTCCCCCTTTCCCCTTTTGTGAGAGATTTAGGTAATTAAATAATTCATTTAAACTCTCATTAGACCTTTTAGTCTTCTGGCCACCAATAGGAAGGCAAGCCAATGGGCTGCTGGATGCTCATTGGACCCCTTGGTAGACTTTCCAATGGTCTTCTAGGGAGCTTAATTTCTATTGGTTCTTTTATCAAGCATTTTTAAATTGATTAGACTAATCCTACTGTATCATTGGTCCACCTCTATGGCCATCCAATAGGATTTGAGGGGAGCTTGGGGGCAACTGGCATAGGAGCATGACATGTGTCTAATATTCCCTTTGTGTAAAGGGGGAGCTTTGGAGTGTGTATATGTGTTTCTCTCTCATCCCCTACTACTAGGGCTCACCCCCTCCTTCCTAGGGATGCAGGAAGACTTATTAGTCTTCCCATTACCATCCAATTTTCCCCTACTATTGGCCATTAGATGATTGAATTAAATTTAGGAACTTTAGACTATGGAAGTCTTAATGGAGCTGAACATTAGGTCTTTTTAAGCCTCATTGAAGCACATTGCTCTTTTGCAGACTGTCCCCCTTTGGATCCCTATTTTTTCTCCTTTGGACCCCTGACAGAGACCGGTCTGGCAGCCTTACCAATATTCTAGCTTTTACTCCCCTGGTACTTCCTCATATTAAATGATCAGTTTAACATGAGAAAATCATTTGGGAGAATTAGATATTAGTTTTTATGACACTTATGCAATCTCTTAGAGTTTTGTGAGGCATTGCTATGGTGTGATAATGTTTTTGTGTTCAACAATGTTAGTGTAGTGAATGTTGTGAGAAAATTTCAACATTGTAGCTAAAATTTTGACACATTTGTTATCCTTTGCAAAAAAACAAGCCACGTCATTGTAGTTGAATTTTTGACACACATTGGTTATCCTTTGCAAAAAAGAAAGCCAATTTGTACTCAACGAATACATCTTTGCTATAAGAAGATTTTATTTGGTTTTATAAAAAAAAAACTTCAAACAAAAGGAATATGTATTAAGTAATTGTTGACATTTGCTTTGTAGAAGTCATTAAAAAGACAAGTTTGTAACTACACATTGCGGTCCATGTGCCACAATTTTCTATCAACATGCAACTCTTCCCTATGTAATTAATGTGTGTTTGTCCTTTGGAAACGCCTGATAGGGTGCTCAAGTTGAATTTGGTGGGCATAAAGACAAGTTCTTGCAAGGGGTAGCTATCAATAAATTGTCAAGTCATGAGCAAGTTTCTTTAGAGGTTGAGTATATGGTTTGATGCAAGCTACTTTACATGTGTCTTGATGAGACAACAAAAATTTAGTAGTATAATGGAAGAGTGCTAGGAACAACCAGGCAATGGAAATACATTTGAGTTAAAAGAGGGCTACCACGGAAGAGGTTTACTTGATAAAAGTGGAATTTTGCTTATACCTGTGGTTATATTCTTCAAGAAAGTTGCACGAAGGCTAGAGAAAGACACATTCCTTGCAGCCACAAAGACACACCCAAGAAATCAATAGTAAAGGGCAAGCAAAGCCATTGTTAATCATCACAATTTCCCACAATTTTGGTCCTAAACCAATGCAACAATTATAGTAGGATTTCTATGGAATTTATTCTTCATTTTCAATTGCACGTTTGGTAGATCTCCCTGGGAATTGTAAGTACTCCTATGTAGAATGCTTAAAAATGATAATTGAGATGAAATCATAGCCTCAAATTCGCTCCTTGTGTTCAATTATCAGTAGATAAATAATATTAATGCATAATTTCTAGGCTAAGAATGAACCATGGAGGATTTTATGCATTAATGAAAGTGGCTCTCTCGATAGGGTTTTGTCATGTTTTCTCCAAAGTGCATACTATGATGAAAGTAGAGAACTTTGAGGTTCAATATTCGTCTCCACTTTCACACATTCCAAGTACTTGTTTCTTATATGACTCCTTCATACATGTTCTCTTATGCTTTTGTTCCGTCATGAATCTTCATCGTGTGCTCATTATTTGCTTCTTGAGCTAGTTCAAGTTCCATGTTGAATAGTGTCTCATGATCTACACCATCAATCTCCTATCAATGATGTAGACATCAAGGAGGTGGAGGTTGATCTTGGAGAAAGCCAATGCATGCGATGGTGACTTGGAGTTCATAAAAACATCCAGAGGCTTGAAGAAGAGATTTGGATGGAACAAGTTTACTTGAAACATTCTATTGTATTAAGTTGTCTGTTTTGGAAGTTGGTTGGTCTTGATTGTAGTAAAAGGTTCTTTTGGTAATTATCAAGCTTTGGTAGCTATTAATACTATTTTAATAAAAAAAAGGGTACGTTTTAGGATCCTTAGATATTTGTTGTGATTGTTGAAAGATGGCAATACCAACTTTTGGTCTTTTTGATAGTAATTGGATTGCTTTTGATACTTTGGCTAAAACGTTTGTGGTAGCTTTTATAGTATTAGTATTGTATGAAGCAACTTGAAAGCTTTTGGTAGTTTTGGCATTGGTTGGTAGGTTTGAAAGGTAGATAGATTTTTAAAGCTTTAGTACTACTTGGTAGGTTTTGAAAGGTTGGTAGCTTGGGAAAGCTTTGGTACTAGCTGGTAGCTTTTGATAGTTTTGGTATTGTTTGGTGCTACTTGAAAGCTTTGTGTAGCTATTTGGTAGGATTGGATAACTGTGTGGCACTTCTTGAAAGATTTTGGTAGCTTTGGTACTGGGTGGTAGGTTTTGAAATATTGGTAGCTTTTGGTAGTTTTGAAACTGCTTGGTAGAGAGGTTGGTTTCTTGGTACCAAATGATAGCTTTTGGTATCGCTTCGTAGGTTTTGAATGGTTGGTCGCATTTAAAAGCTTTAGGTACTAGTTTATAACTTTTGTTACTTGTTTATAGATTTTGGTCCTACTTTCTACTACTTAAGATCTTTTGACAATTTTGGTGGTGCTTGTTGAAGGTCACGGCATGTGCCCATCCGTTCATGTGGGAAAAGTGGTAGAAGAAGGAGAAGCAATTGGGGGAAATAGTACATAGTGAGAAGTCACTATGTGTTTCCTTTGTTGTATATACACTTGAAGAGTAAATCAAGTTAGTGAGTTAGTGTATGGTGTTAGTCATGGGTGGGCGGCCACATGTCTTTACCCCAACAATCTTTAACTTAAAGGCCAATGTGGTCGTAAGTGGCTATAACTAAGCTAGTACATACAACCGTGAAGTGTGGCAACTTCACCCTTCTACAACCATCCTCTCCCTACACTTGACAAGGTCTTATCGCTTATGCATCAATGCATTGCAAGTGAGATGATATCTCACCTCAATATGTTTCATCTAGAGTGAAACACGGGATTTCTTGCCAAAGCAATGGCACTCTGACTATCAAAATTGGAACCTGCTAAATGTTTAAATCTCTCACTAAATGTGGAAACCATATATCTTCCTTACTAGTGTATGACTCCATAACATACTCAGCCTTTGTAGTGAAAGGAGATGTACAATCTTGGAGAGATGATCTCTAAGAATTGGATCTCTTGCAAATGTAAAAGTGTAGCCAGACTTAGATCTCCTGTTGTCTTTGCAACCTAGATAATCTACATTGTGTAACCAACAATAGGTGCATTGCTATTACAAAAACGTAAACCCCTTCTCATTGTACCTTTCAAGTATCTAAGGGTATGTTTCACCACTATCCAATGTTTTACCAAGATTATCCATATACAAGCTAACCACTCCCACTGCAAATGCAATGTCTAGCCTAATAGTTACCATAGCATACACCAGACTACCTACATACACTTGCCATTTATGCTCTCTCAACATTTGACTAAGAAGAGTCTTCCTTTCTAAGTTTCAAATATGATGGTAGTGGGGTACTTACTACCTTCCCCCCTACATATTGAAATGTTTCAAGACCTTGTGGATATAAGATTCTTGAAACAACTCAAGAATTTCGTTTTTTTTTTTGTCTCTCTTCATAGGCATACCAAGAAAACGATTTCCTTCGCCCAAATATTTCATGTAAAAGTTGTTTCCAAACATTTGCTTTGATTTGGTAATCTCCTCAGTGGACTTTCCAACAATGAGCATGTCATTTACATATAGAATGAGAATGACCAAAGAACCATCATTGAGTTTTCGTGTAGATAAGCAGTGATCCTCTTGACTCCTTCTAAATCTTTGGGACTGCATAAAAGCATCAAAATTTTGATACCACTACTTTGAACCTTGCTTTAATCCATCCAATGCTTTCTTGATTTGCGTACAAGCTCCTCCCTGCTCGGTTGCTTCATGTAAACATCCTCTCCTATATCCCCATGACAAAGTTATCTTCACATCTACTTGGAAAAGATCCATGTCCTCAATGGATACTGGGAAAAGTATTGTACGTAGTGTAATCATTTTGACCATAGATGAGAAGATTTCATCAAAATCAAGTCCCTTCTACTGCTTAAATCCCTTAGCAACCAATCTAGCCTTTTATTTAGGCTTGGGATCATCAGATGTAAACTTCTTCTTGTCAAGGTAATGTTAGCTTGCCTTTTAGAAATTCAACCAAGCCTCGTGTCTCATTGTTGATAATCAAGTTATACTCTAATCGTATGGCATGCTCCCACTTGACCTTGTCATCCATTTGCATGGCTTCTATGTAACAAGATGGCTCACCATAGTCTTCAGCCTAACATAGTCTGAAATCGCTCAGGTGGATGTCAGGATCTAATAGAATGTCTCAAAACTTGAGCATTGTCTTTGCCATGTCAACTGGAGTGCTGCTAGTGGAAGGAACATCACTAGTCTTTTGAATTTTATATATTTTGAGGCAATTTCCTCGAATGTGACTTTTTTGTACTCAACCTCTTTGATAGGTTTCTTCTGCATCTTTGATTCATGGAAAATAACATGTGAACTATGAATTACTTTGTAAGATTTTGGGTGCCAGAGACAATATCCCATCCCTCCATCTACATCATAACCAGAGAAAAGACACTTGTGTGACTTTGGCTCTAGTCTTTTTTGAAGCTCTTTGGATATATGTGCATATACCTCATAGCCAAAGACACATAAATGATCGTAATATGGCTGCTTCATGGACCATAGATCCTTTGAAATTTCTAATTCAATGGCATACTAGGTGACCTATTAATGATGTGCACAACCATCAATACTACCTCTACCCAAAAACCTTGAGTCAGATTTACCATAGAAAGCATGGTTGTGACTCACTCTTGAATCATTTGATTCATCCATTTTGCAATTCCATTCGAATAGGAAGCAGTAAGCTTCCTCTTAATACCTCCTTACTACATAAATTCTCAAATTCCTTGAAAACGTACTCTTCGCAATTACCAGTCCTCAAGCTTTTGATCTTCTTACCAGACTGATTCTCTACCAAAGCTCATATTTTTGGAAAGTAGAGAAGACTTGATCCTTATGACACAAAGGATAAACCCACACCTTCCTAGTGGAATTTTCTATGAAATTCACAAAATAGCTAGCTTCTCTTAGAGACGTGGTCAACATAGGACCATAAATGTTGCTATGGAGAAGTTTTAGTGGTTGCAAACACTCCCTATTCAATGGTGATGACATTTTTCTAGTTTGTTTTCTATAGATGCAATGTTCACACATGAATAACTTAACACATGAAAGTAGCCAAAACAAGCTAGTGTTTTCATTCCTTGTTGGCTCATATGGCCTAGTCGGCTATGCTACAACTCAGAAGTAGATGGCAGCTTGATTGTGGACATACAATCCTTTTTTACACATGAGACAAACATAGAGCGTTCCATGCTTATGACCTCTAAAAATCCCAAGATTTCCCTTCTTGACTGGCCACATAAACCATTCCAAAATGTGGTCATGTAACCCAAGCATTAAGTTGACTGCACTGATCTTCCACGCGTGTCTTGATGCACTAAAATTACATACCCAGGCAATCTCATCCAATTAGGAATATTCAGTAGTTAGCACATCACAATGCAACACAAATGCTCACAAATGCATGTTACAAGACATAGAAACATTAAGTCGCTGATGAACACTCCTTCTACATAACCTAACAAGGTCCGTGCTGGGAGATATTTAACAACTCCCTCATCACTCCTCCCGCATAACCTAAAAAGGTTAGGGACAGAAGATATAGAGGCCTTTTACAACCAAACGCCCCCCATACCGCAGCTTGTGTTGTTTGGAGGTGCTAAGAGTAACCACTACTCAAGCTTCTTAATACTCCTCCTGCATAACCATCCAGGTCTGGGCCGGGAGTAACAACAACGATATTTTTCAAGAATTCAATACCCCCCCCCCAAATAACCACAAGGGTCCGAGCAATGAGTATGTGCAAGCATTCTCAAACATCATTTCTCAATACTCCCCCCGCAAATAACCACAAGGGTCTGAGCCATGAGTATGTGCAAGCATTCTCAAACATCATTTCTCACTACTCCACCTGGCAGTAAATCATGAATCATTGAAACCAGTATTCACACTAGAGTCAAACAGTTCAAATCAACACCAAGACAAGTTCAAAAAAGATAGCATCCATTTCAAACAGATTCCAAACAAGATCACCTAACATTCTTGACTATGAATTCCATGGCATTATGCATAACTATCTTGATGTCTCCAATACCATGTATCTAAAGCTCATAGGCATCACTGAGATATAATTTACCATGTGTATGTGTATACATAGAGAATCATTCTCTATGAGGTGTTATGCCTCACATGGAAATTGACTCCAAAATCTATGATCCAATTCTAATCAAAGCTAGCATTTTGTGGAATAAGAGTATCAAGAATAAGGTTTTTTATAAATACTAGGACATCCAAGGAAGTTTGAACCTCAAGCAAGTCTAGAATTTTAGGAGACTCTAGCACATTGAGCTCCTCAATCTTAGCTTTTCCCTTGCTGTCATTGTCACACTTCTTGCTGTTTTTAAACCCAATATTCTCTCTTTGCCATACACAACAGTCTTTCTTTGAATATAAACTCGTAAATAATTTGTGATGTCTTTGCCATCAAACTGGTCAATTCTCTTCACAATGGATTGCATTGCTTTGGTGGTTGAAATCTGGCTTCTTTCCACTGCCTGTTGCTACTGCATATACATAGCAAATGTTTGAAACATCTGCATGATTGCATGATCAAAGTGCATCCCATGTTTCTTTGGAACTTCATCCATGGATAACAAAGTGTGTAGATAAAATCAACAAACTCCCACACCAGCAGTTTCACATCAGGTTCAACAAAAATGTCGGAATGTGTGCGATCTAGCTGGGAAGGTGCAGGACCTCTGGCTATGAGAGTTCGTGATGAGAGTCACAAACACTATGTAAAATCAACAACCCTCTTTCTAAGGGTGACTAAAAATCTAAGAGCGATCGTGATAGCAAAGTCACAAACCCGCTTTCCTATCGTGCTTGGAATTTGCTTGTTTCCGTAGGTGAGGTTATGACAGGAGGATCACCAAATCACATTCAATATAGCTTAAAAAGACCATTTAAAACCACTAAAGTTTCAGCCATGAAACCTCAATTCTCATACAATCACAAATCTCAATCAAAACCCAAACCTCTTTCATGGTATCATGTAGCCTCGCCCTCAATCACATAGTCGTACCATCGAACAATTGAAAGGAATGCTTGAGGTTCCACCTTCATGGCGACAATTTTATGATTTTTCGAAGATTTGAGAGCTTCTAAGTTGAATCCCACCCACCATTTTGATAAGGGGAAACCCTAATTCACTCCCTCACAAGCTCAGACACAAGATTGCGAAGGGGCGGGAGTACAACACACATAGATTGGGCAACCATAGAAGCTATTGCACAGTAAAAGAAAATTGCAGGTTTTCTTAGTAAAAATCATCCCTCCCTCTCTCCCCCACGGAAATATGAGCCAATGTGTCAATTTTTGGGCCATTTTGCCACTTTGGACCAAAACTAGGTCATTTTCAGCTCATATATGCCCCAAAAAATTGCCATGTTTGATGTGAAAATCCCAAACGGAGTCAGAAAAATCCCTAAATTTTTGGAATCACTCGCGTAAGAATAAAAAGCATAGATATGCATCATTTTTTATCAATATATGATTTTGGGTCACTATCCATGCAATTCTGCAACGACGCTTGTTAGCTGCTATTTTCGGTAATTTTTGCCCGCAGGAGACTTTATAGGCGAGATGAGTGTGCCAGCATGAAACACTTGGAATATGTACATTTTCAAACCATATTAAGCATCTTATTAAATAGGAAAGCACGAAAAGGTGCCACATCTAGGGCCACAATTCCCGTATAGATATGTACATGCGCAGTAGTCTCTTTAGCATATATAAGATATGTACATTATTGATTTTCTTTCCATGCATCAAGAAGTGTCAAAAGTGAGGTGAATGTTTTTATTTCACACTATGTACATGCCACGGCATGATGTCTAAAGGGAAATTTTAGGGACCAAAGTGATACCTGAGCATACCAGGGTGTTTAACACCACAAAACAACCTTAGAGACCACATTTGGGCTAATTCTAAGCACATTGACATCATACGCGTATGATGTCTCAGGTCAAAGTTTGAAGGTCCAATTGCACTTTTGACCACACAAGAGGTTTGGGAATGATGTGTTAAGCTTGTTTGCAAGATTTCATCTCATTTGAACACATATCTTTGAATCTAAGGAGATTTTTGCAGATCTAAGAAGATAAAGGCGAAAAAGTGACGATTTTGAGCATTTTTTACATCCAAACTTTAATGTGATCACATTTCTTGTTGTATGCATCAAGGAGTACCTTGGGTAGAAGTAGAAGTGAAATCTGGGCTAAAAAACATTATACGCGTATGATGTCTTAGAGACCAGATCTGGGCCAAATCAAACATTTGAGTATACCTGTCATAAAATATACTATCTAACCAACCCAAATGATTTTCTCATATTAAATTGATCACTTAATGTGGGAGAATAAATGGGAACAAGTGTTAAGATATAGATATGTGCTTATAGATCTATCTCAACACGGGGCCAATGGTAAAGGGGCCCAAAAGAGAGATGGTCTATCAAAGAGCAAGGCTAACCAATGGATCATAAGACCTTAGGGTTAGCTTCATTGAAGACCTCCAATAAATGTGTGTAAAAGTCCTTTGACCTTAGGTAAGCTAGGGCTGAGCTTGAGGTGGGAACCTGGCCCAAGCTCGAGGTGCTTGTTCTGCTTGAGGTGCTTGTCGTGCTTGAGGTGTTTGTCATGCTTGAGGTGCTTGATTAAGATGCTTGAGGTGCTTGAATGGCTCCATGCTTGAGGTGCTTGACTTGCTGCATGATTAAGGTACTTGAGGTGCCTTGAGAAGCTTGCCTGAGATGCTTGTGGGAACACCCCCTAGTTCAAGTGCTTTGTCATGCTTGGTGAGTAAGGTGCTTGATCACCTAAAGTCAAAAGCATTCCTACAAGAGGGGGGGCGAGCCCTTTTCCTAGGGGCTAGAGAGAGAACACCCACTCACACACACAAGGGAAGCCCCAACTTGAAGAGGCAGCAAGGACACATGTCAGGCCCCTACCCATGTTACCTTCATGTGTTGCTTGAAGCCTATTGGCTAGGCTTCAAAGGGGTCCAATGATAAATTACATGAATTATCTAATTGTTTTAGCATTTATCAAGTCCTCTCTCTCAAAGGGGAAAGGGGGACACTTGTCCCAAGGCTACCCATGTTGCTTGTAATGGCTCCTACTTGTGATTGGCTAGGCCTGGAGGGGTCCAATGAGCTTCAAGCATGAGCTACAAGGGGGGGTCGACCCAAGCAAGCTAGGGGGGTGCCTAGGGGGTATACTCACCCACACACACTCACAAGCACTCTCATTGTGTACTATGCAAAGTGCAAGAGCTCCCTCTCCTTCTCCAAGCAAGTAGAGGTTGAGAGCCTACACCAACAATCTTGGCTATGGAGTGCAAATCCAACCAAAAGCCATGCTTCAATGCTTAAGCTTGCCATCTCCTTCTTCTTCATTACTATGCTATTATGTATGCTAGCAACAAGAGTATGATCAGTGAGGAACTAATTCTTTCTCCTACGAAATGTTTCTTCTTCCTCTTCCCTACCCTCATTCCCTGCTAGCTCTCTCCACCTTCGAAGGTGTTTGAGGTCTTGGGACTGAGGCTTGGGATAGTTAAAGCTTTCTTCAAGTTTATGTTATGTTTGTGATGCATGAAGCCTTCCATCTTCATGGCATCACCTCGGTCACAAGGAACACAAAGACTGTATTGTAACAAGTCTCTCTTTATGGGAGAAATCATAATACAAATGCCTATTGGAGGGGGGACCGGCTCCACATAAATCCGGTCCTCAACTGTTGTCATGTTCTCTAAACTCTCTCTCTTGCAAAAGTATTGTCTATGCCAAGTTAACTAATTGCTATGATTATGTTGCTATCTTCAATTATGTCTACCCGCTATGCTCACAAAATCATTTCTTGAAAGTACTCTCATTAAATTCCGCTATTCTCAAATTGAATAGGCAAATTCCATTACAATACCATAGTGTCTATGAGCATAAAAGAAGTCCCTAGCCAAAATTTCATTGCATTTGGAGCACATTTGGGCTAAAAAGTGCCAAAAGACGAAAATTGGGCAAGGTTCAAGCTCCTATTGATCATAACTTGCACAAAAAGTGTTCAAATTGAATTTTGGAAGTTGCCGAGAGTTGCTTGAGTGATAGAGTCTTGGGAATAAAAGTCACTTCATTTTGCCGCAAAAGACATCATACGCGTATGATGTCTCAAGTGCCAAAGCCACATCATCAGGTCTATCATGCTATGTCATCATTTTGTGACATACCTCCCTCTTGAAAGAATTCTAATCACCCTTGATTACGCCTGGAAAATCAGACATAAGTCATAAACTAGTTCAGTATACTGACTCTAAGTACCGATGCACTAGACGACACAAATCAGGCACTTGTACAAAGATGTCAGTCACGTCAAATCACATGTCATCACATGACATATCAAATCAATCACAAAAAAATTCATTCCAAATCTCAAACCATGACTGCAAACAACGTATTTAGTAATCGCATCTAGGTCCATGTCGAACCTCACTAATGTTGAATTAACTGGGGATTTACTTCGGCATGAGAGGCTTTTATGAGGTCTTACAAGTAGACATGGATACTAGAGATGCCTTTGTTACGAAACTGGGCACCCTCCTGTTGTAGTGGTTAGCTGCAATTGGGATGGCTAGCGTAATGGTTAATTTTGTGTTGTCTATTTATTTTCTAATTGAGTTGATGATGATTTTGTAGAGTGGAATGCGGGGAGTTGATGAAGAGGCGACGGCAATTATGCTTGGCCATTTTATATTTGCACAATATTTTAGAATTTCATTTCAATAAGCCACTATGGCTCTGTAAATAATTGTAGTGGGAACTCCCCTTATGGGTCATGCAAGAACTAATGAGCTTCACTCATTTACAAAAGTGAAGTGGTTGTAAAAAGAGGGGCCTCAATTTTTGGCACCTTAAACTCACAAATAATATATTAAATACCAAATCCACAAGAGAGGGGCTGTGGAGTTTGCGGCTAGATTTAGGCCTTTCTCTTGCAGATTCTCCTCTCTACTCTCTTATGATGTGGTTATTTTGCTGTGTACTCTCTAATCTAGTCTCCATCCCTTAACATCTCTTAAACTCTCTTAGAAGCATGTCTATGTCAATTCTATGTTTACTGTGTGTGTGTGTGTGTGTGTGTGTGTGTGTGTGTGTCATAGTCTAGGTGTGAGTGCGTGTGCTTGGAAATTCGAAGAAGAGGTGGACAGGTTGATGGTGATGCTTGGGAGCTTGTGTTGAATAGTTTAAGCGGTCGATCTCCCCCTCTTTTCCCAATAGTGGTATCAGAGCAACAAGGTTCGATTTAATCGGCATCAGATTTACCTTTCAAGAAGGAATTACTCGGATTGACAACCTCCGAATTGCAATTCATCGAATTTACAATTCTACTAATTCAAGAATCCGTAGAAAATTCAAAATTTCATCGGTCGAACTTGCAGAAGAATTTTTATTTGGTCGCTAATTGGCAGCAATTCAATAATAAATCGGCAAGCGGCTTCCAAGTTTCGGCTTCATGATGTTCCGATAGGTAGGAAGACACACATTCCTCGAATACCCTATTCAAGAAAACTTCCTTTATTTCAAACAAAAATTGTGTGTGACTAAACCTTTCCGTACATTAATTATTGAAGAATTGCACAAACCACCTTATGCTGGACATAGAGGATTTGCTGCAACTTTTCAAAATTTATGTCGTGATTTCTATTGGCCTAATATGAGAATGGATGTTAAACAGTATGTTTCAACTTGTTTGATTTGTCAAAAAATCAAAGCAGTACAAGTAAGAAATTGGGACTTTTACACCCTCTCCCCATTCCTGAAAGACCTTGGGAACATATTTCAATGGACTTTGTTACTGGTTTCCCACTCACAATGCACAAACATGATATGATATGGACTATTATTGACCGTTTCTCTAAACAAGCATATTTCATTCCTTGTAAGAAAACACTCACAGCACATCAAGCTGCACTTTTGTTTCTTAAGACTGTTTTCCCACATCATGGTTTGCCTAAAGTGATTATTTCTGATCGAGATTCAAAATTTTGTAGTGCTTTTTGGACTACTGTGTTTGAAAATCTTGGCACTACACTTTGACTTCACTTATGCATTTCATCCTGAATCTAATGGTCAAACCGAAGTCACCGACCGCACTATTATTGACTTGTTAAAGGCTTATGTTTCTTCTCAACCTAAGAAATGGGATGATTACCTACATATTTTGCAATTTGCATACAACAACACCACTCACACTGCCACGGGTAAGTCTCCATTTGAAATTGTATATGGTCACTCTCTTCCTACTCCCACTTCACGTCTTTCTAATGTTGTGCCTGCCGCTGATGATTTCACTACTGACTTTCATGATATTTATGCAAGTGTGCATTCTACCATTAAACACTAACAAGAACTTTATACCAAGCATGCTAACAAGCACGGCAAGGCTTCGCATCGAAAAAGGAAGGATCAAAAGTGTTGATACCAATGTCTTTGTTAAGCTTGCTCCTCGTTTTTATGGACCTTTCAAAATTTCAGCTGTCATTAATGATGTTTCTTTCCGTTTAGAACTACCTACACATTGGCACATTCACAATGCCTTTCACATTAGTCTTTTACGCCCATTCCGAGGACCCCTACCTACACACCACATTTATGAAGACCCACCTTCACTTGTAGACCAATAAGAGCAACTCATCCCTGATAAAATAGTTGACCATGAGACCACCACTACACACACTGGAATGGTTTATAACCGTTACCTTTTGATTTTCAATGGCCACCCTAGAGAGAATGCCAAATGGATGCCTGAAAAGTTTTTTCGCAACTTTCTAGACCTTCTCCACACTTTTGATCACTCACGGTCGAGTTGATTTCTCTAGTGAGCAACTGAGGACAGTTGCTATCCCTGGTGGGAGGGATGTTACGAGACTGGGCACCCTCCTGTTGTAGTGGTTAGCTGCAATTGGGATAGCTGGCGTAATGGTTAATTATGTGCTGTCTATTTATTTTCTAATTGAGTTGATGATGATTTTGTAGAGTGGAATGCGGGGAGTTGATGAAGAGGCGACGGCAATTATGCTTGGCCATTTTATATTTGCACAATATTTTAGAATTTCATTTCAATAAGCCACTATGGCTCTGTAAATAATTGTAGTGGGAACTCCCCTTATGGGTCATGCAAGAACTAATGAGCTTCACTCATTTACAAAAGTGAAGTGGTTGTAAAAAGAGGGGCCTCAATTTTTGGCACCTTAAACTCACAAATTATATTAAATACCAACTCCATAAGAGAGGTGTCATGGAGTTTGGGGCTAGATTTAGGCCTTTTTCTTGCAGATTCTCCTCTCTACTCTTTTATGCTATGGTTATTTTGCTTTGTACTCTCTAATCTAGTCTCCATCCCTTACACATCTCTTACACTCTCTTACAAGCATGTGTATGTTAATTCTATGTTTACTGTGTGTGTGTGTGTGTGTGTGTGTGATAGTCTAGGTGTGAGTGTGTGTGCTTGGAAATTCGAAGAAGAGGTGGACAGGTTGATGGTGATGCTTGGGAGCTTGTGTTGAATAGTTTAAGCGGTCGATCTCCCCCTCTTCTCCCAACAGCCTTGCTTGAAATGTCTCCTAAAACCATCCCGTAGGGTGATAGACTTTAGCTTTCACCTGATTCTTTACTTATGACTTATGAAAAACTTTATGACACCAAGGAACTGACTAGAATTAACACTTCAAACAAACCATGGCCTGGCAGCTAGAGTGCTACCAAGCAGATTACGACACCCTGTAGGCACCAACGACTGGTGCCCCTTTCGGTATTTCTTTATTATTATTATTAAACTTGAGATAAAACTTGCGAGTTTTTAAGAGCTGTCCCACTTTTAACAAGCTGAAAATGGCCTAATCTAGCCAGATTTTGGCAGCATAATTGCATTAGGAGGCTTCATAGAAAAAATCCCCATGCCAAAGGTGACTTTCTCGACGCATATAGACACTTTCCCAAACCTGGAGAGAATCTACAGCACGCTAAATTCTTTGTTTCCTGCCTTGAAAATGCTTTGGTTGGTTATTGAAAGTTACTATCTTTTTGCTCTTGGATTGTTGTAATTGGAAGGGATTTTCTAGCGAATTGATTAGCACGTTGTTAGCTCGTTGACATGATTGTGTTCTTCTTGGCTTAGTCTTTTCTTCATGTATAGGAGCCACGTATGAGGGTGCTTGTTGTGGTTGCATTTCCACTGAGGATTTTGGAATCCACTTCTAATGCACTTTATTCTTCTAACGGTGACATTGGTTCATAGGTCTTTGATCTGAACAATCATAAAATTGTGCATTAGTTGAAGTTTTGTTTATGTCACCTGCTAGGTTGTCTGGATTTCCATTGTTGGCATCTTCTTGAATCTCCAAGTGTTCTATGGAGTCATAGAATTTGTCTTCCTCTTCATCTTCGTTTTCCTAGATCACACTCACTGCAAAGTAAGGAACAACATCAAAGCCATTTTCATCACAAAACTTTGTTGTTGGAAAGTCTTGAATAGCACACACATCCAGAGTAGCCAAGATGTGTTCCCATTCAAGTGGCTCTAAAGCCTCTTCAAAAAATGGTTCTCGGATATAATCCTTATCTTCAATTTCCCTTTCTAGGATGCATTTCTCTCGCTTTAAGCTTCTGCATTACAAAGCTCCACACATCCAGAGTTCTTTAGGCTTACCCAGCCATGCTGAAAGTTTTAATCCTGCTATTGTAATGGAATCAAACTCCTCCATAGGGGTTCGGCTCATGTCCTTGTAACTATGGTCCTTAAAATTTATTCTCGTCATGGTTTCCATATGTCTTAAGTAGATATGGTTATAACCCCGGTCTTGGACTATTTTCAATAGATTCATGAATGATCTTCCTAGAATGATATCATAGTTGTTCTTCTTGCCAAAGTTAACAATAGCACTCATACTTACCCACAGTTCTTTAGGCTTACTCAACCATGTTGGAAGTTCTGATTCTACTATTGTAGCAGAATCAAACCCCTCCAACAGGGGTTCGGTTCCCGTCCTTGTAACCATGGTCCTTAAGATTTATTCTCGTCGTGGTTTCCATATCTCTTAGGTAGATATGGTCATAACCCTATTCTTGGACCATTTTCAATTGTCTCATGAATGGTCTTCCTAGAATGATATCATAGTTTTTCTTCTTGCCAAAGTTAACAATAGCAAAGGTATGCTCATCCTCAATGCTGCAAAAAGTAACAACTACTTTTTCTTGCAGTCCTAGGGGCCTTTCAGTGGGTCCGTCTGCAAGCTGCATTTTCATCCTGGTAGCCCTCATTACTGGTTTTCCCAATTGCTTCTAGATCTATTTTTTTGCAATGGCTAGCTCCGCTGTCAAGGATTGCCATAGTTTTTACACCTTGGAATTCCACAGGAAGAGTGGTGTTCCCATCTTCTCACTTACCTTGCTTAAAGGAATTGGCCTAGTGTTTAGCTCAGGCATTTCCAACTCTTTGATCCCTTCCTCAATTTGAATCATTGGTTTTTTAATGCCAAATTTCTCTAGGTATTTGCCCACAGTAGTCCACATGTTTGGTCGTATTCTGAGCAACTCGGCTAACGTTATTGTGCAGGTGACTGGTGTCGATAAAATGTCTATCATATCTTTTGAATCAATGACCTTGTTGGAAGACAGTCTACGTGATGGGACTGCAATAACCCTCGTGCTCTCTCGTATAGGACAATAGTGTTCTTAGTAGCGAATGGGTTGATTGTCTAGAGACTGTACGGATCCTTTGTCTCCCCAATATGATTCCACTTCTAGATTCATTTGAGATCTAGTCTCAAATTCCTCTATTGGTGGAAGAAACACTCCTCTTCCATCACCCGTATGGTTTACTCATATGCTTAGCTCAAGACCATCTGTTTCTTTACAACTCTCAGGTATAGCTAGGTTAAATCCTTCAAAAGAGTTATTCGTGGTGTTCAACTTTATCCTTGGTTTTGATGTGAGCTTGGTCCATGCTGGTGACTAGAATCTAGCTCTTTTCATTCTTCCTTTGGTGGGATTACTAGTGTAGGTGGGACAAGGATCACACATTCAAGTTTTCCAACTGGTGGTTCTAGTAGAGATTAGGCTATTTGAACCATTTTCTAGCACGTTTCAAGCCTTTTCTTTTCTACTTCCGCATATGGATATATTATCCACCTCTATTCTTGGGTTTGGTTGTTTTTGAGCCATGTTTCATAGGATTTTAGGAGGAATTCTAATGGCTCATTAACCTTCTTGACCAATACTGATCCTCCTGAACTACCACTTCTCGATTTCTCTTTCGTGGATGTTCCTTCTCGAGGTTGAGATGTCTGCATAAGAGAAGGTGCAACCTTTTCCTCATGTTGTCTTATCTTCTCTTTAGCTTGGGTAAGCCCCTGAGCTAGGGATTTTTGCTCTTGTTCCCTAGGTGATTTTATCCTAGCCTTTCTAGCTTTCCAACTATTTCGTTTGCTCTTGGTTTTTTGACTAGGTACATCGGTCTTTAATTCACCCGTCTCTAGATTAGCATCAGTTTCCGTTTTCTCTGTCTCTAAGTTCTTATCAATTCTCATTGTCTATGTCTTTGGGTTCTCATTAGCTTCCTTTTGAGCTTGCACTCTCGTAACTACATGAACTGGTATGGCATTTTTGTTTTCCGGGCTTCTGGCTAGCTGAACAATTTCTGAGACATTTGTTGTGATCTTTCTGATTCAATTTGGGTTTTTTGGACAGTTAAAAATCAAGTGAATGATTCACAATCAAGATAGTAGGCATTTACTTGAGTGATCTTCGTCTGCGAACATTGTTTAACCAAGTGGTTGTCACGGCTTTTGTGACAATCTATCTTTGATTCAGGAGCTTCTTCTTGTATTTCCTCTTGGTTTTAAGCAGGCACTGACCTAGCTAAGCCTCTATTCATAGTAATGAACCGCTATCCTTTTGTCCATCTCATACCTTCTTTCTTCAGGTCAAAACACAAGAGGTGGAGGTTATATTGACCTCACCACTCCATGTGTTTCTCTCATCTTCTATCGCTTTGAAGGGCAGTACCTGCTTTGGTTGTTATAATACATTGTAGTTGGTACTATAGATTGTTTATTAAATGCTTCCATCATCGGCATGTATCTCATGTGTACAGGCAGTCTAGCACCTAGCAACGAAGGTTGTTGTCCTAAGACAGGCTATGGCCTTGAAACTCCTCTTGGTCCCGATACATTCCCCATAATGTATCTAGGTGGAGTAGGTGCTACTAGAACAGGTTATACATACCTCTCCCTAGCATATTCCATGATATAGTAACACCTTTCCCTCGTATAATTTGTCCATTTTCTCTAAATTTTGCACTACTTAGTCTCCCTAGGATCAACCTTTACAGGAGGAGTTAACCTTTTGACCATTTCGCGATAAAATTTTCTTGATCGATAGGTGCCACTGGTTTTGCAATGGACTCAGTCATTTGTGAATCACAGTGCTGAAAGGATGTGTCATCCTCTTGACTCTTACAATCCTTTTCTCTGTATTCTTCACAGTTATCCACCAGCTAAAGAGCTTCTTTGATCAATTCATTTACAATTATCCACCAGATAAATATCTTTTTGGATCAATCATTTAGCGTTAGGCTCCTTATTATATGCAGATCTCTCTAAAGACCCGCATGTCTCATTCCCTGGATAAAGATAAGATTTAATCATGATTGCATAGGTAGTTCAGCTCTCGGACAGAACTGGATGTATCCCTTGAGCTGTAATGCCGCTTTGCGTACTGATTCACCCTCTTTCTACTTGAATCTATGGATTTGCAAGACAGTATTGTGAGCTATGCCTTTTTGCTAGTATTCTTCAATGAATTCCTCAAATAGCTCATCTGGAGTCTCAAAATCCCGTCTTTCCACTGAGTCAAACAATGTAGCCACGTCATCTTCTAGAGTTTTTGTGATGACTGCTGATGTGGCAGAATAGTACGGATTTCCATGATTGTTGACATGGTAGCCTGTACGGATTTTCAAAAATTGCAATGGTGGCTTTTTTGCCAGCTTTTTGGACTAGTTGCTTTTGGACCGATTTGCTTTTAATTTTATTGCTTTTGGCATCCCCTTGTAAGAATAAAAAGGGCCCAAGGGCCTCACTCTGCAGAGCATCTCTACACAGAGTCTGAGAGCAGAGGACCTCTTCGAGAGTTGTACTTTTCTTAAGCATTAATATAATAAAGAAATACTGAAAGGGGCGCCGGGTTTTGGGTCCAATACCTCTAGGCACAAAACTATGCCGGGCCGTGTCAACTCAATTTTTAAAGTGGTGAAGTATTTTAAGTGATTTTCTCGTGTGTCATGCCCGATTCTCGACTTTGAGTGTCCAAGCCTGTGACAATGGAATCAATTTTGAGCATGGAAAGGATCTTGTTTCTTATTTTTTGAATTTTATCTCAAGCTTCAAAGTGTTGATTTGGACCTTGTGGCAGGCGTTGTGTGCCTATGTATGTTGGATTTTTAAATCCATGCGAAGACAAGTGTTGTTCTACTTCCATGGTGGTTCTTTAGGTGGGCATTTTCCTTTGAAGTTCCTAAGGGATCACATGATTTTGTGTTGAGGGTTTTTGGTATGGTTTGTAGTGGTGATTTTGTGTGCTCAACACTTATGGGAGACATATCTAAAGAGCTGCCTCAATTTTTGTTTTCATAACATTGAGCTGTGATAGAGGCTGGGTGTGGCCCAAGTAGTAGAAAGGGCGTGAGCGGGCCACCACTGCGCTAGTTTGGGAGTGTCCTCTCTCTCTCTCTCTCTCTCTCTCTCTCTCTCTCTCTCTCTCTCTCTCTCTCTCTCTCTCTCTCTCTCTCTCTCTCTCTCTCTGTGCACGCCACTAGTGGAGCACCAATTTCAGGTAAAAACGTGATATTCTCCCATGCCAATGCATAATTTGGGTTCATGCGGTGACGTTGCTTAGCGTCTTCAATCAACACACTTCAGTGTTGGGCAAATGAAGGCTTCAAACCCTTCACATCTGTGTATGACCAGACAAAAACATCATCAAAACTCTTTGAAAAACTCTTCCTTTTGTGTTTTAAATTTTCCTTCTAAGTCTGCACTTATGATAACTAGGTTCGGATTTTCACCACTACCAAGTTCAAATCTACTATCTCCTCCTCTTTAACTCACTTAGAGAACTCTTGTTCTTTGACAAAATGCTTTTGCCTCTACAAGTATTTCATCCCACTTTCGTATATTTGACTCTTGAATACCTTGGGATATCCTCTTCCACACCCGAGAATGATGGGAAAGCCCTATGCATGAATCTTGGGTACGAAGAAGACGAGGAGCCCCCCTTCTTCAAAGCTTGGAGAGCCGGCAAAGATCCACATAAAAGATCCCTTATCCTCCAATTGACCTTAGAGGAGTCTAGAACATCCTTCATCCGAAAGAGGGTCATACTAAGAGCACCCGAGGGGCCCTCTATCTACCTTGATGACGACCTCACCAAGATGCAGCAGGACCACCACTGAGCATGCATGCCTAGAGTCTAGAAAGCTCGCAAAGAAGGGAAGAAGGCAGTATACCAAGATGGTAGGGTCATCATTAATGGCAAGACAGTTGCATAGGGACTTGTGGCCTATGGGACACATGAAAAGATCCACCTCGTGGTTTGGAACTACAACGGGGATCTATGGACACATCTAGAGAGACTCGAGGAGGTGATGAGAGGATGGGACATCATTCTTCTGACAGAGACACATGAGAAACTAGAGTGGAGTCTACCAAAGATTCAGAGCTTTCAATGAGAGTCCTCACATCGAGAGAGTTCTCACCATCACACCACACGAGGGTCAGGAGGATATGATCTCTCGTCTTTTTTGAGGCAAGCACATAGTGCCGTCGGACATCATCAAGGTAGAGCTTCCCACCCCCGCAATGGTAGTGGAGGCACTCTTCCAGACGGTCTGCTTCATCCAGAGAGTGTGAGAGCTCTCGATCGACAGACTCACACGAAAAGCATTTGAGTTAATTATACAATTATCAGAGGCCGGATACAATAGACCATGGTACACACAGATTAGAGCATGGTTCGAAGCACACGGCCTTGACCTCGTGAGTTTTCCACCTTTCCAGTACGACTTCGACTCCCCCCTAGCTTCATCTCTCACGTAGTGAGAGAAACATAGTGATCCGGTAGGTTCTCTGGTATCTCTATATCAGATAGACTTGGATCACATCTCCCCTCTAGCAGAAGATGTCACACTATAGAGACCATTTTCTTACCATACTGGAGGATGGTTTCATACAATGACCATGCTATATGGACACCTACATGCCACACAACTCACAGGTGGAAATTGGTCAGCTCAAAGTGTCATCACACAAACTAGAGATCGAGGTGGGGTGAGCTCATGACATTCGCATGGAGGAGATAGTGTGTAGAGTATGCAGAGAGGAAGTGGAGAGCGAGGAGCATTTTGTTTGTAGATGCAGAGCTTATGCGGATATCAAAGGCCGATACAAGCCCATATTTAGAGGACAGCCTACCTTCCGCGATATCATGCACTCTCTAGATCATAGACAACTGGGGTGCTACTTGCTAGAGATACAGAGGCACATGGACACACTTCTACATCCACCTATAGAGACCCGAGGGGGGGGGGGGGGGGAGACAGTCACAACTTGCAAATTTCTTTCAGAGAGCTACACCCCTTCCACTCCCAAACCCAATGAGGGGAGTGACCCTTCAACAAGCTGAGGTGAGCCGGGTCTGACAACGCCTGCGGGCTACCAAAGGCCATGCCCCACGACTCCACCGTAGACAGATCGAGGAGATCTAGACTCGAGCACATCAAGCTACCGAGGAGAGACGAGCCCAGATGATGGCTCACCCAGAGGCGTTCATCAGGGTTGCCCTTGCTCCCGACCTTCCCATGTACTACATTTTACACCCCCCCATTAGCATAGGATGGAGCTAGCTAGATTGATGCATTTACATGGTTGTACTACCCTCAACATATAGACATGCAAATATCCCTAGTACTAGTGCTCCACCCATCCCCATAGATTTCATCACCCACCAAACGTTCTTCTCTCTTCTATTTTGTACGATTGTGAACTATTTTGTCTTTTCTAATAGACAGAGGACATACACACATGTATACTTGATTTGTCGCATAGGCCGACTTGGGTCTCACATAGACATTAAAAAGGCTTTCTTTCTTTCTCTCTCTCGATTTCTTGTTACACTACCTCTCCCGGCCTCCACCCTCCAACTTTCACTTTAGTTTAGTTCTTGTACCATTTTGTGTGTGCTTTTTTTCAATACCAGAGAATGCAATCTCATTTACTCTCTCTCTCTCTCTCTCTCTCTCTCTCTCTCTCTCTCTCTCTCTCTCTCTCTCTCTCTCTCTCTCTCTCTCTCTCTCTCTCTCTCTCGTCATTGCACAGTGTACTATGAGATTCAGGGCCGTTTCCACTGCTTATTTAGAGAGGGTTTGGTCCTTTCTCTAGGGTCATGAGTTATGAGGATCAGAGATGCCTTGGGCTATATCTACTTGAGTTACACAGATATAGAGACACTTTACTGGGGAGAACTAGAGAGAGACAGTCCTAGAGACAAATTACAGATTTCTTTTCACTAGATATGGGGCAGCCAGATGAGCAGCCATCATTGCAGAGCTCAGCCCACTCATTCGACCACTATCGGCACTCTCATCGATCAAGCAGTGGAACTATGAAGATCCAGATGGCCGCGATTGAGGAGAGGGGCTACACAGCATCAATGGAGACTACAACAGAGGATTCGAGCCATACTCTCTCAACATCCAGAGTGCAGATGAGGATGGATTCTAGTAGTAGTAGTTTTTTTGTTCTAGTTCTTTTATACCCAGACATGGTGTCAGATTCACTATTTTGTAACAGATTGGTCTCATAGGTCATTTTGGCCTTTTGAAGACGTTAATATAGCATTTCATTTCTCTCTCTCTCTCTCTCTCTCTCTCTCTCTCTCTCTCTCTCTCTCTCTCTCTCTCTCTCTCTCTCTCTCCCACTATTTTGTAACAGATTGGTCTCATAGGTCATTTTGGCCTTTTGAAGACGTTAATATAACATTTCATTTCATTTCATTTCTCTCTCTCTCTCTCTCTCTCTCTCTCTCTCTCTCTCTCTCTCTCTCTCTCTCTCTCTCTCTCTCTCTCTCTCTCTCTCTCTCTCTCTCTCTCTCTCTCTCTCTCTCAGATTCACTATTTTGTAACAGATTGGTCTCATAGGTCATTTTGGCCTTTTGAAGACGTTAATATAACATTTCATTTCATTTCATTCTCTCTCTCTCTCTCTCTCTCTCTCTCTCTCTCTCTCTCTCTCTCTCTCTCTCTCTCTCTCTCTCTCTCTCTCTCTCTCTCTCTCTCTCTCTCTCTCTCTCTCTCTCTCTCTCTCTCTCTTTCATTGGGCACCCATTGTATCAATGATCGCACATACCTTGAAAACTTATAAGATAATTTTTTAGAGTTAAAATACATTATAAAAAAGGCATAAGAAGAATATATTTGTTAAATATTTAGTTTAGCTAATTAGTAAGTCTAAAGATTTTTAACTTTAACAAAAGTTAAATAAAAAAATTTATTAAATTAATTCAAAAAATTTAAATAATTTTAAGAGTTGAAACAAACTATTATACAATCATGATAAAAATATCTTGATCATATAATTAGTTTAAATAATTACTATGCATAAATTTACTTGTTTTTAGCAGAAATTAGAAGAGGAAAATTAGTAAATTGATTCAAAAAATTATGATATAATTTTCAGAGTTGAATCTCACTGTCAAAAAGCTATGAAAGATATTTCTTGATCACATATTTAATTTAGATAATTTCTATGTCTAAAATTATCTAATTTTGGCTATAATTTAAATGAAATTTTTTAGCAAATTGGCTCAAAAATTAATGGGATAAATTTTAGGGCTAAATCAAGGTATTTAAAATCCAAGATAATAATATCATACATGCAAGGATTACCTATAGTATTATAATCCAATAAAAAGGCCTAGATTCTGAAATTAAAAAAAGGCTTAATGAAAGTTCTTATGGTAATATTTTGAGTTTCAATATTGTCGCTTAAGTATTCATTTATAAGGATAAAGAAAATTGCCCCCAAAAAGAACTCATGCAAGTCAGCAAACGAGGGAAGAGGTCACCGCCAAAAGGAACAGGGCCACTCATGACCATGAGGTTAGATTCAATAGCATCCCAATGGATGAGAGTATTTTTGCCCCCAAGGCGCAATAGATCACAGCATTGGCTAGTCACAGCTGGGTATGAATTATAACATTGCACCTGCTAGGTACTTCAAAAACACATAGGTACTTAAAAAGTATTAAAATTGATTGAGAAATGGAGAATATCTTCCAAGAAACACCATGCACTTGTTTGTAGAGCTAGGAAATAAATTATTTGGTTAATTTGGATGAGCTAGGTTAGAACTAATTGAGCATCCTTAGGATACCTTCTCTTCAGATGACCTATGATTCCTTGATATATTTTCACTTCAAGTGATGAACAATGATGGCTATAAGGCAACTTTTAATTCGGCCATCCTCGTGATTGATGAGTCTCTACTCACATCATACCTTTATGTTTCTACATAAGTTAGGATATTGTTTACTTATCCTAGGGAAGGTGCTCAATTGTATGGACAACTATTTGGGGTGTATGGGCACCCAAACCTTTTGGTGATCTCTTCTTCCAATATTGTTTTTGGAATAAAGAAATGGGTATAAATTTTCTCCCCTCTATAGGTTATCTCGAGGCAAGAGTAATACTACTCGTGGTTGTTATGATTGTTTTTTTTGCTGACAGTACCTTGTTTTAAGTTTAAAGATGTCTGTTTGATAAAGAATGTTTGCAATACTGCTTTCAAGGATTTGTTTTAAAGAAACGTTGTTACTAAAAATTGAAAGGAACCATTATTTTAAGTGCTAAAATAATGTGATAGTATTAGAAAATTAAGAACCATGTGTCAGTGCGGGATAGTAAGTGGAGATCAATTTAAGGTTGTCAATCATGGATGGGTGGAGATGATTAGTTAGGTAACTATCCATCCCCATTGGATTAACATCTACAAAACTTCTTCAATGGAAGATGAGTCCACCAAAGGCTGTACTCTCACATATGTAGAGAGAAAAAATGTTGGAAGAGGATTCTTTAGTCCATTTGTGGAGGTTATATGGCCAAAAAGTTTTAGGTCTTTTAGGTTTTTGTCCTATTTTTGCTTGCAAGACAGGACTAGGTCTTTTTCTAGGGTTATAGATTCAACCCATTGCCAATGGTAAGGGCATGTTCTTTGGAAGCTTTGATTTTCATTAGGCTTAGAGACCTATCAAGAACCCCATCATGAATTTTCATTCAATGGGTTGGGGACCTCTCAGTAGCAAACCCTTTCTTGAAAGGGAAGCTAAGAAAAATGGTCATTTATTTGTAACTTCTCCACTCTAATATAAAATGTGTTTTGATTTTCATATTGACTCTTTAGCTCTTGGGCTTGAATTTCCTATCAAACTCACCTCTTCCAAAGCAAGTGTTCATGTCCTTATTATCACTTCTACTAATGTAGAAGTGTACTCCACCTTCTCTCCTTCAACAATGGGATCAAACTTCTAGCAGCTCTCCTCAAAAATAAAAAAGAAGGACTCAAACTTCTTGAGGCTGATTTGAAGCAACTTCCACTTCTCCAAAATATTCACATCCAATCACTTGGCACTTTTGCATCTTTAGATGTAGCATCAACAAACTTTAAAATAAATTATGTGCACCTCATCATGTTTTAATTTCTATAACTATGGCTCCTTCTTTTAATGTTTTTGAAGTATCTTCAGTTGAAATCTTGCAATGCCACAAGCTGTTAGGACTTTTCAACATGAACTCTACTTTTTTTTCCCATTTCTCTCCTTGAAACAAGTAGAAATCAAAGGTGTCAATGTCGACGATCAACTATGGACCCTTCCCAATAAAGGGTTTCTTGCATCTATTTCATTGAAATCTTGGGTTCTTTAGCCAATGTGCTTGCTGCTTGATGAGGGTCGATTCAATATTCCCAAAGAAATCCAATATCTAGACAAAGGAGAGCTAATCAACACTCCCTTTGCTGGGCCTTTGCCATGAGCTTCTTAGACCCATCCAAAGGTTCTACCAACACTTCAGTGTTTATGGGCAAACAAAAGGTACAATGAAATTCTCAAAAACTATGCCAATTAGCTCTATCCGGAATACTTAAGTGCCATACATCAAGTGTGCTTGTAAATTTTTAGAAAACAAGGTAGCATGCAAAGCAAGTATCATTTGGTTCGCTCATGCTATTTAGCACATAATTAATGCTACCATATACATGTTAGTGATGTGTGTGAACCCACTTAGGACCATTGTAGCACTTTTTCACTCATTAGGATTTTCTTTATATACACCTATAAATCTAGAGCTACCTTATCTTCCTATTTGCACACTAAGCAATACACTCTCTATTGTGTACCTTGAGCTTCTTCATTTTCTCCAAACTGTGTGTGCATCCCTTCAACCCTAATTCCAATAATTGGTATCAAAGAAATTTGTCCTCCCAGGCATAATTGCCAACATTGCCCTTGTTACTTCCCCAAACAGTAGGATGGATTTCTATAATATGTCCAGCCAGTGTGAACCAAACCTACGTGTGAATGCACCCTTAGTTGAAGGGAGGTTAAGAAAGTCAATTAAGAAGTCTTATAAATAAGACTATGGTCTCATTTGTGAGACATCTTGTGTGATCGCCACACTTGGACTCTAGGTCCTTGGTGTCTCTACCCACACACCCACCTCTAGGCCCTTGGTGGCTCTACCCACACACCCAGTTGGTGTGTGCTTTGTATGGGACACCAGCCCTTGCGATAGAGGCTAGCCCATTATTTGCAGACTCTCATTCTTGAGGTTGAACCCATATCATCTCTATGGTGGCTAGGAGGTGACTCTGATGATGTCCCTCTCTATGCTTGTCTTTGTGTGAGTATGGATTGTGTCATGTCATGTGTGCAAGATGGATCCGACGAGGGACTAATTTAGAGCTCATGAGACCATGATAGCCTAGCCTGACAAGCTCTCTACCCTCTTGCAAAGGGTGTATGAGACACTACTAGCAAAAGAAGAGAGAGTAAGGGTGGCACATGCAAGCGGATGGTGGTGAGAATCTATGGTAAGTCTTTTTTTCTTTTTGTGATTTGCACGTGGATTCTCATGTGTGGAGGTTGATTGTAGTGCCAATCACATGGTTGTTGGGTATGTGTTTCAAGTTTTAGCTTATCTCTTGACTACTATTCGTACAAGTGTGTCCTTGGGAGCTTCCACCCAAGGACATGGCAGTACCCTCCATGTGCACATAATGGTAAGAGAGATTTTACATTCAAGAGTATGTTTATTTTGCAAGTGATCCATAGAGAATGAGGGACAAGAGAGATATTTTTCCAAATTCTTTTTGTGCCATGATTAGGAATTTCATGGGAAGTTTCCCCTTAAGGTGGCTAAACACCAAGGGTGCTTAAGCTTCCCCGTAGAGAGTTTCCCCTTGGAGAGGCTAAGCATCAAGGGATGCTCCCTGCAAGAAGTTTCTTGGAAAGCTTCCCCGTGAGGAGGTTAAGCATCAAAGGTGGGTAAAATTTCCCCTGAGATGTTTCCTAGCAAGCTTCCTCTCAAGTCAATTAAGCATCAAGGGTGGTTAAGCATTCCATCTATAAATAGGTGTCAACAAGTGAGTGTGATCACTTTGTTCACCACAAACTCTCACCCATGCACAAATCTCTCTCTCTCTCTCTCTCTCTCTCTCTCTCTGTCTATCCCTTGTTTTCTTTGATAAATTATTTTATATCTACTATCATTTTCCCATTTACCTAGGTGCCTGGGGCATTCTCCCCAATCAATCCTCTACTACATACTCCCATATATTACTATCTATGCACCATGGCATCGCACGATGCATTTCCACATAGGATTTTCACTACTAGCAAAATTCAAACCATGGAGGAAATGCTAGTTTCTTCTCTCAACTCCACACACATGCATAGGCCTCATGTCACAAGCTCTCCTACTCTATCTCCCATCTCTTTTGATGCCTCTTTGATAGGCGTACTTCAATGCCAACTAAAGGAGATGCAAAAACAACTCTTGGAGATTGGTGCCATGCCAGTCCAATTTTCACATGTAGCCTCTTTAATACCATCCCAACCCCTTCAAAGAGGAGAAGATGGAGTGGGAAGAGACCGCCATTGACTATTGGTTGGTGAAATGGATGGCTTACTTTGATTTGTACCATCTTATTGATATCCAATGCATTGGTCACTTATAAATCATGTTGCAAGGCAAGACCTACACATGGTGGATATGTTTACATCCTTAATCAATGACTTGGATAAATTTTCAATCAATCTTTTGCCAGCACCGCAATTTTTTTTTATTCCATTCATGGTGGGTTACTTTTCAAGCAAGGAAAAGTGTGTCTATCCATTGATAAGGATATCCACAAGAAACTTTTTTTGGGAAACCCCGGCATACACTATAATCCGACCTTATTTAAGCCAGTACTTCTATTGGCTACACATGAAAGCTTTCATTGAGAAGTATGTGCGAGAATGTGCACAATGTTAGCTCAACAAAGCTGAACATCAAAGGCGTGCTAGGCTCTTACATTCTTTGCAAATTATTGACAAGAAATGGATTAGCATTTCTATGGATTTTGTAGTTAGATTTCCCTAGATCAATTGTGGTCTTGATGCCATTTGGGTCATCATTGATCGACTCACAAAGATGGCATGCTTTATTCCTACTTGAACCACCATAAAGAGTCACGATTTATCTCAACTCATTATGTAGAACTTATATAAGCTTTATGGTTTGCCCGAGGAAATTGTCAGTGACTGTGATCCCAAGATCACTAGTAATTTTTGGCAAATGGTCTTCCAAAATTTGGACACCCGCTTGTGCATGTCATCCTTGGATCATCATGAAACTGATAGACTGACTCAACGCACTAACTAAATATTGGAGGACACGATTCATGCATATGTCTCCCATTGTCAATTTAATTGAGAACAATATCTTCCCTAGATTAAGTTCGCTTGTAAGAATACTAAGCACTCGACTATATGAAATAGCCCGTTCATACTTATGTATGGTTATGAGCCAAAACCACACATCACCACACTGACTCAAAGGTGCTATGAGTAATTTCTTGCATGACAGGTAAGAAATGCTTGTGATTGCTAAGAAAAGCATAAAGATTGGGTTAACTTTTGTGCTAACCAGCATCGACAACCTTGTAATCTCCAAGAGGGGATGTGGATGTACCTTAAGGTACCAAAGGATTATAAAACAATATGTACTGGTCAATGCTCAAAATTATTTTTGCAATATTGTGGACCATTTTAAATAATCAAGAAGATTAGTGATGTCTCCTAGCAACTGGCTCTACCCTTTGACATTAATATCCATCTTGTGTTCCATGTTAGTTTCTTGAAGGAGCGGATGGGACAAGATGAACGAATGATTCTTCTGGAGGAAGTATCAAGTTTGGAGGATACCACTCATTATATTCCACTTAAATCCAAATTAGTTCTTGATCAAAGGGTCAAGCATTCTCACAAGGCTTCTTACCCCAAGTATTTGATCAAATGGAAGCATCAACCTGAAGCATCAACCTGAGTCAAACACTACTTGGGAATCAATATGCTCATTGAAGAGTCATTTACCTAGTTTATAACCAAGGATATTGCTGAGGACAACAATTAAAAATAAAAAGGGGGAAGATTTACGTCCCCAAACATTAAGTTTTGCGCATGCAATATGTCTAGTTAGTGTGAAAAACCTTGCATGTGAATGCACCCTTAGTTGAAGAGAGGCTAAGAAAGGTAGTTAAGAAGTCCTATAAATAGGATTGGGGTCTCATTTGTGAGACATCTTGTGTGATCACCACACTTGTACTTTAGGCCCTTGGCATCTCTAACCATACACCATTTGGTGTGGGTTTGGTGGTATGGGACACCAACCCTTGTGGTAGAGGCTAGCCCATTAGCTATAGCCTCCCAAGCTTGGGGGTGAGCCTATATTGGCTCAATGGCTAGGAGGTGAGTTTGATGTCTACTCTCTATTATTGTCTTTGTGTGAGTATGGCTTGTGTTGTGTCATGTGTGCAGGATGCATTTGATGTCGGACTAATAGCCCTGATTACTCACTCCAAATCGGGTGAGCTTTGGTGAGTGTCAATAGGTCAAGTAATACTTTGAGAGACATTGTAGAGCTTGGTGTGCTCAAAATTTTAATTTGGGCTCATGCAAGCAAGTTTGTCCTTTTGTGCAAATTTTTTGTTAGTGCAATTTTCTACACAAAAAATCCCTTAGAGTCCTCTTTAGGTTGTGCTACATAGCACGTGTCCGTGCTACTTTGTTTTTCCTCTATTGAAGAGGCTTTCACATTGGGTGCAGTCACTTACCATGGCTAACAACAACACTGATGTTTTCACGATGTTTGCTATCTTGAAAAAATTGGATGGGGATAACTACCCAATGTGAACTTACATGATAACGCATGTTTTGTCTCAAAGGGTGTCTACAATTTTGTGTAGGCCATTGATGTATGGATATAGGCTACGTTGAGGATGTTGTAGTTTCTAGTAGGTATGTTGCTACTACAATTGGTTTGCGTAAAGTTGAGCAGTCTTGGTGGAATGTTAGAGATATGTAGGCTTATGCAGTGATTCCATTATCTATGAATCACACTATTTTCTCTTCAGATTTTCTCAGAAAATAAAAAAAACAAGCATGGGATACTTTGACTAGTCTTTATGGAAGTTGCAATGAGGCTAAATTGTTGCATAAAGAGCTAGAGTTGAATATTATGCATGAGAGATACCCCTCCCTAGGGGTATATGCACATAATACACTATTTACACTTTTATACAATTTTAAATATACAATTTCAATATATATCAGAGTTGTAGAAGCATTTTCATAGGAGAGGAGTTCTCAACACCGGACCTAGCATGGAATTTAGGCCATGAACTGGACTACATCTAGAGGCACCTACAGACTAGTGCTACCTCTGAATGGGTGATATGAATGAAAGCGTACTCAAGAAAAATAACATTATGGATGGTGAATATATGTGTACACCACATTGGGGGGGGGGGGGGGGGGAGAGAGAGAGTAGTGGAGGACAAAATAGAGTGCACACAGACACAAGAGAATGACAAAATATAATCTTTAATTGCCCCATTTAAATGAAACAAGAATTCATGTATTAATGCAATAAAAATATTTGGGTATACCATAACATCAAAAATTTAAAATGACTAGCAGAGCATGAGACCCTATGTAGGGATCAATTGGTCCACCCATCCACTTCTACTCTACTACGGTCAGAGAGAATTTTACTTCGTCAAGAGAGAGTCAGAACACCTCCAGCCTCTACCTGGGTCAGACATAGACTGAGGCCGCTTTGCCTCCCTCCATGAACTTGAGCTCTGAAAGGATCCCAAATACCAACAGGTGGTAGGGTATCAACACCAACCATATTATTTTAGGTGCCATGCCTCTTAAATGCCCAACATTTGCAAGGCAAGATGCCCAATGCATTAGCCGTGCAGGTCATTCAACCCCCGATGCACTAATCGTGTAGAGGAGCCTAACAAAAAACAAGACTTATGCAACATCCCCGATCCAGAAAAGCGCCAGGTCATCGACCCTTTTGCCTAAGGATAAGTGATGTAGGTGATCCTATTCTTGTAGTGATGCTACCATGAGAAACATAACACATGAGTCCAATCATAATATCTGATCCTATTCTTGTAGTGATGCTACCATGAGAAACATAACACATGAGTCCAATCATAATATCAATTCCCATATGCACAAACAATCTTTCCAAGTAGTCAAACTGTAGAGGGTTTCTACCCTTACACATCCACCATAAACCATCAAAACCACTTTATGATCCAATCCAAAACCATAAACCATAATCCAATCACATGACATGGATGAGCACCCCACCCAACTCAAGGTGATGCGCATCCAATCTTGCAAAACCACTTTAGCACATAGCATGGCTGCAAAATTTTTGGCATCATAACTATATCCAAAAAAATTTCCAAGAGCCACACCGACTTCCACAATCAAGATCACAACCATAATCCATGAGGGATCTCATCCCTTGACCATAAACCATATTCCATACTGAACCAACTCTCACACTTGAGTTTAACATATCCTCTGCCATCAAACTGAGCCCACACATATGGCCCTTAAGACATGAACTATTAATGCATAAAATAAGTCCAACCAATAACTAAACATGATATCAAAATCCAATTTTGATAATACCAAACCATGCATAAGTGATGCATTATGAGTACACCTCACCTCGTAACACATAGAGCTAGTTTTGACCTAGAAGGGTGGAAAGCAACATACACATGCAAATGAGGAATCCACATCTATCCGTGAGGTTCCATAAATCATATGACTTCCTCCCATCAACATAAACATTATGAAAATTAGCTTCAAGACTTTGATCGACCATAAACCATAATTTCACATATATGCAAAAAATAAATTCTTGCCATTTTTGGGTGCATACATAACATGCAAATGAAAGTATTTGACCTTAAACCAATGCATCCAGCTCAGTTCCATAATATAGAATAACACCTTATCACATCACTTTGCCCATATGAGACTCATGCAACAAATGGTAACATGAAGAGGAAGCCACTTTATTCATATCTGCTAGTACGGTTCGGGTTGACTAACCATATACCCTCATATAAGTTTATGGACATCTAAATCTTGAAATAAAATGACCAAAATAGACCTTAAATTATATATAAACTATGTCCTCGATTGACATGTTGATCTAGACAGTGTTGCATGCACTTTATAGGTGGTGTGATTTGCTCCCGCAATAAGCAAATCACAGCACCCATAAAAGCATGCACCACAACCTAGATCAACATAATGTAAATCGAGGACACAAATGACATGATAAGTGCACGGAGGAAATCTCTTTAGCTTGTCAGGCCGAGACCATCCCATGCATACATCACTCTGGAAGGCTAACTAAACCATAATCTAGAATCTCACTGCTCTCAACTACACCACCAACCCACATGCACACAAACAGAAGAAAAATCACTAAATCATACCAGAATTGACATTGTGGTGCTATTTGAGAGATGATTTATCTTGCACTTATGTATGACAGTGTTATTTTGGGATACGGATGTCGGATTGATACACATCACGATATGGTTTTGTGCGCCTTGAGATTATGTGGGATTTCAGAGAGGTTGCACTAATTAATTTAGTGCTTCTCGGTTATGTATACCATATGCAGATACACGTGAGCTAGTTGTATCTCATAGGTTGTAGATTCACAGGTGTACAACTTGCGTACAATTGGAGTTGTCTAGAGAGCTACTCATGCATGAGTGAGCTCCGGTGGCATGCTCTTGGCGGTTGACATATACCTCATGTGGATTTGTGATTTGAGACGGTTTTGTCTCTGATAGGTTTATGTGCCTTGTTCAACTCACAAATTTATCTTTCTTCTCTCCATCATGTTTGGAGAGCCTTTTAGCCAATTTGATTTGATGTATGAAAGATTGTGGATGAGAGATTGATCTCTATTTATGCTCATAGCCTAGTTTCACAAGTATTGTGTATGCCGCTTTTTGGTGAGATTTTGTTAGATTTTGCTTAAATTACAAGGAAAACTCTATCGGATTTTTTCAAGTTCTTACCATATTTTCTATGTATTTGTGGGCTACTGTTTGATATTTGAGTGGTTGAGATTTACTCCCACATTGAGAAAGATTGAGTTTGACTCTTACATGGGCAGGTTTTTAATTGCTTTTGGACACATATATAGTATTCTTGTATCCACTCTCATAGGCATCAAATTTGTGTATGCTCATTGTGGCTACAAGTTACAAGTTATGCAGTGTTTTTGATCATGACTCTATTGCTTACAAGAGGTTAGAAGTAGTAGCAAGTTACAGGTTTTATAGGTTTCTTTGGTAGAGCTATGTTGAGCTACAGGTTGCCTATGCGTTGATCATAGTTATGATTGTGTAGTGATCAAAGAGATCTCCCAATTTGGTATTTTGATGTGGTTTATGATTGAGATTTTTCTTGAGATTCTACTCAATTTACAAGGGATACTCAACCTGATTTCTCCAAGGATTTGTCGCCATACATCTTTTGATGCATATATGAATTTTGGCTTCTTGACATCCATTTAGCACATATGTGTGAAATTTCATAATTTACATAGATGACTCATGAGAAACATAGGTCTTGCTCATGCCAATACTTTCATTGTTGACATTATGGTCACATAGACATCAAGCATCACTATATATACATATGAGGCAACATCGAAGATGCCATGAGAAAGCGAGACAAAGGTCTCATTCAATCCAATACTTGTGTTGTTGGCATTGTAGTCACACATGCATCAAACGTCACTGTTTCAAATGTAAGAGGTAGCAGTGGAGATGTATGTGAGATGCAAAGATGGTTTTGACATGTGATAGAGAGGCTCACTATGTTAGTGATGGTAAGGTCACATTTATCTAGAGTGCTCCCCATGCTTATATGTCTAGCACAAGTAATATTTCTTCCCATTGGTTGCTAGATGAGTATGCAGTCCTCCACATCACACCACGTCGTGAGTGGTTTAGCACTTTCTCCAGTGGGAGGCTTGGTCATGTTCACTTGGCTGATGGTTCAACATATGACATAGAGGGAGTAGGAGACGTATGCTTGTCATTACATAGTGCTGCATCTTTTATGCTATGGCATGTGTCTTATGTTCTTAAGATCCCACAAAATTTGATCTCAACAACTAGCAAATTGTGGTTGTCATGTGTTTTTTTGAGAGCAATCTTTCCATATGTGTCGTGAATTGCTTGTGATTGCGAGAGGACCTTGATATGGCTTTGCCGCTCCATTAGACATATTTGAGGTTTGAAACAACTTGATCTTGATTGCATCATTGACATTTGGTATGCGAGAGACGAGATGTGTCTCATTTGCAAGTGAGCTCCAATATGCTCTTGAGGTAGAGCATGTAGTTGTGTAGGACATGTCAATGGACTTTGTAGAGGTAGAGTTGGAGTGGGATTGCTCTAGTGAGACATAACAAATTTCATCAAAGTCTGTGCAGATAGAGGTAGAGCGAGTCTACTCCCTAGAGACACACAAAAGGATGATAGACATGGAGCTCTTTGATATGCTTATGCTAGCGGTTAATGAGGTGATGCAGGGACAAATGGTTCCATCTATAAATGAGAGGGACATAGCCATCCCAGTTCCAACAATAACACATTCATAATGATGAGTAGTATCAATGATGTAGTGTATGCAAGTAGCAATAACAAGGCTTGTATAGTCAAGTTTGTGTTTCTTTTGTCACCGTTCAAGTATCTCATGTATGACCTACTAATGTTGAGGCCAACTTAGGACATGTAGTGGGAGCATTTGCAATAGGGATTGTCAATGGTGATGACTAACACTAGCATAAAGCATTGTGGAGCTATGTAGACCATAAAAAGATGTCTATGGTATTTGCATGGAGGGTCTAATGTGGATTTTCACGCTCGCCTTTGCACGCTCGCCTATCACTAGAGCCGATACGGCTACATGTAGATTAAGTGAGCGAGCCAATGGGCATAGGCTAAATGAGTCTTTTGTCTATATCACTTGTATATACTAATAGATAGCTAGCTGGACACACTTATTGGCATATTCACCTTTAAGTGGGAGTATGTTGGGATAAAGATAACATCTGCCTTGCCTCGAGGTTGGACATCTTGTGTATGGTTGCCCATCAACTTCACTGACCAATACGCTTATTCTTTCTACATAAAATAATAAGGGGTCTCACTCATTTACTAGTGAGTACTCCACCCACACATAGTCGATCACTCTACACTCACTGAAGACACACACCCACACCACATAGTTTCCACATTGGCATGCTCTTCATGTCTTAGTATCGACAATAGCTATACACTAGCAAAAAAACAGATAGCATACATAATCTATAAGCAATGTTCCCTATGAGAAAAAAATTATAGATCTCCACTTGTGTTGTTGATGGCAAAATCTATGCCTTAGTTGGAAAGTGATCCTCGGTCAAAACTCCAATGCTCTCCACTTGTGATGTCAATGCAAACTCTCTGCCTATGAGAAGTGTGCTCAGGAAACTGGTCTCTCGAGAGACCCTGAGGAGAGTTGAAAAGTAAGATATTGATCCAAACACTCACTATGAGTGTGAATCAAAGTGTCATCAATCCATTGGTATGTGTCGATGGTAGGCTGGAAAAGGCCATCGATGTTGAGGGAAGCCAATGATGTAGTCAATGCCGTCTCCCACCGCCGGACAAAAGTGTCATAGGAGAGCCCCAAATTTTCTCTCTCTCTCTCTCTCTCTCTCTCTCTCTCTCTCTCTCTCTCTCTCTCTCTCTCTCTCTATATATATATATATATATATATATATATATATATATATGTTTTTAATGTTGAGGGCTTTACGTGTCGAGTGTCGATGAACTTACAAAAGTAGACCACCTTGCAGTTTGATAAAAATCATCTCCTCCCAAATCTACTCAAAATGTGCAAAAATGTTCTTTTGGAAAATTGAAGAGCACAAAAAATTTATCAAGACCATGGAAACAAGCATAAAAATCCACTTCTAATTGAGAGAGAAATGTGAGCTGTAAAAATCTATTGCTACATACCCATGATCTGCACCTTCTGCAAAGTTGTAGCCGTAAAAAACGATCAAAAACTCGTGAAACTTGCCAAAATGATTTTTTTACAATGGGAAGAAGGGTATAGTGCAAAATCAGTTAGCCTTAATCACTCCAATCCGAGTCCAGCCAAATCAAATGGATAGGCTGCAGAGGCTACTAGAAAAAACCTTGTCATGGAAAAGTGATTGTTCAATAGACAGATAAGGCACTTGTCCCTTATCCCACTTATCTCATCATGTATGAAAGTTCTCAAACCAACGTGGATACCATTTGTCATAATAATCAATATCTAATTCTCCTAAATGATTTTCTCATATTAAACTGATCATTTAATGTGGGGAAGTGCCAGGGGAGAAAAAGCTAGAATATTGGTTAAGCTAGCAGACCGGCCACAGTAGGGATCCAAAGGAGGGAAAATAGGGATCCAAAGGGGGGGCCATCTGCAAAAGAGCCATGTGCAACAATGGGCTAAAAAGACCCTAAGGTTTAGCCCATTAAGACTTCCAAAATGCTAAGGTTCCAAAATTCAAAGGTTGTGTCCAAAGGTCAACCCTAGGGGAAATTGGATGCTTTGTGTGTAACTAAAAAGTCTTTGCATATCCCTACATGGGAGGGGGCAAGCCCTTCTTCTAGGGGATGAGAGAGAAAGTCACACACACACACACACACACACACACACACACACACACACATAGGCTCCCTTTACACAAAGGGAATTAGGGACACATGTCAGCTCCCTAGCCCAGATGCCCACAAGTGGTGCCCAATTCCTATTGGATGGCCTTGGAGGTGGACCAATGAGAATTACGCTAGAGTAAATCTAGTTTAATTAATTTAAAAACACTTAATAAAAGAACCAATGAGAATTAAGTCTCCTAGAAGACTATTGGACAGTCTCCCAAGGGGACCAATGAGCAGTCAGGAGCCCAATGGCTTGCCTGATTCCTATTGGCCAAGAGGCAAAGGGGTCCAATGAGAGTTTAGTTTAATTATTAAATTACCTAAATCTCTCACAAAAGGGGAAAGGGGGACACATGTCAGAAGGCTATCACTTATGCTCCTTAATAGCCATTGGCTTGACTTGGGGAGGTCCAATAGGGAGCCTGCAAGAGCAATTAGCAAGAGGGCTCGCCCAAGAGAGAGAGGGGGCTGATTTTTGCAAGGCATTATCACACACACACACTCACACAATCTCATGTGTGAAGAAAGAGAAGACTATCTCTTCCCAAGATTTAATGGAGAGCTCATCACCTACTCCAAGCTTGTGAGATAGAAGCCTACATCGACACACTCTTGGCTTGTGGATGCAAATCCAACCAAGAGCCAAGCTTCAATGCATGCTCATCTCCTCTACCAAGCTAATTACTAATCTAAAGCTATGCTAATATGAGTGATTATGTGAGGAGATGTACATCTTTCTCGTAAGATACTCCTTCTTCCTCTCAATCTACTCTCATACACTGTTAGCTCTCACCATCTTCGAAGGTGTGTGAGGTCTTGGGTCTGAGAACGGGGATAATTAAAGTTATGTTTGCTAAGTGTTTTGCTTAGTGCATGAAGCTTTCATCTTCATTGCACTAGCTAGTCTTGAAGGAACACAAAGAATTGTATTGTACAATGTCTCTCTTGATGGGAGAAACCATAATACAAAGCCTTTTGGAGGGGGGACCGGCTCCATGCAAATCCGGTCCTCAACTGTTGTCAATAGCTTAATTTCTCTCTCTTTTGAAGTATTGTTGATGCTATCTAACTAGGTGTTATGCTTTTTGTTGCTCTCTCCACCCAAGCACTCTTGTAATTCTCATTAGGAATCTATTCTAATGAAATGCCCACTATGTTCATGCTAATTTCCGCTACACATAAGTTTTTAGACCATTAAATGTTACACCATTACAGATGGATGTGTAGCCACAATGATGTCTGGATGAAAAACTATTGTAAATGCCATGGGATGGATGATAGAAGCTTAGCAAGTGGCTCTCGCAAAGACAAAGGGCTCCAAGCTATCAATCCTACCATAGACAATGCACCATTAATCATCTCCTATCAAGCAATTGGGAAGTATGTCTTCAAGGATGAGGAAAAGGAATTGTTAGGAAAATAGGGTACGATAAAGATAATCGAGGTCTTTAAGGTCCTCATAGCGATGCTTATCATTCAACAAGTGGTGGATACTTTTGATGCAAAGATACGCATTGCCACCATCAATGAGCATGGGTTAACACCTTCTTTAATTGAAGCTGTGTTTGAACTCCCTCATGACATGGATTATAACGCTAACCTAAAGAAGAGATTGGAGGATTTCCTAAAGCTTGACAAAATTAGACAACGAGAAATGCTAGAAGAAGAGGTCATACATCAAGGAGGAAGCTTTGGCATGATAGCAAACTAAAAGTTCACAAGTTTCAAAAGGGATTTAATTTTATTGTATAATTCTAAGTTAGGCCCTAAGGAACCAAATTTGAATATTGCATGGTATGGACCTTATGAGGTTAACTTGGTCTTTTCTAATCGTATAGTAAGACTCAATAACTTGTTTGAATTAATGTTGCATGGAGTTTATCATGTGTCAAAGATCAAGGTATATTATTCATGTCTAGAAGGCCCTCTAGCACAAATCCACTGATCAATCTAATTTTTCAACCACTGGGCTTATTTTTAGTAAGAGCTTATCTAGATAAAGGAACCTAAAGTGTTAAAACTTTAGACATTTTGGAGCATAGCAGACACAAGCCCTAACATCCACACAATCTAAAGATTCAATTAGATATTCAAAATAATCAAACAAAGCCATATTTTTTAAGGGTGGTGCAATGCAATGAATATCCAGAGGAATCCCAAAATCCGAGCCAATAAAAGCGAGCAAACCATAAACCGAGCAAAACTAACAATTTTTTTTGATATCCTTGTGCAATATATTAGTTACAATACAAAATTACGCAAACCATAAACTTTTTTTTGATATCTTTGCAATACAATTTTTTGTGATATCCTTGTGCAATATATTAGCTGCAATACAAAATTACGCAAACCATAATTTTTTTTTGATATCCTTGTAATACAAAATTACGCAAACCATAAACTTTGCAAAACTTACAATGTTTTTATATCCTTGTGCAATATATTAGTTGTATATATTGTGGTGTGTGGTTGTGAAGGTAGAGTCCGGCCACCTAGTGTGGTCAGACATGTTATGGTTGTAACTGCTTGATGGTAATATAAGGAGGTGCCGGATGAGAGAGAGGCACACTTGGTCTGGACGTGTAGGTAGAGTCGACAACACACCACAATATCTTGGATTTTTGTTGGTTAGAGATACTCCCTACCTAGTTTCTTAACCTATAAAAATAATTTTAAATTGTTCTATCTCTAACACATGCCAAAAACCTTCCATCAACATTGAAATTAACCAAAAAGGTGTATTGCATCTACATATCAAAATGGAGTGTACCTATTTTCTTAACCTATAAAAATAATTTTAAATTGTTCTATCTCTAACACATGCCAAAAACCTTCCATCAACATTGAAATTAACCAAAAAGGTGTATTGCATCTACATATCAAAATGGAGTGTGCAACAAAAAAAATACTGCCGCACTGGAATATTTGGGGCAAAAGTTAATAGCCATAAGCACATATCACCGAAAAAATTACTGCTATAAAACCATAGCAATGTCCACAAGACTTTAAGGCTGCATCAGCACCCGTGAACCTCCAAGTGCTTGGACTAACTCCAATTTTGTTAAAGCCGCCTGATGCATGAACTCATGAGCATGAGGGTCAAGGCCAAGTACTTGCAGAAATATGAAGTAAATGTGCTTACATGGCATATACACAAGGCGCTTGCTTTCTCGGTTTTGAAAATCCTCGCAAGTACATCTAGGAAAATCTGACACTGTCACAGAGTATGTCACTCCCTTTGCACTTGACCCACAGTATTAACATAGAAAACATGTGTTTCATTGCAAACCACAATGACCTCTCGCACCAACTCTGCTGCCATGGTTCTACCCACTTCAATCTTGCCATGAAACTCCTTTGTTAATCGTGATCTCCATTTCACAATCTTTCCATCTCTAAATTTGGGACGGATGCTACTAGCAACTCTTTGGTTTAATGGAACTGTTTCATGCATTCTTGATGCTGATGTACCTCCTACTTGCAAAACAAAACCATTGGCTTGCAGTTGCGTTACCTCTTGAGGTTGCAAATTTGTGCCCTCTGCGACCACCCAAACACCGGGAGCTGGACCTGGTGGCCCTTCAACTATGCTTTGAACCTTCCAGGTGTGCATGTTATTGGAATTACAAAACCAAATGAACCCTTCCACAAGGCCTCCCAATTGTGAACCAGATGGAGGATATTTCCTGCGACCCCAAAAACAAGGAGCTGGCACCCCTATTTTGGCATCCGTTGAACAGGCATTAATGAACCGCCCACATCGATCTCCATCTTTTGACACTACACCAAAACAAGTCATCTTTCGCCCAGGTTCTGTTCTCCTTATTGCCCAAACTGACTTTGCTACATTTACTTCGGGATATGGGACATCCTTTGAAGATTTTTTTTGTGTGTTGAAGCCCACCAATTGAAGTTGTCATTGTAACATACTCTGGCCTGTGGCTATCCTCCTCCAAGACAATATTTGCATCAGCAAAAATTGGCCTTTTTTTCTAATACTCTTCTCTTGGAGTATATTTCTATTCATTTCTGGACTATTGACACCCATTTCATGCATTGAAGAATGTGTGAGGTCAACTAGTTTCTTTCCAGCTGCCGCGGAAGCAGATGAAGGTCGGTTCATGAAGCGATCTGCCAAATTTTTAATGCCGAGACCGGTGGAGCTCCCAACACCTTTCAAATAGGCATTATATTTCACACTTTGAAGCACAACTAAAGCCATATCTGCACATGCTGTCTCATACAAACTTATGTGATCCTTGTAACCAACCGAGGCACGCATACTAGCATGTTTTGACTCAGACAAGTTTGTGTTAGGAACAAAGATACCAGCAACATCTTGTGATACAAATCTTTCCCCCCAATGAGGCACTCGTACATCCCACCAAGCCAACCATGTCTCCAATGAAGAAATCTCCCCTTCAATGGCCATTCCTGTTTTCCAAAATCTTCTAAGGTCTCCCTTACAATGCTCAGCCGCATTGTCTGTAGGTGCAGTTCTCCACTTGCGACACAAAATCTTGTGCTCCTCTTGAAATGCTGGACGGATGCACTTGACAGTATGTCAAACCATACTTTGCTCCCAATGAAACAAACATGATCTCTCTTTGTCTGGAGTAGACTTCTTTGCTCCCCCAACATAAACAGTACGCACAGCAATCCAATTGGCACTGGCTTCATCTGCCATAAATTCCCTACACTCTGGCTTATCAAAACCCTGTTGCTTAACCACATTGTTCAACATCTTCCAAAATTCAATTTGAGCATATTTATTTTCCACGCTAAACTCAACAGTTGCAATGGTGAGTAGCTCTCGTACGTAAGGGTCGTAGACATGCGCTGACATAGTCGGCGGCCATCCTTGAACACGGTGAACATGATCAAAGTGCACCCACATGTGCTCCAAATTACCTCCAGGACGCATGCAATTCACCAAATCAACTCCACTGCCTGGTCCCTTAATTGACATTTTAAATACATGAGGTTGTACTTTATCACCCAATTGGCCTGGAAAAAGGATACTATGGATAAAAGGATATCTGCACTTGCTTTTCAAGTCAAGCATTGCCTCAAGACCTTTTGAAGTGATATTCTTTGATCTTTTTGTAGACTCCAAACTTCGTTCGACTCTCCTTTTATTTGACAGGGGAGTCATACTGTCAAGGAATTCAGCAAATTCCAAATCTTCAATCATAGCACTTGCAATTGAACCTGCTCCAATAAGCTTTTCCATGATAAGATCATTAGTGGTGGCCCGCTCCAATTGTTTCGCAGTCACCATAGGGTCCTGACTTGTTCGATCAAGCAACATTTCATCTATGTGACTTTCACCCATCCGACTCCTCCCTTCTGCACATGGATGATTATGTTCTCCAAGATGCAAAGCACACCTAGTACAATTATGCTTATCTCTAGGCAAACAATAGTAAATTACTGCAGGACATGTAGATACAAATTCGGGAATTTGTCCACAATGAGTGCATACCAGTGTGCCATATTGAGAAAAGATCAATCCTTTAGGACTCGATTTAACAAGCCGCGGCATTGAGACTCATTGAACATATTTGAGTGCAAATAAAATGGACAATCAATGTTGATGCAGCGCAAATGCCCAGAGCATCTACTAAATCTAAAACTATCACTGCTACGAGTGACATACTCTGTCCACATGTGACTATCATGTCTTTGCTCCATACCACTCATACCTGAAGAATTACTAGATGGCGGTAATTCAAAAGAAATATACCCATCATAATGAGCTGGTAGCTCATCAGTACAGACCACTTTCTTGCCTTGATGGAGGGCAATATATAAATTGCTTTGCAATGGCATGCACTTAATCATGTCAATAACACTCGCATTGATCTCAGAGAGAGGTACTTTCTTGTCTTTAATTTCTTGAGAAACTCTGCCAATGCCAACATCAATCTGATCCTCACTTCTCATATCCACCTTGTAGAACTGGTGTTGTTCATGATCAAGCATAAAATTTTGCTCACCATCTGATGATATAGTAGCTTCTACCTTGACTTGCGGTCCAGATAATGTTAGTGGACGAAGACAGAAATTAGCATCACGAAGCTCAAAATGTTCTTGCAAAGAAGAAACTGTCAAAGAATAAATTCTGGTATCAAACATAAGCACTAGCTTCTATCCACGCCCTGGAACAAAAACTGTAATGCATCTCCCCATGGGTTAATAGTGTGTATAGCAGAAGGTAAGAATATCAAAGAGCAGTGGCATGGTTGTTTTTGATACAACGGGTGTAGATAGAATAGATTGATATCCTTAAAATTCTATCCATAAGCACAAGCTGCCAGGAATATTGCACGTTTGTGTTCCCATGAACAACAATTATTGTTTTATAAAATATATATTAGAAATAATAATTCACTATATAATATAGTCAAAACATGAAATATAATGTGCTCAAAAAACGAGTTTGCTTTTAGTGTTAAAACACTAAAAAAGAACTTGTTTTAGTTTTAAAAACACTAAAAAAACGAACCTGCTTTTAATTTTTAAAACACTAAAAAACGACCCTGTTTTTAGTTCTTTGAGTTTTACAATTTTTAGTCAATCAAGCATATTAATGACAACCGAACTTCACCTACCCAGTTAAATGTCCCATGCCGAACTTAAGGGTGTTTACACACTACTGAGTGTTTTTGGTTTATTAAATTCTAAGACACTCAAATTTCAAAAATTCCCAAAAAAGCCCTAATATTTTGTCACAAATTCCTAAAACGCTCTTCATGTTTTTCAAAATTCCCAAAGTACCCCTTGTCGTGAGATTAAATTTCTTGAAAGGCATAAAAATTGTAGCTTTTCATAAGAAGACTGACTGTCTATCAATACGAGTAATTGCTTTATTATTTTTAGTTATAATTACCCTTTTTGCATGGTAATTTGTGACCAATTACATGCTAAGAAATTAAAAACGGAGTCATGGTTTCATATTCTTTAATCAAGGTCGGAAAAAACCTAGATATAGTGTAATCCCACCTACAAATTTTGAAATTTACCTTTAAATTTTATATTTGAAGGTGAAAAAACCTATAAAATTTTGAAAAAATTAGTGTAATTTGGTGTAAAAACCTTGAAATTTTGTCAATTTACCTCCGTTGTTTCACATATGTAGGTTTTCCAAGTTTTTGGATTTTTTTTTTCAAGCACTGATACGCGGGCAACTCCACGCCATCATTAACTATGATCATTAGCTATACGCGGGCAACTCCATGCACTATAACTATTACCTCCTGAGAGAGAGAGAAAGAGAGAGATAGAGAACGATCATAATATGAAAGGGGCCCTGTAGGCCCCTACTGTAGTTTGTTAAAGAAATTCACAGGTCTAGCTTTAAAGAAATTCACAAGTATAGCTTTAACGCTTCAACAACGCTCTCTCTCATCTCTCTCTGCACTATCTCTGATGGCGCTTGCTGCTTTGTTTGAGCCTTTCACGCCAAGCCTGTCATGCCTCTTGCCTCAAGTTCCTTTCACGCCAAGCTCTTCATGCATCTCGCCTCAGGTTTCCTCTCGCCTCTCCCCTCCACCTGCTCCCCCCTCCATCTTGCGCCCACTTGAGGCTTTCTTGCCTGCGCTAATTGAGTGCACTGGCCTGTTGCATATCTAATGAGTTAATCTCTCAAGCCCTTAACGTTCATCCGCCTTCACAACTTGAATCAAGTTCGGAGCTCGGAGAAGGGAGAAGGGAGTCTAACTCGGCCATGGGGAGAAGGGAGTCTACCTTGGCTCGAAAACCTCCTGCCAGGTAGATTTCTAAACTACCTGTAGCCATCCATGTCGGCGTGGATGGCTACAGGTAGTTTTTTTTTCAATGTTTTAAGGCTATGTTTGTAAGGCTTATGTTTTAATTAAAATGAGAAGCCTTCTGTAACTGTAACTCTTCAACTGGAATTTGAACCTTTCTGTAACTGTAACGCTCTCTATAAAGCCCAAGAGAGATGTTGGAGGGGTAGTGCCCCCGCAAAGAGAGAGAGAGAGAGAGAGAGAGAGAGAGAGAGAGAGAGAGAGAGAGAGAGAGAGAGAGAGAGAGAGAGAGAGAGAGAGAGAGAGAGAGAGAGAGAGAGAGAGAGAGAGAGAGACCTTCTAGTCAGTGTATAGGAGAAGCAGGGCGGAAACTCAAACCAAAACGCTTGTGTTGGGATAAGTTTCCAAGGCTCTGCCAGGACTTCTGTGTAGCTTCCTTATCATTATGATTCTAAGCCTAAACTACCTGTAGCCATCCACGCCGGCGTGGATGGCTAGAAGGAGTTTTGAATGTGAAAATCTACCTGTTTATAAGATCTCTCTGAGAATCTTTAGAGCTGCATAGATTCTCTTAAAACTACCTGAATCCATCCACGCCAGCGTGGATGGCTAGAAGTAGTTTCTTGCGACATTGGTTTAGGGGTAGTGATTCATTTTTGCATTGAATTTAATCATGTTTTATTAAACTAATTAAGCTCAGTCAAGCTATCCACGCCAACATGGATGCCTAGAGGGAATTTCTCGAGATTAATTTTTATAATTGACCATGCTTTTTTGAAATTGTTAGCTCCCCTCTAGCAATCCAAGCCGACATGGATGCTTAGGTGGAGATCAATAAGATAAAGTTTTGATTTTTTGAATTGCCTCTAGGCATCCACGTCGGCATGGACGCCTAGAGGGAATTTTAGTGAAGTAATTAAATTGTTTTTGGTTTTGTTTTGCAAGTCCTTCAATTTGTGGATGAGGTCGCAGAGGGAGACGACTTTCTTCAACTCAAGCTTCCAATATCTTAGAGAGCAGTGATCAAATAAGTGCAGTCTCTGTCACAGATATGACAGATGGTTGGGAGACATAGGAGGAGGAGATGCAAAGTAAGGACTTGGGGCTTGGCTCCATAAATGAAGTTTATGAATCTCTTGCCCACAAGAGGCATGTTTTCAAATAGTGCCTTATGTCGTAAGAGATGAAGTAGCAGTAGAGACTGAGACAGGGGAAGAGCACAAACTTTACATGCATAGAGGACAAGATATTCTTCAATGTACTCGCATGTTCAGTTGTTTTGATTGTCCACCAATTCCTTTATGTCGATTGATCCCTTATGCAAGGGTGAGAGTCTTACAAGATGATGTTAGTGGATTGAAAGCTGCTTTTGCAAAGGAGGGCTACATGCAAGAAAAAGGAGCTTTTATTGTTTCAGTTTGGAATTGCAAGAAGGAGGAAGCTTATGTGACAGGTATTTCATTTCTCTGCTTTGGTCTTTCCTACTCTCTGTTTCTATGTTGTTTTTTGTTTTTCTCATAAATAGTAGTTGAGTGTGCTTTTTTGCCTATGATTATCTTTTTTGCAGAGGACCTTCTTTCTTCGTGGGACCCAATATGGGTTGATATACATAAAGAGTTTGAAATTGAGATTTCTAAAACACCAAATCTTCAAGTTCTCTCTAATAAAATGTTCTATGTTTGGGAGGGTAATCATAGAACGATCTCTTGGATGGATGCTATTAAAGAGAGATTCTCCGTTGATCGAGAGAAACATTGTAGTGTGCTTTGTACAGTTATTGATCCCACTCGAGTGCCAGAGATAGCTCTGCTTAGTAGCTTGCAAAGAATGAATTTGTAAGCTTCATGACTTTCTATATATTTTAGTAGAAATTTTCTATGTTGTGTTTCTTACTTTGTATATATTGTATATGACCTTGGAATAGCATGAATACACATGCCCTTGTAGTCACGCATCTTAGGGATGAGCTTGTCAACTGCTCCCACATTTGTGCAGCAGATCATGAAGCCTATGTAACAGGGCTACCGATAAAAGATCAAAAGTTGATTACTGCAGTCCGTAAGAAATACTCGAAGGGTGTGGAACCTTGGTATCCACTTACTCATCAATACTTGGGAAAGCTCTTTTACGATGTGAGTGTCTTTGGCTTGCTTTTTTGGAACGATCTTATATTTGCTTTTTGTAAAAATTACATATATTAAATTGTGTATTGAAGGATAAAATATGCAAGTAATTGAGCCAAAGAGTATGTGCTTGTTTTTTGCAAATTATTTATTTTGAAGTATGTGTTGAAGGTTCAAATGTCCAAGGAATTGAGCCAAAGAATAGAGCAAGCTAGACACACAATGACAAATGAAGAACTAATAAAAGAGGAGGAGAAAATATTGAATGATTTAGCACTCAAATATGGAGAGCGCGTTGGGAAGGTGGTTGAATTATTTTTGTTTTGGGTGTTTTGCACATAGTGTAATAGCCGTTTAAACTTGGTTTTCTATTCGTTCCTAAAAAACTGCAGTTGCTAAATATTGTTGATCCGAATCTTGGACCGGATTGGATGGTTCGAGTTCTTGCACTCAAATGGGGTCCTGATAGTTGGGCTACGCTTGAGAAACTGAACTTGATTGCTATGCATGATGCTCCTGTCTTGAGCAAACTGTTATGGGTTTCCTTGCTTGAGGCAGATAAGATTACTAGATCCTCTTATGGTTTAAAGAAAGGAGATCATGTGTATCGCATGTGAGTAAAGTTTCTTTTGACTTTCAAGAATCCTTGATGTAGAGTTTCTAGTTTTTGTGATTATTTTAGTTTTTTCTCAACTTCCTTGTTATGTAGTTGGATCCGTAGAGAGGGCCTTCTACAAAGGATTTTTGATAGGGCCACAAAGTTTGTGGAGGACTTGAGCAACATTGCTGGTGGTATTTTGTTGCCTCATGATTTCTCTCTTGCCTCTTACTTTGAGGAGATCAAGTTTGAAGCATGACCCTATCTTTATCCTTTGGAGACCTCTCTTGAAGCTAAGACAAAAGATGTTGACAAGCAAGCTATGAAGAAAGTGGACACAGTACGCATGGCATCTCAGCGGCTAGCCAACAGGTCAAGCTCATCATACTTTTATTTCAAGCTTTTCATAATTACGAAGTGTGTAGTGATGTTATTTTGTTTTAGATTTCTATTATTCTTGGTTGGAAAAGGCTTTCTACCAGGGATTCCATTCTTAGCTAAGCAGTGGGCACAACTATCTACTGGGGAAGGATGCATGTACTCCCCTTCCATGCATAAGCTCATTACTTAGGAGATGGAGGCATGTCCATGGTGGATAGACATGGCTTCTGGGCATGTATTGGCGAGAGAGAGAGAGAGCTTCACGATACTATGAGAGTTGGTGGCACATCCGTCGATGTGCCTCTCCCTCTTAGAGTGGAAGAGGTTATATCCGGTAAATGGCTACTCAAAATAGCCTCAAACATAATTTGTCTAAGTGCTTTAAATTCTCTTTTTCCTAAAGTTATTTGTTATACATACCGGTAATATTGTGTTTCTTTGCTTTTTTCAAGCTACAAATACTTCTCGCAAGGGAAAGGAGGTGATTGTTGAGACTAGGGTGGATGCAAACATGGAGGGAGAGCATGGTGAGCTTTCACTTGCGATGCAATTTTTTGTTTCGTTCATTTATTGGAGTTAAGTCACTTTGTACTGCCTCTTGTATTGCAGTACCTCTTGGGGAGATTGTTGCAAAGAAAACCATTTCTTTTGTCTACATCATTGATACTCCCTTGTCTTCTCTGTCCTCATTGCCTGAATCACGATGTATGGCCATTTCTGGGGACTACATAGCCATTCCTGCTGATTTTAGGGCCGGTGTTCGACATCCGGCATGGATTCGTGTTCATGAGCACATGGGATGTGCACGCCTCGATGGGACCTTGTGCGTGCGTGGTGGGAGAACAGTTGCATGGGCTGCTGATTTTATTTTTTTGGATCTTCCCTTTGGTGGTTCCCCATTAGCCTCCCCTGTTGTACCCCTTTGGGATGTTTGTAGAGAGGATCATGTTCGTGCAGGCATGCAACTTGCATATTCGAGTTTGTCAGACTTAGGGTGGTTGTTGATCATGGTCTCTATGGCAGGTTTTTGCTTCATTCATAATTTTATACAATACTTGTCGGATTTTGTTGTGTGTTTTCTATTGTGACTTTTGAAACCTCTTGCAGGAGATACCATTGGTTGGGTTGAGAGATTTTGTCGTGCATCAGAGATGGCTATTCATCGTCTCATTGTGGTCCTCCATCATGGAGCTTATGGTTATGGTAATAGCTTTGGTGGTCGGATTGAGGTAATGCTCTTCTACATATTAACTTGTTTGTTTCTCATTTTGTGTGTGTTATTATTATTGTGATTGCCCTCTAATTGTCTATGTGGTGGTGTAGTGTCATTGTTCTCTCTTACTTATGGTGCATAGGGTTGACATGCAACCACCTTGCTTTGTGGTTGAGAGCACCCCACTATTCAATCGGCTTGGCATGCAGCCTTTGGATTCTTACATGATGCACCATCTTCCAGCGTCTTCTCTAGCCAGATCGTCATCAGGGGAGCCATGGCGTGGTGGCTTGCAACGAAGTCACTCTTTTATTGCGTGTTTTGTGGAGCTTCTTGTAGGCCTGGAGGTCTTTGTTTGGAGTTGGGATGTGGTACAATGCCCATATTGGCAGCATGCTTAGGCACAGGGCGGGTGTGTGCAGCAGTCGACATTGATGACACTTTGATTTTAGATTATGTGCAACCATTATTTTGCCCTAAAAAGCGAAGCAGAGAGGGAGCCTCCACCTCTCTTGATGTTGATGATGTGGGTGACATGCCTTCGCATGTCAACCCCTTTGATGACTAGTGGTAGTCCACCTTACACTTCATTTCCCCCACCTATTTTATGTTTCCATCATACTTTTATGCTATTTTGTCACTTTTTTGTATCATTGTTTAGTATTTGAAAATTATGGATAATGATTCAAACAAAAATTTGAGATTTCTTGTGCTTTTAGGATGTAGATTTTGTATTGCTTGCATGTGGATTGTGAGACTTATATTTTTCTTTTTGTGTGGAAGTGTGTTGCTAGTTTATGCTGAGGGGATTGCAAAAACCATGGTTGCTGATATACGATACGATTTTGACACCCACAAGAAGTGTCAGAGACGCAATGTCTTTATTGATGACGAGTGTGACTCTTCATAGTCACGAGATAGAACCATAGCATTTCTTGTTGTCATTAGAGTGCAGAGGCACAACATGCTGTTCTCTATATTCCACAAAATATTCCACTTGTTATCTTACAAATCTGAAGAAATCTCTTTTTTTTTGTATAAGATATGGCAATTCTCTCTTAATACAGTTTTAGAAACTTTGAAATTTAAAGTTAAAATAAAAATTATGGTGTTGAATGTAGTTGTGGATCATTGCATGGTTTGTAATAGCTTTGCTACTAGCTTGGATTTCTCATTGCTCGACATCAAGTATCAACTGTGCAAAAGAATCTAGAGTCTAATTTTGAACAATCATATTGCTACGATTACTTAGGGATTCAAGATCCTACTATTATTAAAGTAGGATCTTCATTCATCTTTCTTATCAAAGCCCATTTGGTTTCCTTATTCATTTGCTCGGATTTTCCTTCGCTCGAAAAATCTCGCTCGCCACACGGTAAGACTCGAATATCTACTTTGTTAAGGAGCTAAAACGATGATCATTATAACGTTCAACCAATGCATGTTTGCCACGTCAATAAAAAATCCCCTTCCTCGAGTTGTGAATGAATGGTGCATTCATGACTCAAATTAGAACTACTATACACTGTATTGATTGTTGGGTTTGGCAAGCCCTGGTTTAGAAAGTGGCCACCTGTGGGAACATCTTTTATGGCATGCGGTTAACACACTTAGTTTGCATGAGAAGGTTGAGCTATGTATATGTAAGGATTTTCAAGTTAATTAAAAAAGAGTGGTGTTTTATTATGTCAAACTCCTCTCTCTCTCTCTCTCTCTCTCTCTCTCTCTCTCTCTCTACACCTGCATGCTCCAAGCTCTCCATGGTTCCTTTGCACCAACACCCTCCATAGCCGAGATCTCCTACAATTGGTATCAGAGCTTGGCATTGGCCTCGGCTCGACTCAGCTTGTGGGAACTACAACTTGCAGAGGACCTGATCTTGGTCGCGCTCAATCTGTTCGCCTGCGCCTGACATTGTTTTTTTGACAGAGCATCTTCTATTATTTTGGCCTCTTCAGCCCATTGCGAGGGAAATTTTCCATTGGCGCTATTGTAAACGTTGTTGCCGACTACCAGAACTTCATTTTTTTACAATTTTCACACTACTTTATATTATTCGCCTTAATTGAGCCCTTTTGGCTTTACCTAGAGCTTATTCACACCCTCGGTACTCAGTAGTGATAATCAACAAGCACTTGTGAGCAATTTTTGCGGTGCTTTTTTGACACACTGCCCAAAAGGTTTAAACGAATGGACGATACAGAGAATCAATACCCCTCATATTATATCCTAGTCACTATCGTCTTATTCCCACTTACTACAATATCAACAATAAATTTAGTATGAAGTATTTCTTCAATCTTGTCTTGGGTGGTTAATGAAGAGGAGAACATATTTCAAGCACCAAGACATACATCCACGTATACAGAACATGAAGATTTTCTTCAAGAATGTGGTACTGGACTTCGCAAACAGTTTTTATCAGTCAAGTGTCATAGGTTTTTTTATTATTTTTTCTGCTGTCAATTATTGTCATGCTAAAATTTTGTATGGGTTATAGACACTACCACACATCACTGGTAAGACCTCTCATTTTTGTTTGGTTCTGAGTACTTGTTGTCTCACTTTGATGGTTGTTTAAGGGAAGTGAACACACACACACACACACACACACACACACACACACACACACACACACACACACACACACACACACACACACACACACACACACACACACCTATGTTATTGTTGGGGGGGGGGGGGGCTTCTACTCGTAGTTTTAGGTGATTGAACTCTGCCATAGTTTGTATCAAGTCCATTGTCTGTGGTTCGGGCTTGAGGGGGGGATTGTTGAATTTTGCAAGCCCTGGTTTAGAAAGTGGCTGCACGTGGGAACATTATTTATGGCATGCAATTAGCACACTCAGTTTGCATGAGAAGGTTGAGTTATATATATGTAAGGATTTTCAAATTAATTAGAAAAGCGTGGTGTTTTATTGTGTCAAACTCCTCCCTCTCTCTCTGATCTCTCTCTATGCACCTGCACACTCCAAGCTTGCCATGGATCCTTCGCATCAACACACTCCATAGCCGGGATCTCCTACATTGATGACCATACTTTATTATCCTCACTCAAATCTGCAACCACACAATCCTTCCATACAACATTGTCTTCCCAAGAGCTCATACCTGCTTCAATGACTACACAGAACATCGCGACTATTGCAACCCTACTTCTATCTTCATGAAGCTCAAGCCAATCTTCCTTTTCTAATCAAGGTACACCTCACACTCTTGTTATGGCCAAGACAAAGGGCTCCAAGTTTGTCAAGCCTACCATAGTCAAAGCAACATTAACCATCTCGTATCAAGCAATTGCGAAGTATATCTTCAAGGATGGGGAAAAGGAGTTGTTAGCAAAATAGGGTATGATGAAGATAAAATAGGTCTTTAAGGTGCCCATAGCAATGCCTATCGTTCAACAAGTGGTGGATACTTTTGATGCAGAGAGAGGCACCTAGTCTTTTGGCTCTGTCGGTTTTAGGTTGCAGGTTAATCCAAATTTACTCACCCATGTGTATTCAATTCTTGTGTTTTTCAGGAACTTACTACCTTTTAACAGAGTGGTCACTTGAGGATTATCCATGACCCTGAGAGAAATAAGTAAAAACCATGGAAAATAGCCACAACAGACTATGAGTGTCATCCATATTATTCTCTACTGGCTGACAAAGCCTTAAACTCCTATTGGAGTACAATCTTCTCTAAAGGCGTTATCACATATGGCTCTGATGAGACTCCCTTCATGGAATTTTGATGTGGTACATCTCTTAAGATTCAGACTTGATTGTTTTTACTCTCATCGACTTGACGAGGTAGTAGGCCCATACTCAATGGGCCTACTGCCTTAACATTGAGCATGGTGCCTAGGTTAGGGTGGGTGCGCACGTGTACGCATGCGTACACACACACACACGAGCTTGATTTACCCTTGTTAAGCTTGGACTCACTTGCTAGCTATTGCTAAAAATTTACCCGGCCGAACCTGATGGATTGTCTGGATGGAGCTGATCAGTATATTGTTGCATATGATTAACATAGCCGATGTGGTGGTTTGCCTTACATTTGTTACTGCACTTGCTTGTGCCTTGGAGACGAGGGTTTTATTTTCGTTTTTTGTGATGAATATGGCTTATGTTGAGCATAAGGAAGGGCATAATTTATGTTTTGTGTGCAATTACTATGGACCTCAATATGTGACAGAGGGCCTTTTCTCTTCTCTATGGCATGATATGATGGACTTGATAATTTTAACTAATGGGTTTTAACAATGGACTTGATAATTTTAATTAATGGGTATTAACGATTTGGGACTCTCCCCCTTGGGTGATTTGAGTGGATGCTTGGACAATTTTTAAATAATTTATTATTTTCCCCAATACCGGGTTCTTCACTGCTAAAGCTCATACCTTGAGATTGTTGTCTTGCTAAAGCTCCTGGGCTACCTCACAAGTTTGTGTTCTTTATCTCTTACTTGGATTATGCCTAAACCACTTGTCCTAATTTACTATGATAATTTGAAATGGGGTTACACATTCAATGGTTGCTATGCTGGACCACTAGGGTAGAGGAATCTTGGGACTATTGCTTTGTTTTGTGGTGGTATCTTGAAATGGGGTTACACATTCAATGGTTGCTATGCTGGACCACTAGGGTAGAGGAATCTTGGGACTATTGCTTTGTTTTGTGGTGGTATCTTTTTCCTAGAAAATAAGTTTTAGAACTCTTGATGGACTGTCATGATAAAGTATTTTGAGTTGAGGATGCCTGGAACTAGAGGATGATATCCTCGGATGTGCAAAGACATTTGGGGTCTCTACTTTCATTCAATCATGTTGCTCCAAAATGTTTTTCTCTAGCTGCCCAATTCGTTGACACAAAGTATACCTTCCGCAATAGTATATACAATAGGGATTGATACTATTTAATATACCATAAGTCTGTGGAGGTATAATCTGCATTATGCTATTGATTTTGTCGATTTACCTTACTAAAACCAGAACTAAATCCCATCATGGAAGGTTACCCGATGCTCAATCTCGATAGTTCAAGCCAAGACATGCATGCCATGGGCCCACGGTCCAGGCCGAGCGTGTTCAGCTGCTTGAAAGAGACTTTCAGTAGAGCCACGCACTCTAAACATGGAGCTAGCGATGTAAATTAAGGGGGTGGGGAATTAAATTCACCATTCATGAACAATGTAGACCCCATGCTCCTAGAGAGTGAGCATGTGAACATTTCATTCACTGCACTCCCTGACTCTTCAAAGCTATTTCCCTCTGAGGTTATATTACCTGATGGTAGAAGCCTTACCGAAGTGCAAGAGGTTGAGCGATATATCCTTACAGCTAGGGAAAAGGAAATCAAAAGCTTAACCAAGGCAAAGAAATGGAGAGAGCTAAAGGCAAAGGCCCCTATGTCAACATCCATGCTAGTCGAGCAATCGAGTGCTTCTGAATTAACAATCACTAAGGGTCAAACCATAGAGAGCCACATTGCATCTAGTTCAATGGACACCCCTAGCACCTCAATCCTAGATGGAGTGTTTCGAAATAAAAATTGGGAGTATGAATTACAAACGGAGACTTTAACTGACCTATACACATGTCACACCTATCACATGGGTTGGTTAGATGTCCTACAATCCACATGAGGTGCTACTAGAGTAGAGGAGCAACAACAAAGAGTTTGTGATGTCATCCATAGGATTATTGAGCTCGAGAGGCAGAACAGAGGGCTCCACATGCCTTCAACGGGTCTCATGAGATTCTTGGATATAGGGAATGCTAAACAACCAAATTTATCACAAATGGAGACTCCCTCAGTAATCCCAATGGATCCTCCATATGTTGTTTTGCTAGGGGTCTCAATACAATCTCAGCCTATAAACAATAGCTTTACCTTTTCAAGTTTAGCTCATCTTTCTCTTGATGACACCACGGCTACCATGCCTACCCCAATGATGGGCATGACAAAAAACACGCCATGGACCTCATTTATTAGTAAAGCGCCACTACATGGTGGTCCAATGCCTACAACTGTACCTACAAGTGTGTATCAATCATATGCACCTATGGGCCCTCATGCTCATGTAGCTCCTACCCCTCCCATTTTTTCAACAAATTATGCTCCATGGCCACAACATCCAAGCCCATATTTCAATGAGACCATACCATCTAGCATTATCATGTCACATCCCATGTCTGCTATGCCCAGGGCCACACATATGAACCTCGAGCAACTGCAAGGTGCACCCAAGGGCTGCCTATACGCCAAAACCAATGCCAATACCTATTCAAAAGGATGTCCCGAGAGCAGCTGTCCCCACTATACCTACTCACTTGGGTGACTTGTCAACATTTTCTCAAGCTATCAGTCGATCTAATGTTGAAAATATGCGTAACACGTCTAATAGAGAGCCTAGAAGTAAGGCAGTACAAGTGGCCAAGCTCACACAAAAATATAGTGGGGACGGGGATGCTAGAAAGCATATCAAAGTATTTGAACATATATGTGATTCCTCAGGAGGACACAACATAGTACATAAGAGCAATGCTTTAAGCCTGCTTTTGAGTGGGAAGGCTGGGGATTGGTATAGGACCCTAAGGATGGAAGAGAGAATGATTTACCCTACTCTTAGGAGACTATTTTTGAAAGAGTACATATGAGAGGGAGTGGATGATTATTGGTGCCTTTTTGCATTCTGTAAAAAAGTAGGGTTTTAAAAAGATGTTGGCCTGTTGTGGAGATTCTACTAGCCTTGTGAAATTAATAAAAGCCTTTAATGTTGGCTTACTATGATACTGGCTCCTAATTTTTATATGTACTTTGGTTGATAAACACTACAGCATCATAGGTTTTATATTTCCTCTCTCTCACCCAATCTGTTTTGGTTTAGTTTTTGGTTGGCCGTTGTTCTTATGGAAGTTTACTACTCTTAGTGCATTTAGAAGTACTTGCAAGTGGGCTATTGGAATTCATGATTTGCATCTACATATTTTCCTGCTAATGATTCCATTTGGACTGGCTTTTGAAGTATAATTTTTTCTTTGTTATGCTTTCTAAAAGTAGAATTTATGGAAACTTGTAAAATATATATGACCAGCCCTTGGCAATTGCCTATTGTGGTTACTCCTTGACTTTTTGGTTTACAATGATTGTAACTTAAATGCTAGTGAATTAATTTGACTTGTAAACCGGCCCTCATAGCCAAGATCTGATCCTGTTAATGGAGAGAAATACTTATTTCTAGTATTGATTATGTCCCACTCAGTTGGTTGTGTACTTGAGGATACTCGACTGACGTTGAAAAAAGATGGATCTATTTGAAAACTTTAGGCATGATGTATGGCTCTAAATACAAAAATGTGAAACTATGGTCAAGAACTTATTAAACATTAAAATAATATTGAACAAAAAATTGAACTGCTTTGTTTAAAGAAATCTTTGTTTAATAGAAGATGGATAGATTTCTTAGCTAAAGAGTTTTAAAACCTCATAACTTGTTTGACGTTCTTAAATAGAACATGGTACATAATTGGGATTTATTAGGCTTACAAAAAACTTTCACTAATTTGACTTAAAAAGTGTTGAGCCTGGTTGTGGATTGGAATAGGGATAATGTCATGTTGGAGGTCCTGATATTCCTTCACTGAAAATACGTGATGAGATTCTTTCAAGGCATATAATTTTTGTTTGAGCCTTTTCCAAACAAATGTTGATGCTTTGCTTTGGAAAAACTGAATTCTAGATGACTATTATACACTACTTTTGGAGCATAGTTTTTTCTCATACGGCTTTAAGTGGATGCTATAAATAACTGCCTATTTGATGATTATAATAAAAGATTAATTTAAAAAACCGTTAATAGGTAACCCAATTTGATTTGACAAGAAAACTTTTGATACCTTTTGTTTTGTCACTTGAATCAGAAGGCGGTGATGGCCTTCTGGATCCACACAACAATAAAAATATCTCTCGTGATGTAAAGACAAGTACATAACTTATCTGGATTTTCTAAAGACCATAATGAAATATCATTAAAAGAAATTTTAATAAGTAACCCAATTGGATTTGAAAGAAAAACTATTGGTAACTTTGGTTATGCCACTTGAATCAGAAGGGGGTGATGGACTTCTAATCCACATAGCAGAAAAAATGTATTTTGTTGATTTCTATTGGAAAATATGGTTTAAACTTGGAGCTACTTATATCAGAAGGGATGATGGACTTTTGATGGTTTATACTACTGTATACTCTAAATTTATTTTGAGCATGTAGTTTAAGTCAAATTTTATTAAAGTAGGGCAAGGATAACAACTGATAAATTTTGTGACACCTGTAATGCGTATTCAAGGCTAACGAATATGTTGTCTTGTTTATATGGATGCAGGTGAGAATGCTATCTTTACTTGAAAATATTTTGGCTTAGCCGATGTCTGACTTAAAAGATCCCTGCTGATTCAACCTAAATGACCTCCACAACTCTATTTCTTTTGTATAGGATCATTGAATGATGTATCATTCTTATTATGTTGTACAATAATGAATCTAAGACTGAGTTGTTTTTGTACCAATCTCTACCCAATTATCTAAGGCCAGTTTTGAACGTTATGTTCTTTTGTGTGTATAAGTTTAATATAACAACACACCTTTCTTTCTCTATTATTTTTGTGATACATCTACTTGAGACTTCCCAATGTTAATTTGGCAAGTAGGACTTTTGTCTCCTTTGGTAGCAAGAACAAACCAAGAAAAACTATCTAAGCCAATTTTGGATACACAGACTATAGTCTGTAGCTTTCTCTATTTTCCAGTCTTTGACTTAGGTAACTTATCGATATAGCCCTTGATGAAGACAAAATGCCTCATTTGGTATTGGGATTTATTTGCAATGCTCTCACCAAATGAAGTTTAGAGAATTAAACATCATCCTTATGTTGTGAGCTTTGTCTTGCAAAGATTACATAGTCCTTATCAAATATAATGGTTGTAGGGGCTAAGAGAGGTGAAACTAGTAGTGATTGTTGTATATTTATATCTATAGGCTATACTATTGTACTTTATCAATATTGTATCTATGTATACCATCTACAATTACAAAATTAGAAGAGTAGACTAAGGCTCATAGGAAAGGTCAGATGGATGGAGAGAGAGAGAGAGAGAGAGAGAGAGAGAGAGAGAGAGAGAGTATAGTCCCTATTACAATTAGTGGTTGTAGGGGCTAGGAGAGGTGAAAATGGTAGTGGTTGTCGCATATTTATATTTGTAGGCTACCAATATTGTACTTTATCCATATTGTATCCTTTTACACTATTTACAATTACCAAATTATAATAGTAGACTGAGGCTCATAGGAGAGGTCAAAGAGAGAGAGAGAGAGAGAGAGAGAGAGAGAGAGAGAGAGAGAGAGAGAGAGAGAGAGAGAGTACTACATTGGATAGCCTTAATCACTTCCATGAATTTACGTAGGGTATGATGCTTAGACTCCCAAAGTTGCAAGGGGAATACCCAACATGGCATAGTGTGTGTACACAAAGAGAAGCTTTTATAGTGACCCAACATGGCATAATGTGTGTACACAAAGAGACTCTTTTCTAGTGGCTCAACATGGAATCTCATATCGAAGGAAGTGTGAGTAGCCAACTCAATGCAAAATTGAAAATTACAGATAAGGAGATATATTCAAGCACATGTGTGAGTACAATCTCCTCTAATGAGGAAGAACATTCTCTTGTAATGTGGATGATGTAGTCCATAAAGCACAACGCTTTGGATTTTCCCCATGCTGTGTATATTGGCATAGTAGGAAAGCCTCTTTGGATTTGTAGAAAATCCTAGTTTAGAGCAGGGTCTAGTGATACGTTCTGAAAAAAAGTATGTTGCATTCCATCTTCCTAACCTCTTCTTGATGTCTTGCATCCAAGAAGGCCATAGGGGAGTGGTAGAGAAAACGTGCAATTCCTCTTTGCATCTCTCACCATCCAATGTGTCACCATCACATTAACTTTGCTTGTTGACACTTCAAGTCATTTAAAAATACAAGGTGAAGACTTCAAATGGTCTCAAGAAGGCAACATTTTTGTTGTAATAAATTGAGTGATTTTTAGAACACATTTGATATGTTAATGGAGAGAGAGAGAGAGAAAGAGAGAGATGCACGTGCACACACACACACACACATACACACTTTCATAATAAAAATATACAAATGAGTATAGTAAGGCTTCATTACAAAGAAAACTTAAAGGGTCATGATTTTTAGCACATTTGTAAGGTTTGTTCTCTCTCTCTCTCTCTCTCTCTCTCTCTCTCTCTCACACACACACACACACACACACACACACACACACACATATATATATATATATATATATATATATATATATATATATATATATATTATGTAAGTATGTATGTACATATATGTCAAATAGCATTTAACATTGCATACTAGTAGTGTTCACAAAAAACCGGCCTTTAATGTATTTTTAAAAGACAAAAAGTGAAATTTTGTGGCTAACTTGGAGGGTCTCCTTGATAGCAACCAGTTAAATTTGGAGGATTTTAGTGTAAAAACTGATAAAAACCCTAAAATTTTTACTAAAAATCGAGAGATCTTTTATGCTCTCCTTTTTCTCCATTGGTGTAAGTTTTGTCTGAAATGGCTTGAAATGTCAAAAATCAAAGTTAATGTGATGGTTTGAAATGTCAAAATTATATGGTTTGAAATGTCCAAAATCAAAGATAATGTGATGGTGACCATTGGATAGTGAGAGATTCAAAGAGGAATTACATGTTTTCTTTGTGGGGCGAGGATCCGGAGAGTGCAAGAGAGGGAAGGAGAGAAGGGGGAAGGACAAGGAGAGTACACAACAGTTTTGGTGGAGCACTAGAGAGTGAATCACTCGCATCTCCTTATTATTTCTATATAAGCAAAGAATGAATATGGGTGGCCGGCCATTGCCTTTAGGTGGCCACTTGGCCTAAAACCCTTACAATCTCCCACTTGAAGGCCAACGGGCCCAAGTGGTTAAAGAATATAGAGGCTATTATATACAAATGTACAAATGTGAAGCATGACCATAGCTTCACCCTATGCCCACCATCTCTATGCAATGTGAAAACCGCTTTGAGGCTAAGCTCTTCGTTAGAGCATCCGCTAGTTTACATTTGAGTGAACTTTTACTAACTCAATGTGTTTGCTAGCCAAAATATCCCATACCACATGATACCTGACCTCTACATGTTTCAACTTGGAGTGAAACACGGGGTTCTTTGCTAATACAATTGCACTCTGACTGTCACAATGTAGCACTGGAGTCTGGTGTATACCAAGGTCTTCCACTAGACGAGATAACCACATAGCTTCTTTACTAGAACTAGAAACTACAACATACTCTACCTCAGTGGTGGAAGATGAAGTGCAATTCTGTAGACATGATCTCCAAGAAACTACCACTCTAGCAAACAAGAAAACATAGCCAAATGTGGATCGCCTAGTGTCTACACAATCTGCATAATCTGAATATCCAACTATGGATGCATCATTGTTCCCAAAGCGTAAGCAATTGCTAGCTGATCCCTTGATGTATCTCAGGATGTGCTTCACTACTTCCCAATGCTTTCTGCTTGGATTTTCCATAAACTTGTTGACCACCCCCACTGCATATGCAATGTATGGCCGTGTGATAACCATGGAGAACATGAGACTGCCAACTGTCAAAGAATACGGCACCTTTGTCATCTCTGCCTTTTCAGCATCCGATTTGGGACAATCATGCTTGCTAAGTTTTTGTCTGCAGCCATTGGGGTACTTAATGCTTTCCCCCCTTGCATATTAAAACGTTCCAAGACCTTGTGAGTATTTTCTTCTTGTGAGAGTTCAAGTATACCAACGTTGCCATCTCTCTTGATACGCATACCAAGAAAGTGATGTGTATTGCCCAAATCTTTCATAGCAAACTGCTTGCTTAAGGCATCCTTGAGAAGCGCAATTTCATCTTCGCACTTCTCGGCTATGAGCATATCATCCATGTACAAAATCAGAATGATGAGAGAACTATCGTTCAATCTACTTGTGTAAAATCAATGATCCTCTTGGCTCCGTACGTAACCTTAGGACTGAATGTACTTATTGAACTTGATGTACCATTTCTTGAGCCTTGTTTTAATCCATACAAAGTTTACTTAAGTCTACACACCAGTTCTACCCGTGTTGGCTTCTCAGGCTTTATTGCAAAAACTTCTGGCTGTTTCATGTAGACATCCTCTTCAAGATATAAAGAAACACTATCTTCACATCCATTTGGACCAAATCCATGTCCTTGATGGCTACTAGACCAAGCACAAGACGCAATATAGTCATCTTGAGAACGTGAGAAAAAAATTCATCAAAATCCACACCTTTTGTTTCCTTGAATCCTTTAGGAACCAAATTAGCCTTATACTTAGGCTCGGGATCATCTGTGGTGGTATACTTCTTCTTGTACACCCATTTACATGGCAATGCCAGTTTACTCGCAGATAACTCTATCAATTTCCAGTTTCATTTGCTAAGATTAAGTTATATGCAGATTGCATATCCTCTTATCACTTTGTAGCAAGTGGGCTCACCGAAGTCAGTGACTAGAAAATAGTCCAATCTTGGCTCAAAACACTCAGGTGCACAAGATGTACAAGTAGATCTTTGAAGTGCTTGACTACTAGATATTAATCTCTCTTTAGAGCAACATGTGTGTGTGTGTACTAGTGGAAGGTGTATGACTAGCACATCCAACATTTTGTGTAACGGGTGGTAAGGAAACATCCTCAAACCATACTCTACGATACTCAATGTCTTTCACTGGCTTTCTATGCATCTTACACTCATTAAATATCACTTGTGAGCTACATATAACCTTCTTAGATTTTGGGTGCCAGAGACGATATCTCAGCTATCAATCCACACCATATCCAATGAAGATGCACTTGTGTGATTTGGGGTCCAGCATTTGTCTAAGCGCTTTTGGCACATGTCAGAATGCTCCACACCCAAACACACGTAATCTATCATAATTAGGCTCTTTGCCCGTCCACATCTCTAGCAGAACCTTGTACTTCAATGGTGTACTAGGTGACCGATTGATCAAATAAGTAGCCATCATAACAGCTTCTCCCTAATTGGTTGTAGACAACATTGAAGTGAACCGTTCTTGAATGGTTCTTTCATCCTCTTAGCCACACCATTTTGGGCACGGTAAATTGTCGTTTAATGCCTTGTTTACTGTAGAAATCCTTGAACTCGGAGGAGATGTACTCACCTCCATTGTCACTTTGCAAAAAGCTTTAAGATTTTCACCCAATTGGTTCTCTACCAATGCTAAGAACTTTTGAAAGACATTAAAGATGTCGCTCTTTTGCTTCAAGAGATAAACCCACACCTTTCTAGTAGAGTCATCTATGAATGTCTGGAAGTATAATGCTCCCCCTAGAGACTTGACTGGCATAGGTCCGCACAAGCCGCTATGAATGAGATATAGAGGACTCCCTAACTTCTTGTCCAAAGGCACTAATGTCAACCAAGGCTATTTGCCATAGATGCAATGCTCACATAAGAGAGGTTACAATAATCTAACACAGGGATATATCCAAAATTCTGCAAGACTTTCATTCCTTTCTGACTCATATGACCTAGTTGGCTATGCCACAACTCTATAGACGGCAGCTTGGCTACACAAGTAGAATCGTTTTTCATGAAAGAAACATAAAGTGAGTACAATGAGCCAAATTTTTGGCCTTTAAGCATGACCAAATTTTCCTTCTTAATAATCTGAGAACCATGAACAAATATGGTAGTGTAGCCCAAATCATCCAGCTGTCCACCAATAGACATCAAACTCTTTGTCAACTTTTGTACATGTCTGACATTTTGTAGCATAAACTTAGTGCCGTTATGCATAGAAAACTTGATGCTGCCCACACCGCATCTCCACCACATGTATGAAGCTCAATAGACATCAAACTCTTTGTCAATTTGGGTACATGTCTGACATTGTGTAGCATAAACTTAGTGCCATTACGCATAGGAAACTTGATGCTACCTACACCGCATATGTCAAGCTCATAAGAGTTACCTAACTTCACTATGCCATGCATGGTAGTGTATGTAGAAAACCACTCCTCGTGAGGAGTCACGTGAAAACTATCACTTGAGTCCAAAAATCCAATTCTGCACATAACACTCGTCAAGAGCTAAAAATGCATCAGGACTCAAATCCAATGTGAAAATCAATACATCATTGGACACGTCAGAAACTATCTCAATGGTTGGAGACTCAATCACATTAATCTCTTCAATTATCATGTTGCTTTTAGATTTGTCAGACTTTTCTTTCTCCTTGCCCTTGTCACGCTGCAATGTGCAACAATCTTTCTTCAAGTGTACCTTTTTATTGCCGAAGTAACATTCAACATGTCTCATATCTTTGCCACGACTCTTGCCACGACTCTTGCTACAACCTTGCTTGTGATGTTGAGAATGATCGCGGCTACAACCACGCCGCCTTTGCTTGTCACCACTAGCCACATACGCATCACCATCCCCACTTGCATCAAGAGATTGATGTTGAATCTCCTCAGTGAGTAACCCACTAGCAACATCGTTGAAACCTAGCTTGCCATTAGGTGCAGAATTGCTTATAAGTGTGTTGAAGGTATCCCATGACAATGGTAGCAAACATAGCAAGAAAATGGCCTTCATTTCATCACCAAAATTGAGACCTTTTGAAGTAATGTGTGAAAATATGTTGTTGAACTCAAGTGAGAATTAACATTAGTGCCCCCTTTCATATTCATGTGCATAAGCTTCTTCATAAAAAAAACCTTGTTCGAGGCATTGTCTACATCCATGCTGCACATAGAGCATCCCATAAATCTTTAGCATTGGTCTTATCCATTATGGTAAAGTAAATGGATTCACCAAGGTGCAAGCAAATGGTCACCATGGCACGCTCATTCAAGTCTTCTCGTTGTTCATCAGTGTACGCATTCTCTCTCCTTTCATGCAAGGGTCCCATCAAGCCTTTGTTGATCAAAACATCTTGCATACGCTGCCACCAAATAGCAATGTTTGTGACATCAAATTTTTTGATGTAGTACTCTTCTCTTTTGGAAGCACTACTCACAACCATGAGTCAAGAGAATGTGGCCAAAAGCTTATGGAAAATTTTTTGGAATAATTTTGGCAGAGTTTTCCCTATAATAGGAGAAGAAACTCAAACCAACTGTAGTAAAATTGCCAAGAATGCATAAAATGGACTCGCGGGAAAAATCCGGTAGAGTCTCCTTTGTATGGGGAGCAAAGTCTCAAACCCGACAGGACAAAAGTAAGCGCATAAACTGCTCAAAACAACCACTGGGCATAAACTACTCAAAATTAACTATCGTGTGACTGCGAACTTGATGTCAAAAGCAAAATAGACCGTCCAGATACATATCCTATGGCGAGGCTACTGTAAGAGGGGAATTCTAACTGCCTGTATCACCGAAGGTATCTCAACATTTGAGAATACCCCAACTCAAAGAAAACCTCACACAACGACCCTCCAAAGGCTAAACCAGATTCAAAAGGACTAGCCACAGTCTAAAAAAGGGATCTTCGAGTCCGAGTCTCAAAAACGACCGAGAAAACTGACAAAGATCATGCCAAATCGGTGCCACAAACAACGTATATAGGCAATGATTGTAACTCAATATACATGAGTGACTGCGTACAAACAAGCACCAAGAACTAATGCGTGTAGTAAAAAGGATCCTTGTGGGGATATCTGCTCTCAAAAGAGCTCAATAGCACTAGGTGGACTCAAACAAACATGCATCTATCAATGCATCTGTCCGCAGAGAAACTGCTGTCAAAACAACTGTTTGGAAATCTGGAGAAACTCTTGTATGTGAGCTCAAAAACCCCATGTAAACCTGCATGTTGATGTAGAATGGGAATGTCCGTGTTGATTTTTCGCCTGATGGAAATGTGCTAGTCAAATAGCCGCCAAAGAAGTTAATGTTGAAAATTGTGCCATAGAGCGTAATCAGTGCAGTTGATGCTGGATTGGATGTCACTCCTCTGTGATAGAGGTACCTCACCCGCGCATGTCACAAGCACAACCGTCCATAGGAAAACGATCATCCGCGGGAAAAATTGGCATCAAGATCAGATGTTGAGAATCCACCGTGTAATGCGAGATATCGGGAAGAATGTCGATGCCGATGTCTAAGCCAAAAGACTGAGATTGAGATGATGTCGGTGCCAAAAACTTGAGTCAATGTCGGAGGTCGAGATGTGCACACAATCTCTATGAGTGTATAGATGTCAAAGCCAGAGCCAAAAAATGGAATTCCAATGTCAAAATCCCTGCTCTCTCTCTCTCTCTCTCACACACAAACACAACATCTCTCTCTCTCTCTCTCTCTCTCTCTCTCTCTCTCTCTCTCTCTCTCTCTCTCTCTCGTGTGTGTGAGCGAGGGGTCAGATGGTCAAAATCACGATGGGAGTGATGGCTTGCACACACTATAGTGTGTAAGTCAAATATTAAATTTTATTTTTACTACTACTTCTCTATCAAGACAGTTTGTACGAACTTTGGATCGACTCCCTTACAGCCCCAATTCACCCAAAGGTTGCAAGGCATGTGAGTGTGTGTGAGAGGGGATAACAACCCCTGCTTGTCAATCACCTGCACTTGTGCTGCCAGCTTCATGCTCTCCAATGCTTTCCAAAACCTTTAAGCTTGATCGCTTTATGCTTCCCTTGAGCCTTTGAATTTCCACTGCTCAGTGTGTGTTGGAACTCGTTGCATCTCGTAGGCTATTTATCTCAAGCTATGCTTGTGTGAGGCTTGACTCCAAAGCATATCACTTCTCCAAGCTCAAATTCCCTCAAGCCTTGCTTACTACAAGCTACATTTCCCTTCAATTTTTGAGTTGAAGCTCATTTTGTTGTTAGCGCTACCTTGGTTGACCTCCTTCAAGCTCCTCAATTTCCTTCTCACGGGCTCGATTAACTTCTTGATGCACCCATTTCTACTACTTGACTCTCTGCTCTTGCAGGCAAAGCTAAAAAAGTTAGGGGGCTTCCATCTCCTTTGCTTCATGTTTTCTTTTGCTGCTGCTATTATGCAATGTTAAATGCTATTTCACACACACACACACACACACCTAGTGATATATATGAGAAAGAACCTTACAAATGTGCTAGCAATCATGTGTATCTATCTCTCTCTAATCTCTCTCCATTACATGACTAATGTGTTCCAATAATTGCTCACTTTATTATAACAAAAATTGTTGCTTCTTGAGGCCATGATGAAGTCTTCACCTTGTTTACTTACCTCGCATGCAATTCTATGAAGAGAATCTTGACATATTTTGTCCATCTTTATCATGTACTCCACAACCCTCTCCATGCCCATAACCTCAATGGAGAGTGATATCGATTTATGGAAAAGGAGCTTGTAATCCTCTCTTCAATTGGAGAAAGATTGTAAGAAAATGCTTTAAATAATTTCAAATTCTTACCACTTTTGAATATTTTCAAACACTTTCCAAGTGGGTAGAGAGAGAGAGAGAGAGAGAGAGAGAGAGAGTATTTTTGTTTTCTTATAGCGGCACAAAATTGAATTCACCACCTCATGTTCCGAGAGAGTGTTCCTAGCTAAGCCAGTTCACCATGAGAACTTTGGTGCCCGCTATGTAAGTTATTTCATATAAAAATAATAATATTTTTGTACTCCCTCATGCTCACATGTGATTGCCGCTATCACATGCCCCTTGCGTATTAATTGACTCCTCTCTCTACCTTGCACGTGGCATGGCTTCTCCATCTACTCCTTGTCTGCTAGCCCATTGGATGCCATGTTCCTTGCCTTTCCCTTTTTAAACCCTTGGGGATCTAGCAACACTCTCATTAATTAACAACAAAACTAGTATCGTGCCCTCCCTCCCTTGCGTACTAATTCACTCGTCTCTCTACCTCGCATGTGGCATGGTTTCTCCACCAACTCCTTGTCTGCTAGCCCATTGGATGTCATGTTCCTTGCCTTTCCCTTTTTGGCATGCTAAAGCATTGGCCTTAGTGTTGGGCTCGTTTAGGCGTCCTAGTTCTTATGGCGTCCACGTGGAGGCTAAAGGTGTGCGAGAATTTGCAGAGCCTTAAAGGCTGTAAGGCAAGGCATGCGGAGCAGTCTAAGACAGCGATGCTACGATGGGGTGCCACCCGCCTTCTCTCACTATATGTGCATGCTGAGCAGGAGAGCCTTAAAGGCAGTCTAGGACTCTACTGTACTAGGCGAAGCGGGCAGGGGCTGCCACCCGCCTTCTCTCACTACATGCGCATGCGGAGCAGCAGAGCCTTAAAGGCAATCTACTGTACTAGGCGAAGGCTCGGCAGTCGATGGAGCAGTGGAGAGCGACTGGAAAAACTATGCGCATTTCATTTGTTTAAGCCCTTTGATTGAGAGACTCTGTCTCATCACTGAGATTCCCAATGTAGAAAACAATGAGTCGTGAGGTAACTAGACTTGGCGTTACTCCCCACCTCGAGTAATTGCTTAACAATGCACGTGCGTGTTGCGGTTGTGAGGTTGAATGGGTAAAATTGTCATGTGATGAATTACCCCCCTTTCCGTAGGGTCTCCTTATTACCATGCCGTTTTCGATTTTGAAAGCCCTGTCAACCTCAAAAGAGAGAGAGAGTCTTTGTAAACTGCACTTCTAGCCTATTCAAGGCTTAGACCTTTGAGGACTCTTTGTGTTAGTGGCTTATGGTGAAGTAGAGAACTGAAGGTGAAATCGTGGCCATCATTTCCAATATTAAAAAATAACAAGTATGATCTCTTTTCTCTCGATTTAATAACATGCTGTCAGTGTCCCGAAAAAATGTGTCTCAGCTTAATACCGTGCCGTCTTCAATTTCCAAAATGACGGTTGAGCGCAAGGCAAAAAGGAGAAACTCCGCCCCAAAATAGAGAAAAGTACTATAAAAAGCTAAAAAAGTAACCTAGTTTTCTAAATTTTCCTCTTGGCAAAAATAAGGAAAGGCATTTTGTATGTTTGGGAAAATGTTTTTTCCCGAATATTGCATGCCGTTTTCGATTTTGAAAATGATGTCAACCTCTACAATTTCCAAATTGCGATTGAGCACAAGGGGAAAAGGAGAAATTCCGCCCCAAAATAGAGAAACATAGTGTAAAAACCTAAAAAAGTAAGCTAATTTTCTAAATTTTCCTCTTGGCAAAAATAAGGAAAGGCATTTTGCATCTTTGGGAAAATGTTTTTCCCCGATCACTGCATGCCGTTTCCGATTTTGAAAATGCTGTGAATCTCAAAAGGGGGAAAGTGTTTCGCTATAGGCAATGTTACGAAAAAATGTGTCTCGACTGAATACCATGCCGTTTTTTATTTCGAAAATGTTGTCAACCTCAAAAGAGAGAAAAAAAGTGTAAAAACGCAAAAAATATGACCTAATTTTCTAAAATTTTCTCTCGAAAAAGTTTGTCAGGGAGAAATGTGTCTCGACCTAATACCATACCGTATTCAATTTTGAAAATGCTCTCAACCCCAAAAAGAGAAAGATAGTTTAAAAACCCATCAAAAAATTAGTCTAGTCTTTAAAATTTCTCGACATTTTTGACATTCAAGATGGTATGGTGTTAACCCGAGGCACATTTTCCCCGAATACTGCTCGGCAATCTTGAGGCTATGGCACGAACATATTTCAAGAGGAAACTTCAAAAAATTAGGCTATTTTTTTAAATTTTTACACTATTTTTTGCTATTTTGGGGCGGCATTTCTCCTTTTTCCATGCCCTCAATCGGCACTTTCAAAATTGAAAACGGCACGCTATTAAGACGAGACACATTTTCCCCGGACACTAGAGAGGAATTTCAGAAAATTAGGCTACTTTACAAAATTTCAACACTATTTTTTGTCTATTCTAAGGCAACGTTTCTCCTTTTTCCCAAATACTATCGTGCCCTCGAGCGGCATTTTTGACATTGAAACTGGCACACTATTAAGGCGACACAGAATTTACAACGAGCACTGGTTTTTGGAATATCCTTTTTCCACCAAGTGCTTAGGAAAAATCATTTTCTCGAGCATGTAAACTTCTTCTCGCTGAGTTTGTCAAGAGAAAATTTTAGGCTCATTAGTTCACTATTTCTATGGTGTTCAACACATGAACATGGTGGGAACCCTAGACCATCAACACACACTTTTCCACTAGTTCATTAATCCCTTTGAATTTGATGTCACCTGTTGTTGCATGTGTCTAAATGTGTCAAATCCACTTATGTGTCAAATCCATTTGATAGATGTGATAGTAGGTTAGCTTTAAGACATAGTGAACCGTTGAGAAAGGCAAAGAAGCTTGTTGTATATAAGTGGTCTTGCTGCTTCAAAAATTAGTTCAAAAATATCCCTCTCGCTTATTGATCCTAAGATGCTTGTGACTGTGTGAAGTATTATTTCTGTGAACTTATTCATCCTTTAGCTAAAGCAGGTTCTTTACCCTTTGCTTCTTTTGAACACATCAAGTAATAATTTTGTGAACATTATTTACCATCCTCTCTTAATATGACTTCCTCTTCTTCCTCACGAAATCCACTCGATGGACATTACGATGGCTACGATGACAATGTCGAACCCATGTGCGATGAATCTAGTGATGTTCGCTCGATGGAGTTTGAAAATGGTGACTCAATAGCTTGCTAAATTATAGAAAATGATTGATCTATGCTTGGCACTAATGTGATTTTTCTTTTTGTTTTTACAGAATTACACAAGATAGTGTACCGTGATACAACTGCATCTTTTTTGGGACCTGATAGTGCCGTCGTCCTTGATCGTGTGTCTCCACTCCGCACAAGGAGTGCTTCAAGCCTACCTAAGGTTGATGTTTCTTCTTCTCTTGGTGTTGGGCCCAAAATCCCTCAAGCGTGTGGAACAAAGTGGTGCAATAACACGTACACTTTCCAAGACGTGCGACACGACAACAGAACTCAGTAAGACTTTCTTGCATCGCATAGATATTCTACTATTGTATCCAACCCTTACGAGTTTTGTTTTTTGTTGTGGCAGCCAAACCTTTACTGAGGGGACTACCACCTGTAGTTGCAAAAAAAGAGAGCGTTGCGGAGGGTGCCAAACTAGAAGCACATATTGGTACTGAGTGTTTTCATGAGAATGTAATTCCCGCTGGTTCATCTTCTCTTGTGCCTTATATTCCCACTAAGATCCCTCTATTGCGCATTGTTGACATCACTGAAACTTGTCCTCGTTTCGCATTCGAGGGGTGCATACTTAACCGTTATGAAACGTACAAACAAAGCCTAGAAGTTGCTAAGTATATGCGTTACCTTAAGGCAGATCTAGTTGATCCACTCAACACTGACACCATCACTTGTGCTGTTAGCAATCAATTTATTGAGCAATTCATTGACACCCTTACTATAGGAGACTTTGTCCACATTGAGAATATAACTGTAAAAAAAAAAACTTAGTCAGATGGTTGCACATCTCCTCATGTACTATTTTTCAATGCTTCCACGGTTGTAGAAAAAACAAAGCCTTTTGAAGTCAGCCTTAGTTTCTACCCAGAGAGCAAAATGCATCAATTTTTGGATGAGGCACAGTCCTTGCATGCACAAGGCACTCGTACGCACTTTGGAACTGTAGCTTTTGTTGTTATACAGGGCCATGCTAGCACTTCAAAAGCTGGTCTTTCCCAAGGTGATCTTGTTGTTGCAGATGGACCAGCGGCTGAGGACCGTGCCACTATAAGGCTTACTTATCTTTGCGCTCCTATAGATTTGTAGCTTTCTAATATTTTTCCTCTCTTGCCATCACAGCTTAGCTTCGTGAATGCACGTAAAGACGATTACCACGCTATTTTTTGTGCTCTGGAGACCGATGTGCATCCTATGTTTGTTGCACGAAACATAGGTTCGTTCACAGGTCGAAGCAATACACTCTCAGTCTTGGATATTACTATCCTAGCACACGTCAAAAGTCCTTGTCTCAAGCACCGTTTGGAGGAAGCATATAAGGCCCATATTCTTGATGTTGGTCACAATCAAGAAGTAAGTATTGATCTTGCTTTTCCTTTTTCATCGCAATAACTCAAAAAAGCTCTAACTCGTCAGGTGCCTATACATAGGTAGCTGGCACACAACACTTTGTGAATGTGAACTCAATTTTGGTGGAACGTTCTTGCGGTCAATGCACTTTTGCTCTATTTGCTCAAAATCTACGACTATTGTTTTGGTGCCCAAGCCAACAAAGCTTCCCCAATTGATGTCTCCTTAGCGGATGACATAGTCGACAATACTTACCTTCGTGAATACACATAAAGACGATTACTACGCTTTTTTGCATGCTCTAGAGACCGATGTGCATCCTATGTTTGTTGCACGAAACATAGATTCTTTACAGGTTGAAGCAATACACTCTCAGTCTTGGATATTACTAATCTAGCACACGTCAAAAGTCCTCATCTCAAGCACCGTCCGGGAGGAAGCATATAAGGCCCATATTCTTGATGTTGGCTACAATCAAAAAGTAAGTATTGATCTTACTTTTCCTTTTTCACTGCAAAAACTCAAGAAAGCTCTAACTCGTCAGATGCCTATACATAGATAACTGGCACACTGCACTTTGTGAATGTGAACTCAATTTTGCTAGAACGTTCTTGCAGTCAATGCAAATCTGCTAACATTCACCACCAACAAGAGGTGAAATTTTGCTCTATTTACTCAAAATCTACAACTATTGTTTTGGTGCCCAAGCTTCAAGGAAAGATTTTGGCCAACAAAGCTTCCCCAATTGATGTTTCCTTAGTGGGTCACATAGTCGAAAAAATATTGTAGCTTGCCAAACTTTATTGACTTATATGCTTCTGATGTGCTAGATGCACGTGAGCTACTAGCCTCCCTTGTTCGCACTAGCAAATTCATTGTCAAAAAATTAGGCCTCATCACATCTTTTGTCAAAGAGACAAAGTAGTGCTCCTCTACAACATTGAAGCTCTATCATCTCCACGCCAAAGCACACCCTTTGTATTATATTGCTTTCATCCATTACTCATCGTGTAAATTCCCATCTCTCTCTCTCTCTCTCTCTCTCTCTCTCTCTCTCTCTCTCTCTCTCTCTCTCTCTCTCTCTCTCTCTCTCTCTCTCAGAGTGTGTGCGCGTTTCATTTACTTATCTTCCTTCCACCGCATAGTGCAAGGGGAGGAAAAACTGCATGTACATGGCTTCCTCAACCAACCATAATTCATCTTTTGAACAACTCATTCAAAATGATATTGATAGTGCTTTCCTTGCTAATCACCCATGGAATAACAATGTTTTTCTCGTGCTCAATAAAATAATAAAGTCGCGCTCGTCATTACAAAAAATCACCAACATTATGATAGAAGCAGTGAGAGAATCATTGGAGCAAACACCAATGATCACACCTTCTCTAGCGCATTTGGCTTCCAGTAACATGATTCCTCTATTTTGACCCAAGTATTAAATAGCCACATATCATCTATTAGTATTGCACTTGATATTATCCATGTGTTCTCCTTTAGATTTAGTATTGTATGTGATGTTTATATTTACGGTTGTGTTTTCCCCAAGCATGCCAAAACATTAACAACGCTACCTCGCAAGCAAAATTGACCATCGTATGTAAGCTCCCTAATTTTGGTGAAAGGTAGCCTAGGACTTACAAGGTGGCTTTCTAAATGATTTAGCTTCTGTACTGTAGCCAAGGGGAGGTTAAATCCTATGGAATTCAATTGGGTGAGCAGTGCACCATGTTCTTGCCTTCTACGACCGCATGAAGTGCAAACGTAGTTTTTGTGTATCTCATTGTTTCTAGACCTCCCAAGTGCCAACCTACACCCTTTTCAAGCTAATGTGAAAAAAAAATTAAACGTCCACATTTATAACATCGATATATAGGAACATCGTTTGTTGTTTATATGTACTGCTGTATAGCTTTTTGTGATAGGGAGGCTTGTTCAATGTCCAACGACGAAGCTGTGGGGTGTATTTTTTTTTTGAAGTTTTAAAATTTTTGATGTTATTGCACCTATTTCTCGAATGGTTCCGTCACCCAAGCAAGCAAATTGCCTCTCGCGATGGAGATAGGGAGGTCATTCGGTTGCTGGAGAATCAAAGCTGTCAATGACTCTGTCTCTTTTTTGTCCCAAGTACGAGGTTTGGGTTTGTGTGAGGATCGGTTTTCCCCCAAGTAAAAAAATAGGTCACCACTTCTGTCAACAATGATGATTTTGTGAAATGTCGTTGGGTCGGCTCCACTATTGAATGTTGTGTTTTTTAGTGAAGTTATTTTGCCAAGGTTTATTCATGATGAAACCTCGATAATAGTAGGTATTAAGCGTCGTCTATAGTACAATCATTGCTACCTTTCTGGGGTTGTTCAACCATAGCTTACAATGAAAGCCACTGCTCAACTATTGCAAATATCTTTATACAAGAATGAAAATATTACTCTAAACAACGAGTGGGTAAGCCATTTCCATAGTCTTCATTGTCCTTTACCTGATGATTTTGCCGACGACAATCAGCCATCAGAAGAAGATGATCTAGCTACAGAGGTCATGCTCCATGCGATTGAGTCATCACAACAAGTAGTAGATCACAACGACAAAATCTTCTTTGTAGCTCCTGCCGAGGGAAATAATCCTTTGAGTATTTTCAAAGATGAATACTGTGAAGAACTAAGTTTCCCTACTATTTTCTATGGTGAGCCCCGTAAATACCATACACTTGCTAAGCATAAATATTAGCACGGGAGCTTATGCATAGTGATAGAAGGTTCTCACTAAATTTAGAGAACCTTTTTTTCAAAACAGTCAAAAGTCATGACTCAAAAAATCCTGGGATCCATTTGGATCCGTATGCGCAAAGGCAAGCTAAACCACAATACACTAGTGGCCGCACAGGTTGTTGGAGATACTAACATTAAGAAGGTCTTGTCTTCCCAACTTGGATATCGTGACTTCGAGGCATTGCGAACATCACCTGACTACAAAGAGAAACTAAAAAAAAAACGCTTTCGCTATGATTAGACAACTTGGACCACCAACATTATTCATCACATTTTCTGCGGCTGAAAAACGTTGGAAGCCCTTGATTAGAGCACTTGCTAAGCTCAACCCCATCACGCGTGCAACCACACAAACAGAAGCGTCATACATACGAGATTTGGTCCGAGCCGACCCTGTAACAACAGCCCGCTTTTACTTGAACCGATTAACGGGATGAAGAAATTGCTAACCAAGGATATAACCATATTGGGAAAACTCAAAGATTACTTTTTTGTAACCAAGTTCCCGAACCGAGGTAGCAAACATGATCATGGGCTCCTATGGATAGAAAATGCTCCTATCTATGGGAAAGATCCCAACGAAGATGTTGTGGACTTCATTGATAAGTACATAACAACTGACTCCATGCTCCTTCCTGTAGACTTACAAGAAATTTAAACACACAAACATAGGAAGACTTGCTTCAAAAAACGCAAGGGATGCCGCTCTGACTTTCCTCGCTACCCAATGCCTTTTACTATGATTTTAGAACCCTGTCATTCTCCAAATAACAATATCCAATACAAAAGAAAGAAACACAAACAAATCAAAGATAATCTGCTACTACTAGATTATAAAGCAAATATTACATTCGAACAGTGGCTCTTATCTATGGACCTTCGATTTGACGATTACATCGAAGCTATATCATCCACAATCTCATGCCCAACACTTTTGTTGAAAAGAAATATCAAAGATATTTACACAAATAACTTCAATCCAACCATTTCAAAGCTATGGGATGCAAACTCAGATATACAATACATTTTAAATGCACACGGAGCAGCTACCTATTGCGCCTCATATATAACAAAATTTGATAACACACTCATCAAAGCAATCAAAGAACAATTTAACTCTTGCATTGAAAACAATGCAACTACATGTTGTAGACTTTGAAAAATAGGAAACACAATGCTAAACACACAGGAAATAAGCTCACAACAAGCAGTATATATTGCACTTTCCCTACCTCTCTACAGCGCAAGTCGAGAATTTATGTTCATAAACACAAACCCTCCCCACGAGAGAACAATGCTTCTCAAGCGAAAATACCTCCTACAAAACATAGAGCCGACTAGCACAGAATTCTTTTACGACACAAGCATAGACAAATACTGTACACGTCCTGCCCAACTCAATACCATATCATTGGCAGAATTTGCCTCCACATACAATACAACAAGCAACACATACAAAAAATGTACCAAACAAAAGATTATACGATATGTCAAATATAATGCCGCAAAAAGTCCAGATAATTATTATAGAGAACAATGTCTTTTATTTCTACCATGGATAAATAATGAAACTCAACATCTAGCAGATGGACTCACATGGAAAGATGTATACAATCAAAATAAACCCACCATCGATACAAACGAATCCAAATATAACAAAACCACAATACTAAAGGACAACCTTAACACCAACTCACTAGCCACCAATTCACCTTTACATCTACAACACTATCTAATATTTCCTCCCATATTCGTGTTGACATCACACAAGACCTAAATATCCAACACCACCAGTTGCATACACACACTATACCAACCATAAAAATACTACTACATTCAAACGATATGTATTACAAGAGCATTCTACTACTTAACACACAACAAAGGCTAATATTCGATGATATTATGCTAAGAAAACGTATATTTCCTACAGAACCAATCCATATTTTCCTAACTGGAGGCGCAAGCACAGGAAAAACTTTCACCCTCCTTTTGATTGTCCAAGGACTTCTACGTTTCTATAACCACAGATCACATTCCAGCCCAACAACAACAAAAGCTTTGCTAATGACATACACGAGCAAGGCTGCTTTTAACATTGGTGGAACCACTATCCACTCAGCCCTCCACTTTCCATTGCTCACATCATCTAACACTTCCCTATCACCTGAGAGACTTAATGAGCTACGACTGCTTTATCGCGACCTGCAGCTAGCCATTTTCGATGAAGTCTCCTTGATTGGAACCAGCGTCTTCGCTATGGCAGACTCTCGCCTGCGTGCAATAAAAAACAAATACAACCTTCCATTCGGTGGTGTTGATGTTGTCTTGTGCAGCGATCTTTGCCAAGCGAGTCCTGTGCGCGACTCTTGGATTTTCTCCAGAAAACATCAGTTGCTCGAAGCTATCTCGCCCTCTTTCTGGCATGACCGCATAAAATCTTATGAGTTAACAAGCACCATGAGACAAACTAACAAGACATTCATCGACATACTCAACAGGATACGAGTTTCAGAACACACCAACGAAGACATTTTGTACCTCAATACACATTACATGCGCACATTACCTCATCCAGCCATTGTCTCCCACCTTTACTTTGCAAACAAAGATAAAGACCTACACAACCAACATATTTTCAACACTACCATAGAGACACCACTATTTATTAAAGCACAAGACACAAGGGCAAAATGTTGCAGCAAAACTATTCAAATACCAATAGATCCAAAATTGACAGCAGGTCTTCACAAAAAACTTCACTTGAAACCAGGCCTAATTGTAGAACTTTTGCTAGAAATATTGACATTCTAAATGGCCTAGTCAATGGAGCCGACGGTATATTCAAAGCGATAACACAAAACTCGACGACACAAACAATCTGGATTCACTTTCAAACCACTAAACTAGGCCAAAAAACTAGGTATGAAAACCAACAACTATACATTGCATCAATAGATAGGCAATGGACACCAATCCAAAAAATAACACCTGAGTTTCAAATAGGAAAGAACTTCCTAAACACTATTACTAGAACACAATTCCCAATTCAACCAGCAGCTGCTAGAACCATACACCTCACACAAGGCTTGACACTAGACACCTTGGCTTTTGATCCAACCAGCATTCAAAGTCACAGCCTCGTGTACACTGCCCTCTCTCGCGTAAGAGATCCCAACAACCTTTACCTCCTGGAAAAATTAACTTCCAACCATATTAAAGTAGACCAAACAGTTCTAACTGAATTACACCGCCTCACAACACATGCCACTTGGCAACCTACACAGCTTGACCTTCACTCTTTGCCCGGAAATCATTTGATAATACAATCTCTTAATATTGTGTCCCTAAAGAAACACCACAACAACCTTATTCATGATAATAGCTTAATGGCATCCCACATTCTTTGTCTCCAAGAAACAAAACTACGACATCCTAACACAGTGGCCATAAATGGTTACACACACACTCAAACAAATGGCCCATGGGAGTATCCCTCTTCACATCAAACAAAAACATACATCTACAATGCCACAACATCATTTCCATGAATGAAATAGAGTGCATTGCAGCGCTCCTCAGCACGCCACATAATCCACCAATAACCCTGATAACATTGTACCGCAGACCCTCAACTCCACTTCCCTTCCTCCTACAAACATTGACCACACTACTCACACCAAACCTCCAACACACCCCTACCATTTCACTCGGTGACTTCAACATCAATGCTAAATACCAAACACCCTGAATACCTTGCACTTTCTAACCTTCTCTCCACACACAACATATAACCCAAACCACAACAATCTATGATTCAACTTTGGATCACATTTGGACTACACATTCCTTCACTAACATAACAACAGGCACTAACTTCTCGTTCTGGTCAGACCACTCCATTATTTACTTGCTGCTCCCACTAAACTCCAAAAACACATTCCAATCCTCCCCCTTTCCTACTTCCTAAAAGCACCTCCACAAATCCTTCCATTGGCAGGCCCTCGTGATCCCTCACCTTGTTTTTCTCAAAGAAGCTTTTTATTAGGAATTTCTTGTTAATAGCCTTATGTAGGCCATAGTGAATTTTCACCTTGTTATGCATGATAACCTAAAATAAAGTGATGAGACAAGGTTTTATGACACATTTAGGGGTTAGTTAAGTGTACCCAATACTGTATCATTGTATAGGAAAGTGGAGAACTTTCCATTCTCAAACTTGATGATCACTTTTAATTTTTAGCATGCTAAAGGCCTTACTACCCAAAGGGTGAAGGTTGTTTAATTTTCATCTCTAGACAAGGTCCCTTTAGGAGCTTAAAGTTTTTTTTTTGACTTTTTAAAAGAAGCTTTAGAGGAGAGTCTAGTTAGCATACTTTCAGTGATGACGTGATGGATTGAGACTTACTTTAAATTTTATTTCAATTTTAAAATATTAAATGGATCTTTTTATTTCACCTTGCGTTTCAACCTTGACATGTCTTTACTTTTCTTGCATTCTATAGTTTTAGAATGCTAAAGTGAAGCTTCACCTTGCATAATTCAAACTAGTCTAGTAGAAGGTCTCTTTCTCTCTCTCTCTCTCTCTCTCTCTCTCTCTCTCTCCGCGAGAGGTGCAAGGTACACAAGCCGGTTCAAGCTGCTTCAACCACGTGTCAAAGGGGAAGGGGAATCCCTCCCCCTTTTATTATAGTATAGATAAATACATACATATGACATACACACATGTATACACACACACATATATATACTAACAAGTTTTTTTTAATTTCACCTTTCATTTCAAAGCCTCACATATGTTGACTTTTCTTGCATTTTATAGCTTAATTCTAGTAAGTGTTTGGAAAAGTCTTTTTTCCTAAGCGATCAAGTCTTGTGTCTGTAAAGATGCAAATCGGAACTACTAGCAGCAATTTTCAAATTACGGGATTTTGAAGTATTTTCTTGTATATTCTACTGATGTTTTTTCCTTTACCATTGCTTGTAGTTGACTAATCTTGATTTTCAATCGGCTCAAGGCTAAGCTAAGGTACACCTTTTTTGAACACTAGTGGCTGAGTTTCCTCCTCGCAAAGAAGCGAATCAAAAATACTAGCACTAGCAAAAAAAAAAATTATAGTATTTTCTCAGATATTTCATTGGTTTTTCTTCTCTTTACCATCGTTTTCAACCGGCTCAAGGCTAAACTGAGGAAATTCTTTCTCAAACACTAATTCTAGTTAAACTCAGCCTAACAATTTTATTGCTTTCTTATTGTGTTAGAAAGCCAATGTGACCCTTTCACTAGTTTGGTTTTCTAAAAGAAGCTTTAAGAGGAGAGTTTAGCTAGGCATACTTTCAATGTTTTTAGTGATGATTGGGAATTACTTTAACTGTTATTTTGATTTTAAAATATTAAATACATATTTTTATTTTACCTTTCATTTAGCATCATCAAAGGGCTTCTGTTGCATTCTATTTCACCTTGCATAATTCCAGTATATTCTACCTATACACTTGTTGGCTTTCGAAAAGAAGTTTTAGAGGAGAGTTGAGTTAGTCATACTTTGAATGTTTTCAATGATGATTGAAACTTACATTAAATGTTATTTTGGTTTTAAAATATTAAATACAGATTTTTTTTTTCACCTTTCATTTAGCATCCTCACATGGCTTGATTTCTCTTGCATTCTAATCTTTTAGAATGCTAAAGCGAAGCTTCACCTTGCATAATTCTACTAAATTCTACTCTCTCTCTCTCTCTCTCTCTCTCTCTCTCACTCTCACACACACACACACACACACACACACACACACACACACACACACACACACACACACACACACACATGTTGGATTTCTAAAAGAAGTCTTAGAGGAGAGTTGAGTTAAACATACTTTCAATGTTTTCAGTGATGATTGAGACTTATCTTAAATATTATTTTGGTTTTAAATATTAAATAGGACCTTCAGCCACACGTCCACACACCAAAAAGCTAACAGCCTCATGCCACTGGAAACCCAACACCATCCATAGAACGAGTCCCCACGCCTTGCAAGCCACAACACCCTCCCCCCAAGTTTCACCAAGCCAGATCTCCCATGAACCACTAGCCCAAGGTCTTTTCTTTCCACCAAGACAGCCAGGGGCTTATCTGCATCCTGATCTCCCAAAAAAAGAGTGGCAAACACAAGCAAGTGAGAGAGAAGGCCCTATCCACCTTCCTCCAACTCCCGCATCAATGCACGCAAGAAGGCCCAGGAAAATGCCACTACAACGTCCTCCAAAGGGTCCCCCAACCCGTGATCGATCGCATAGAGCTAAACGTCCAATACTTTTTGCACACCCCATAGCCGTCCTTGAAATCCTAAACCCTCATGCACGTGAACTTAAAAGTCTTGTGAATAGAAAGAAATCATAGCCTTTTAGTTACTATTCTTGAGTAGCTTGGAAAAGGCTCTACATAACAAAGGACTAAACAATATATTATAATAGTTTGATCCCATAATGTGAAATATTGATAAAGGGTCCTTTCATTTAAAGCCTTCAAAAAAATTCATTTCACTAAATTGTTTTATTATTGTTTATGTTTATTAAATTTATTTTTTCTTATAAGAAAGCATTAAAATATTCTTTTGTTTTAATTTTTCGTGTGTCTTTTTATGGTTATTGTTTTTATTTTACTTTCTTTTCATTTTATGTTGTTTCACAATGGTGAAGTGCAATGTGCACCTTTTACCTTATTATTTAAGTGGGGCCCTTTGTAATATTTAAATCATTTGTGATTATGCATGTATAATAGGTAGTACAATTCCATATCAAAACACAACAAAAATTCCATGTGATTGAAGGCACTTATTTAACCTTGCTCTCCCTCATCCCCCCTTAACTTAGCAGGCCTTCGTGCTCGCTCACCTTGTTATGAATATGGCAACCTAACCAGCAACAACAAAGAAAATTTGAATTTTATTACAAAATGACCATTATAGATACTTTGATTAGCTATTTTAGAAAATTTTAGAGCTAAACCAAGAGTTGGTAAGATCCCATATGTTTCCTACAAGACGAGACAAGGATCATGGAGCTGATGTTGTCCTATAACCCTGTGCGGATGCTCACAAGATGGGGGGTCCTTTGGAGGTCATTGCCTTGGGGTGATCACTTATCAAGAGCTCTCTATATCATGTGCATTAAAGAGGTTATTAGTAATACCTCAATGTACATGGCATGATCCTATCACAAGATTTATCCAAATCCAGTTGGAGTAAGAATCATTTTTGCTTGGTGAAGGTAGCATATTCTATGCCCACCATTGCTGCCCATGTTATCATATATTGACATTCCCTCAATAAATCCATGATGGTGGGGAGTGATAACTTTGGCAAGGAAGAGAGCCTGAGAACTATTGTTTTGGCAATAACCACATAGATATATTCTTACAGACATGTTTGTGAGGATAATACATTTAGTTATTCAATTGCACATATTCTAGGTTATGCTAATTTTATACATCTCATAACAAAGGGATTTTGAAATCCACCACTTGACCATTCTTAACTCTTTCAACAATTTCATGTTACTTGTGTTAATGTAGACTTCCAACTAGCTGCATTCTTTGCTATTTTGCATTAACAAATGAGAAAATAAATTATTTTAAAAATAAATTATTTTACAAATAAATATAACCTTTTTGCAAATAAAATAAATGCAATGCTCTTGTGAATTTGACATTGTGCTTATCAATTAAACATGTTTTGAGAGCAAAAAGGATCAAGATAGAGGATTTGAACTCATGTTTGTAATGGATATTATGATAAAGAGTTGTTACATGATAAATATTTCCAAATGAAGCACTCTTGTGATTTTGACATTATGTTTTGAATGAATGGGTTATAGTTTCACATCATTAAAAACTCTATTTTCAAGATAAAGAATTGTATATTTGTGTGTATGCATGTGCATATGTGTGTATGACTTGCCATACCAATATGAGAACCAACATTGTTCAATGTATTTTTTTTTCTTGAATATAAAATATAGACTTTTTTTTGACTTTTTATTAATACCACTTGTACAAAGTACAAAACAATCTCTACCATCCAATAACTAGATATTTACTCCGCAAAAGAAGTCACCTTAGAGTCCAATGCACTCCATTAATAAAGAAGTCCCCTTGCAATATGGTCAGTTACTTCTTATCAAAACCCATTAGAATGGGTTTTAAATTTAGGAATAGAAAAGGACTACTTGTTAAACAGTTTTGAGTCACAACTTTATGCGTGCACATGTGCATATGAGTGCCCATGCCAATATGACAATAAAATTATTCAATTGATACTTGTGTCTTTAAGCAAAAAGGATTCTCTTTGTTGAATCCATTTATGCAAGGTAAAAAATAATATGTTTCACACTCCAAACTAAGAAAAGGAGTCCCCTTAAAGTAGTAGGATGCAATCCATGTCAAACCCCATTACAACTGGTCTAAATATTTCTAGTTAAAGCCAAAATTTATATCACCCTCCACCCATTAAAAAAAATAAAAATAAAGGAGTGCCCATAACGGAAAATCCAATCCATCAATAAAAGAAGTCTCCATATGATAGGGTGCCCTTCATCTAGAAACACATTAAATTAATAAAGAAGTCCCCTTACAATAGAGTACATTTCATAAAAATGTATGTTTTTAATCACATGTTTTACAAAAATTCACAAAGGGTGAAAGCTAATTTATATGTTGTGTTGTGTACAACTGATAGCTCTATCAAGCATCTCTAACATGTAACTCTCAATGTTGTCTTCTTGATAATTAAGAATTCATGATATAATTGTCTCAAGATTAACTACTTTGTTTACAATTATATTGGAAGTATAATTCTTTTTGTTTCTTGCACACAACCATCCCACTAACCATGGAATTATTGTGCCTTATAAGAAAATTTGAAGTTCCTCATGTGTCTATGTTGAGTGTCATCAAAAAATAATGTGTTGCTAGCATGTACATCCTCAAATATGTTCTAACCATAGTCAAATTCTTAGGATAAACTCTTTTATAGCCAATCAAAATATTTGAATTTAGATCATTGTTATTGATCATAAAAATCTTGAGCTTTGAATAATGCCTAGGACAGCATGTATTGACTATATGTTGCGCTTTGGTTAGGATATACCAACTCCACATCCAAGGCTCAAAATAATCAAAACAAAAGTTCAAGAAAGATTCTGCATAACCACACACCACATGATAAACTTTATCTTTGTCATTGACAATTTGCATTTGTTCAATCCATGATGGAATAATATCATCATGTAGAATTTCAAGTGAATGGGGTAGGAAAACCTCCATATCTATGATAAGAGCCCTTTTGTATTGTTTCAAGGTACATAATAATTGAGTAGGAGGTGGATGATGGCTTTGATGAGGCCCCATTAGAATAATTTTCTCTTAAAATGAATTATTTCTCTCTAAAAATAACATATATCTATTTTTGGCTTTGAAAAGGAACACAAGAGGTTTAGTTGATCTTCTTTCTTAAATTTTGTTTTTCTTGCAGTACTCACAATCGTGACTTGATAGATTATATTAACCATAAACAAAAAAATACACCATAAGCCCTGCTCGCAATCTTGAGCAAGGGAACCCAAATACCCATCAAATACAAACCAAGCACCAAAATGTCATAGACCAAGCAAAAAACATCACCATTACATCAGCCATTTGGGAGCCGCTTGCCTCAAAACCCACACATAACAAAGAAATGACACATACTTGCCAATAGGGCGGGGCCCAGAGTCCCCATCACCAAGGAGAACTCCTCGAGGTGCCACCATGTGGAGGTTGCTGCCACCAACCAGCCCCATGCCAAGAGGAGCTAGTCACAAGTCAAAGAAGCCTAGAAAAACAAACCATTGCCAGCATAGGACAAGTCCAAACCTCCACTAGCATCAAACCATCAAAGAAGGAGCTAGATCCGACCACCACCGCACATAAGCAAACCAAAAATCCATGTACGGCCACAGACTGTGCCACACTTTTGCAGCATGCAACCAAGGTGCATCCAACCACATCATCGACGAACAGATCACTTCTTCAAAATTGTCACCCTCTACAAACCACAACATGCCGCCATGAAAGAGATCTGCCCTTAGCTCACAAAGCAAAGTTGACCACCAAGTTTCCCTCCACAAAGGGAGGCAGGAGGGGTGACCTCCTCCGGTGGTTTATAATCATCGGGTTCTTTTAGTATTGTGATGCCAATTTAAGCTTCTTAAAACTTAAAACAAAAGTGATGCTTTTGGCATTCAACACTCGATCACTATAAACATCCAAAAGAAGCTTAAATTGGCATCACCGTTACTAAACGAACCCAATGATTATGAAACAAAGGCAATTTGTCAATACAAAAGTAAGTTGTTAAGATCTCCAAGTCAATTAATACAATTGGTTTAAAAACCAATGGTGAAGTATCAAGAAAATCTCACTCTTCTTTTTTGATGATGGCCCTTGAGGGTCCGTGATGGAGACCTTCGGGTCTCTTCCTTGGCAAAGGTCTGGTTGGTGGCAGCTTCTAGTTCTTCTAAGGTAGTCCGGATGTTTTATCCAGGTCTCTTTCTGTTTCCTTTAGTATTCATAGATCTCTCTGGTATGCTTGGGGTGGCCACCTTGCTCGCCAAGTCCTCACTCATGTACCTACTGATATTCAGGCTTGGATAGTTGAACATGTTTTTCCATGTATTTTTTTGGGTTGATTATATAGTTTAACTCACTATACTGAGTTTTGCACAAAAAAAAGATACTTAGCTACCATCCTTCATAGTTAAACCCCCCCTCCGCTTCCAAACTCACAATAGTGAGTGTGTATTTATATCAAGAAAAGAAAAAAATTACAATGAAAGCCATGCTCCTATTGAACCATGGCATCTAATAACATCCTTACAACTATCCCATACATCGACTGATAAAGGGAGCCACCATGTGACCATAAGCAGCAATGAAGATTGTCTTGGGGATGCCTGCAAGGACAAAGCCTTGCACAACACTCCCTTTGACTACCAAGCCAAGAACTAGTAGAGTCATCTTTTCTTCTTCTTCTTCTTCTTCTTCTTCTTCTTCTTCTACTTCAGCAAGCTAACAATACTAGTGCTCGTCTTATTACCCTCCTACAATATTAATTGCCTTATGTTGATTAATGCTTCAATCAAGATCCGTCTCCTATCATATGGATTGTGATCCGTTAGTGGACAACCCTGTGGAAGACAACAGGCAGAGGAGGTTTGCAACATGAGGTTGCACATGTACGCTTGCAAAGGACCACTGTGCTCAACAGCTTAATAGCTTGTTGAAGATAAAACATGATCCAAAGGATTGATCGCAATCGATGACTTGTGAACAACCCAACCTTAGTTGTCATGCCAGATCACCAGCTCCAACTCACCCCACACTCCCAAGTGCTTCACTCACGCCACACTCACAAGAGCTGAAGCACGTGCTATGTAGGATCGTGATTCGTAGCTATACTAAGCCTTATCCATAGTTAGAAACGCTTGCAACCTTTTAAAATAGATGTAGTGTCCAAGATACACAATCTTCTAGGAATAGGATCATTTAGATGGCACTCTAAGTAAGATCCTCCATCCATGACAACATTTATAGACCATGGAAGATATATTACTGAGTTTTTTTTATCTTTTACAATGTTGATAGTCCACCGGATGTACTTTCTTTCCTCCTCTAGAAAATCAATATTCTTTGGACCATGTTTTTTGATTGTGATATTAGATAAGTATTGTAATGGAAATGTCCTATGAACTTTGAGAGTAGTTGAATTAGGAAATTAGATAAAGCACTTTTGTGAGATTACTTCGTGAGCATAGTGGGTGAACTTAATTGATGGTAGCAACATAAACATGGTACTTAGTTAGCTTGGCATGACCAATACTTTTGCAAGAGAGAGAGTTTAGAGAACATTACAATAGTTGAGGACCGGATTCATATGGAGCTAGTCCCCCCTCAATTAGGCATTTGTATTATAATTTCTCCCATCAAGAGAGACTTGGTACAATACAATCTTTGTGTTCCTTGTGACCTAGGTGATGCAATGAAGATGGAAAGCTTCATGCATCACAAACATAACATAAACTTTATAGAAAGCATTAAATATCCCAAGCTTCAGTACCAAGGCCTCAAACACCTTCGAAGGTGGAGAGAGATAGCGGGAATGCGGGTAGGGAAGAGGAAGAAGAAACATTCCATAGGAGAAAGAAATAGTTCCTCACTTATCATCACTCTTCTTGCTAGCATACATAATAGCATAGTAATGAAGATGGAGAAGATGGAAAGCTTAAGCATTGAAGCATGGCTCTTGGTTGGATTTGCACTCCATATCCAAGAGTGTTGGTGTAGGCTCTCACTTCTCACAAGCTTGGAGAAGGAGGTGGACTTCCTCAATTTTCACCAAGTGAGAATCATCCACAAAATGAGTGTGTGTATGGTGTATATTGGACCATCCCAACCAATATCATTCAAGCACACCATGTGGCTAAGCATAGGGAGAGTCTAACATGTGTCCCATGTGCCCCTTTAGAAAAGGGGTGCCTTTTGGGTGAGTGGAAGGTTCAGTCAAAGATTCCCCTAACTTGGGACTTTCTCCCTCCTTTGTATGGTCTCTTTTTTACTCAAGCACCTTACCCCCCATGCATGGGAATCTTCTCAAGCACCTTCTTAATTAAGTTTGTAGGGTCTCTTTTTGACTCAAGCACCTTACCCCCCCATGCATGGGAAGCTTCTCAAGCACCTTCTTCATTAAGTTTGTAGGGTCTCTTTTTGACTCAAGCACCATACCCCCCATACGTGGGAAGCTTCTCAAGCACTTTTCTCATTAAGTATGACAAGCCCCTCAAGTACCTTAGTCATCAAGCATGACAAGCACCTCAAGCACCTTAGTCATCAAGCATGACAAGCACCTCAAGCACCTTAGTCATCAAGCACGACAAGCACCTCAAGCTTAGGTCGGGTTCCCACCTCAAGCTCATCCCTAGCTTGCCTAAGGTCAAAGGACTTTTAACACTAACTATTGGAGGTCTTTAATGAATCTAACCCTAAGGTCTTTAAGGCTCCATTATATGCACATTGCTCTTTGATAGACTACCTCCTTTTGGACGTGTATTGAGATGTAACCATCTCTCCTCTTGGTCCCCTGTTGAGATAAGTTTAGAAGCACTTATTGCACATTGCTCTTTGGTAGACCGTCTCCTTTTGGACCCCCATTGAGATGCAACCATCTCTCCTTTTGGTACCCCGTTGAGATAGGTCTAGAAGCACATTTCTCTATTCTAACTCTTGCTCTCGTTTATTCTCCCACATTAAATGATCAGTTTAATTTGAGAAAATCATTCGGGTTAGTTAGATATTAGATTTTATGACATTACCTCTCTCTTGAAATCATAGTCGTCCTCGACTATGAGGTAGAGAAGATAAAGCCTTGTCATTAGTCCATGTTTCTTAGCGGGTAGAGGATCCTTTTTTACCCTACGACATCATTTGAAGGTGGATGACTAATCCATTTGGTGCTTGGGAGATGTAGTTGCCGCAAGCATGGCTGCTCTTTAGTCCATACCATACTTCCAAAGTAGAGTGACAAGTTCTACTTGGTGTTTGGGAGATGTCGTCACCACAAACATGATTCTAAGCATGCATACTATTTAAATTTGTGTACAATAAAAAGAAAACTAGTCTTTATAAGACAAAAAAAAAATCATTTAAAATGCATTTTCATATGCTCACTCTAGTGCAGCATTGTGAGCATTGACAAGGTTCATATTATCCTTAAGCTAGGTTCCTTGCATCCATTTAGCATTTTTAAAAGGATAATTCTTTAACTTAATAAGATACCGTCATATAATCTTACCGTTTCTTAATACCTTGTCTTCGTGTCATAGGATGGACTCAGATTGAAGTACTTCTTCTTGATCTTCAATTTTAGGAGGGTCTGCAACTATTGTTTCTTTTGATGGTGCTCCTTTGTAAGGCTTGCGTAGGCTCTCATGGAAAACATGGTGCATGAGCCAATGGCTGGGCAACTTTAATTGATAAGACACCTCATTGATTGGCTTAAGAATTTAAAAAGGACCATAGTATCTTTTTTCTTGTTTAGCATTATACTCTTGGTGGCCCGTAGGATTCTTGCCCGTAGTATGCCTTAGAGAGCCTTGAGAAACTTTAGCAAGACCCAATCATTTTCCTTATAGGTTAAGGCTCTTTAGTGCTTATTAGAATGCAACCCTTTTTGCCTTTGCTTTGAGATGGACATAACTTTTTTAATCTTTGGAAGAGATTCTTGTAAGTCTTGGTTATAATCATCAGTAGCGAAGATCTTCCCATGTACTTTAAGTAGTAAGGGACTTTTGGATCTTCCCTCTTTAACTTCGAAAGGTTCTTTCCCCATAGAAGTATGTACAATGTCATTGTACGCATACTCTATAAGAGGTAGGTTTTTCTCACATTGAGAACGTTCATCTACTTCCATGACATAGGCTTTTAGTAGATCAAGATTCATTAGATTAGTTATTTCACTTTATTCATCCGTTTGTGGATGATAGGCCAAAAGAGAAATTTAATCTACTTCCTAGATTCTCAAAGAGACCCTTCTAGAAATTACTGGTCATTCTAGGATCTTTGTCCGACACTATGGATGTTGGAAATCCATGATGCTTAAAAATTCAAGATCTGAAGAGGGTTGCCATTTGATGTGCCTTAATAGTCTTTTTGATAGGCATAGAGTGTGTTTTCTTGTTAAGCATGTCGATTGAAACAATCCAAGTTGATTCCCTCAATCAAAATTCAACTTTTAGTATACCACGCATTTTGAAACATACTCTTGTATGTTTACTTTTCATGGTAGACCAATAGAAATACATTTCTACTCCTTGAAGAGTAGATTATGGATTCCCTTTTTGCCCCACATAAGGAGAAGTATGGGATTCATACATTTCTTATTGTATGGGTGAGTAACACATAGCCTATTGCCTTTTGGAAGATAACCATCCTTCAAGGTGAATGGTTCTTTTTTCTTCCCTAATGCAAAGGCTGCAATTACATACTTAAAGTCTTGGTCAGTAGCATACTCATCTATCATAACAAATAGATCATTGTGAGTTGCTATAGACACCACATTTACCCTTGATCGTTGTGAAAGTGCATCAACCTTTTGATTGTGCTTGCCAGAAATGTGAGCAATATGAAATTTAAATCGCAAAAGAAAATTTGCCCACCTCATTTGTTTGTTGGAGAGCTTGGTTTGCATCATGAAGTTCTTGAGGCTTTGTGATCCATTTGTTGTATGAATGGAGTCCCCAAGAGATAATTTTTCCACGTGTTTAGGGCATATAGAATAGCTAGTAGCTCTTTTTCGTATTTGCCCAATACTCATTTATCGAAGTTAAGTCTTCGACTCTCATATGCTATGGCATGCCCTTCTTAAAGCAAAATAGCTCAAAGGCAATCAACACAAGCATCACATTGGACCTCAAATGTCGTTGAGAGATCTAATAGTATGAGCACACGTTGAGAGATAAGCTTCTTCTTAAGCTTCTCAAAAGCTTCTTGCACTTTTGCAGTCCATGAATACATAACGTTCTTTTTTATTAAGTCATGTAATAGGCCTTCTATCAGCGAGAATTATTTTTCTAAAGCATCTATAGTATGCACACATACCTATGAAGCTTCGTACCTCCTATAGATTCCTTGGATTAGGCCATCCTTTTATTATCTCTAACTTTGTTCGATCCATACGGGTGCAATCTTTAGAGATAATGTGACCTAAATATTGAATCTCTTATAGGACAAAATCACTTTTCTTTTTATTAATAAAAAGCTTATTCTCTCTCACAACTCGAGAGATTACTTGGAGGTGTCGCTTGTACTCCTCAAGAGAATTTGAATAGCTTGAAGATTTTTGTCCATCATGAGTTTGAATGCGTCTGGAGAAATTTTCAGGACAAAACTTGTAACTTATCAAATAGATCTTCTATCCGCGGCACGAGAAATTATTTTTTATAGTGATCTTATTTAGTGATCTATAGTCGACACACATGTGAGATGTACCGTCTTTCTTTTGCACTAAAAGTAATGGTGAGCAAAATGGAGAGGAGCTAGACCTCACCATCCCTTTTTCCACCAATTCATGCACTTGCCTCATGATATCCTCTTGTTGAGCTTGTGAAACTCAATAAGGAGGCTTGTTAGGCACTGAGCTTCCTGGTAGGAGCTCAATTACATGGTCATCATCCCTCATTTTAGAGGTAGCTCACTAGGGATGTCATCAATGAAAACATGTTGGGATCCATTTAGGAAACTAGACAACTATAATTCCTCTTGATTCCCTTTATTGCAAGGATATGGTGTTCCCCGACTCATTAGCATCTATGTACATGCTCTTTTCCTTGTAGGTGAAGTAGATTCTCCTTCAAGGAAATTCATGTTGGAAGCCATGCGGTTAAACCATGATGCCCCAACAATCACATTCTCATGTTTGAGAGGGGAGATGAAGAAATCCTTTTTGTCCACATAGATTTGGACATGAAGCCTTAATTTTTCAATTAAGGAAGTAATTGAGATGTCTTGTCCCTTGATAGCTCCATTGGCTTTCAATGCATCTCCCATCTCATGGGCTTGTATGCCTAGCTTGGTGGTCAACTCCGTGGATATGAAGTTGTGAGTTGAACCAGGGTCAAACAAAATAAAGGCAAAAATGCTCTTGCATCTTTCCCCAAGCATAGGAAAGGAGAAATCCTTGGCAATGAGCATCCTCCTTTGGAGCTTCAAACATAGAGGCTCTAGGAGTCTCATTGCGGGCAATTCTCTTGGGACAAGGACGATAACCATGGCCTTCCTCCCCACACTTAAAACATTTGTGGTCCTTACAAAAAGCTTCTAGCTCTTTAGGAGAGAGTTTATATTTACCTTTGTAAACTCCTTTCTCCTTGGACCGATTGTTGTTGTTGTTGGAATAGCCTTGGTAAGAACTTTGGGCATTGGTTCTCCTCTTGGCATCACTTTTGTCTTTATTTTCCATGGGCTTGACATTCTGTCTAGCCCCTTGTTGGAATTTGATGCGCAAAGCAACCATGGTGTGGTGGATTACTTTGGTGATAGAACCAGGCCATTGAGAGTTGACATACTCGGTCATCTCCTCTTTGGGTAATCCCGCACAGAATTGTTGCTTTTGCTCGGCAAAGTCTATCTTTTGAAAGACAACAGCCTTGAGATATAAATTCCAAAACTTGTCCACATATTTGTGGATAGACTCATGAGAGAGAAGCTTTAAACTTCACCATTTGGTAAGCACTTTGTCCTTTGCATCACTAGCAAGGAATTGCTTCATGATGGAAACTTGTAGAGTTTTTCATGTCTTTGGGGCTTCGTCGTTGCCACGAAGGCTAGCCCACCATTGACGAGCTTATTTTTGTAAGTTCATAGTTACATGGTGTAGCTTGGAGGACTCCGTGAAGCCCTCGTCTCCAAAGGCCGCTTCAAACTCTTGGATGAACGCCAATACTTTGTCGGTAGCACCAAAGGTGCCATCATAGGTGAGAAAAGAGATAATCTTCCCTCCCTCTTTGAAATTCTTTAGTATTTGTGACCTTCGCCATGCAGGGTAAGATTTAGGATGTCCTCCCCTCTTGTATTCTCTAGGAGAATAACTATTGCTTTCGTCGGAAGAGGAGGAAGGTGAAGAAGAAGGAGAAGAGGGTGACCTCTTTCTTGTTCTTTTCTTCCTTTGTTTCCTCTCTTCCCTTTTTTGAAGTGATGAGGAGAAGGACTATGGGTTAACCGTTTCCCCTTGGGAGGAGTTGGCGATCGTTTAGTCCACCATGTTCGTGGAGCCACATCTTCAAGGGAACTTAAGGATTCATTACTTTCTTGTTCTTGGATTCCTCCTCTCGTATGGGAGAGAATATTTTGGGGATCTCATCAAGAGGCCTCCTAAGCTCTATTTCCTCTTGGAAAGGAAAGGAAATCCCATAAGCACGAAGTCATTGAGTAACTTCGGCTTGCAAAGCGGGGATGCCCATAGCTTGTTGCAACCTAGTGACAAGATAATTAACAAACATGGGGGCATCATCATTAGCACCTTTATGTGCAAAATCAAAGTGGTCAATGTTCATTCTAATCTCTTGCTTCTTGTCAGCCGTCTTAGTGTATACTTTGGCAATTCAAAACCTTAGTTGCTACTCCTCTTAGCCTTTGAAAATGGGCACTTAAGTATCTACACCCACGGCTTGAATTGGTTAATTATAGAGAGTAGTGGAATGAGTTTAGCATAGTGAAGTTGCTGAGGGATAGCTCCTTTTGGACTTCTTATGGCTCAATAATGGTAAATCCGTAGGCAAGTCTAAAAAGACTCCATTATTAAGACCAAAGCTTCCAAGGTGTGCACCATATTCCACATAGTGGGCTCAACAAAACCGATAATAGATCCCACTCCCACTTACCCTAATATAATTAACAAAATCAACCATTAATAGCCTACTTAAGGACCTCTCTTCTTAAGCAAGAAAAGAGAAACCAAATGCTTTGATACCAATGTAATGGAAATGGCCTATGAACTTTGAGAGTAGCGGAATTAGGAAATTAGATAAAGCACTTTTGTGAGATTACTTTGTGAGCATAGTGGGTGAACTTACTTGATGGTAGCAACATAAACATGGTACTTAGTTAGCTTGGCATGACCAATACTTTTGCAAGAGAGGGAGTTTAGAGAACATGACAATAGTTGTGGACCGGATTCATACGGAGCTAGTCCCCCCTCCAATAGGCATTTGTATTATAGTTTCTCCCATCAAGGGAGACTTGGTACAATACAATCTTTGTGTTCGTTGTGACCTAGGTGATGCAATGAAGATGGAAATCTTCATGCATCACAAACATAACATAAACTTTGTAGAAAGCATTAACTATCCCAAGCTTCAGTCCCAAGTCCTCAAACACCTTCGAAGGTGGAGAGAGAGAGCAGGGAATGAGGGTAGGGAAGAGGAAGAAGAAACATTCCATAGGAGAAATAAATATTTTCTCACTTATCATCACTCTTCTTGCTAGCATACATAATAGCATAGTAATGAAGATGGAGAAGATGGAAACCTTACGCATTGAAGCATGGCTCTTGGTTGGATTTGCATTCCATAGCCAAGAGTGTTGGTGTAGGCTCTCACTTCTCACAAGCTTGGAGAAGGAGGTGGACTTCCTCAACTTTCACCAAGTGAGAATCATCCACATGTTACCATATACATGTGGTAGTGATGTGTGTGAACACACTAGGACCGCCGAGGCATTTTTTCCGTCTTTAGGAGGTTTTTTCCCCCGTGCATTGTATATACGCCCATCACTCTAGGGCTATATATCTTTCCATTGCACACTAAGTAATACACTCTCTATTGTGTGCCTTGAGCTTCCTTCATCTTCTCCAAGCTGTGTGCGTTTCTCTGCAACCCTAATTCCAACAATTGGTATCAGAGCAGGTTGCATCCTCCCGGGCTTAGTTGCCAGCTGCTCCAGTACACGCCTGCTCACTTTCTCCGATTTCAGTGAGCTTTGGTGAGCGTTGGCACGTCGATAAATATTTTGGGGGAACTCGTAGAGCTTGGTCTGCTCAGATTTTTGATTTGTGCTCATTTCGGCCTCCGTTTTCACTACAGGAAGTAATGTACATGCTATTTTGTCATTTTGTGCAAAATTTTTGTCAGTGCCGTTTTTTGCATAACACGTGCCTTATAGTCTTCTACGGTTTGTGCTATATAGCACGTGTTGTTCCCGCTCCGTTTCTCCTATTTTCGGGCAGTTTTCACATCAGGTGCAACATTTACCATGGCTCACAACAACAACACAGATGTGTTCAAGATGTTTGTTGCTGAGGACAGGTTGGATGGGGACAACTACCGTATGTGGGCTTATATGATGCAACATGTTCTTGTGTCAAAGGGAGTCTGGAACATTGTGCAGGGCATTGATGTACATCCTGGTTCTGAGGATGTAGGCGATGTTGAGGATGTTGCAGGTCTTGCTGCAAGGATTGCTGTTGTAAGAGTTGTTTTGCCTACGGTAGAACAAGCTCGTTAGGATGTAAAGGATGCGCAGGCTCATGCATTGATTGCGTTGTCTGTGAAGCGCACCATTGTTCCTCACATCCGTTCAGCAAAATCTGCAAAACAGGCTTGGGATATTCTAGCAGGTCTTTATGCAAGCCGCAATGAGGCTAAAATTGCTTTGCTGCGTAAAGAGCTGGAGTAGAAGATTATGCATGAGGAAGATGATATGGACACTTTCCTTGCTAGTGTCAAGGATATCAATGAGCAACTTATTTCTGCAGGTGAAGTCATTTCAGACAGTTCCCTTGTGCAGAGTGTTCTTGATGCCTTACCAGATTCCTACCGGACTTTTGCTAGTACTTGGAGACTGATGACCCAAGGAAATCCTGAAGTTGTCAAGTTTGATGCATTATGCACATTGCTGTTGCAAGAGTCGCTTTCTAGAAAAAACAGGACTAGGCAGCATGCAGTTGAACAGGCTTTTAATGCTTCTCAAATAACGGGTGGTAACAGTAATGCAGCCACTTCTTATGGTTCTGCTACGAGTGGCAAAATTTTTGTTCCTAATGCTTCTGCTGGCAGCAATTCGTCTAGAAATTCTGGTGATAAGGGCAAAAAGAAAATGCCTTGCCATTATTGTAAAGCTAATGATCACTTGATCAAGTCGTGTCCTAAGTTGAAGGCCAAAGAGGCTAAGAAGAAAGAGGGTGGTTCCACTGCAAATGCTGGTTTTACTACAAATGCAGCCATTGTTGAGTCTTCTGTGAAAGGAGACTGTAATACTGATGTTGATGCAGAATGGGCTTTTAGCGCAGAGTGCACTTACAATCTTGCTGTCCATGATGCATGCTTGTCAGTTACTGTAGATTCGCATGTGTGGTATTTCGACAATGGTGCTACAAAGCACATTACCTCACATCGTGAATTGTTTACCTCTCTCGAGTTTGTCCCTCATGGGAATTCAGTCACTTGTGCCAACAATGCCTCTTATACAGTTCAGGGAGTTGGAAAGATTGTGCTTACTACTGCTAATGGCAGTTCTTCACACTTGTTGATGCACTTTATGTACCTGAGATCAAGAAGAATCTCTTGTCTGTATCCGCACTTGCTATACTTGGACTTGTAGTCAAATTTGTGGATGACATATGTACAGTTCATGATCTCAGTTTTGGTGATGAAATTGTTGCATCTGGCCTTTTGTGTCGTGGGCTGTATAAGCTCACTTTGTATGACAAGTGTGGAGAAAATTTTACAAATGTTGTTGCAGATTCAAGGGCTATTTTAGATGCAAAACTTTGGCACGCACATTTTGGTCATCTGAATTTTGCCAGTTTGCTGCGTTTGCAGAAATCTGATATGGTTGCTTCTTTGCCGCCTCTTGAAGCACCTGCCAAACTTTTTTGTGAAGGCTGTATTTTGGGTAAGATGCAGCGTTCTAAATTTCCAAAGGATGGTTCAGTTCGGGCCACATGCAGGTTGCAGCTTGTGCATAGTGATGTTTGTGGGCCCATGCAAACTCCGTCCTTTGGCAATTACCTGTACTTTGTGACTTTCATTGATGATTACTCCAGGCATGCATGGGTATTTCCGCTTAAAGCGAAGTCCGAAGTTTTTATGTGCTTCAAACAATTTCTGGCTATGGCTGAAAATGTCTCGAAATGTACTATGGGCACCCTCCGTTCCGATCGAGGGGGGGGAGTATATGTCTCATGAATTTAATGCATTTCTGGCTAGTCGTGGGATAAAACACCAATGTACAGTGCCTTATACACCTCAACAAAATGGTGTTGATGAGAGGAAAAACATGTCACTGACAGAAATGGAACGATGTATGGTCAAAAGTCAAGCTTTGCCGCATTCTTTTTGGCTTGAGGCCATCATGTGTGCCACTTATGTACCTAACAGGTGTCCTACAAAAGCTTTGCAGTCTATTACTCCATATGAAGCATGGCATGATAGAAAGCCTTCTATTGAGCACATGCGTGTTTTTGGTTGTTTGACATATGCTTTGGTGCCACAAACATAGTGCAAAAAATTGGATGATAAGACTGTCAAATGTATTTTTTTTTGTTATAGTGTTGAAAGCAAAGGTTATAGGTTGTATCATCCGCAAACAAAATATATTTTGGTTTCACGGGATGTAGTGTTTGTGGAAGATTCTATTGAGCCCTTGGTGTCATGTACTAGAGACAGTAATGTAAGCTCATAGGACATTTATGACACTTTGTTGCCTCTTTTCAGTGGTGGAAATACAAATGTAATTTTCAATGAGGCACATGTATAGCCTATGGGGGTTTCTGAAAATGTTATAGATCAGTCTATTACTGATGCAGATGTACATGATGTACTTGATGAGGAAAGGGCTGAAAATGAGCAGCATGCTAGAGGTATGCCAAAATGGATGTTGCACACTTTGCGTGACAGTAAATTGGATAAACCTTTGTCTAGTCGTACTCGTTCAGGCTCTCGCCATGCATCTTATGCATCAGATTGTTATGATTTGGTTGTGTCTAGCTTACATGATGTTGAGGAGCCTCTGTCTTTTGATGAAGCACAGAATTCAAAAAATTGGATGGCTGCCATGCAATGAGAATATGATGCACTTATAGAAAATGACACATGGACTTTATGTGATTTGCCTCCTGGCAAAAAGGCCATTGGTACGAAGTGGGTTTACAAGTTGAAACGCAAGCCGGATGGTGAGATCGATCACCATAAGGCTCGATTTGTTGCAAAGGGTTATGCACAGCAAAAAAGCATAGATTATGAAGAGACTTTTGCTCCCACTTGTCGTATCACTACTGTGCGTTTTCTATGTGCATTGGCAGCTCATTTTGGTTGGGATGTACATCAATCAAACATTGTTACTGCTTTCTTGAATGGTGACATATTTGAGGAAGTTTATGTAACGCAGCCTCGCGGTTTTGTCATAAAAGGACAAGAGGACAAAGTGTGCAAATGTAAGAAGGCTTTGTATGGGTTGAAGCAATCTCCTCGTGCTTGGTATGAGAAAGCTGACACATGTGCAACACGAGGCCAGATATTCAGTTTGCAGTCTCACAGGTCAGCAAATTTATGCATAGCCCAGGGTTAAGCATTGGCAGGCTGTCAAGAGGATTTTCCGCTACCTTAGTGGCACTTTACATCTTGGCTTGTTTTATCCCAAGGGGGGATCATTGCCGCCAGACTTACATGCTTTTTCGGACTCAGATTGGGCTGGTTGTTTTGACACACGAGTGTCCACAAGTGGTTTTTTTTTCATGCTTGGCAGTTCATGTATATCATGGTTGAGTAAGAAGCAACATACTGTGGCCACTTTGAGTTGTGAGCCTGAGTACAGGGCAGTCTTCACATCTACAGTTGAGTGTGTATGGCTCAAACGCCTTATGGCTGATTTGGGTGTTGGATAGGATACTGCCAACACTATCTACACTGACAGTCAGAGCGCATTGGCAGTTGCGAGGAACCCACTTTTTCATGCTCGCACAAAGCACATTGAGGTGCATTACCACTATGTCAAGGAGAGGCTCTCAGCAGGAGAGATCAGCTTGGCTTATGTGCCAACACAGGACAACCTTGCAGATCTTTTCACAAAGGCATTGTCTCGTGAGAAGCTTGAAGCTTTCCGCAAAGCTGTGGGCTTACTCCCCTTTGTGGACTGATCATGTCCTTAGGGCATGGCACTTACCTTTACTCATGTGCCAGCTCTCGTTCACCACATCACTCCAGGGGGGATTTGTTACCATATACATGTGGTAGTGATGTGTGTGAACACACTAGGATTGCCGGGGCATTTTTTCCTTCTTTAGGAGGTTTTTTCCCCCGTGCATTGTATATACGCCCATCACTCTAGGGCTATCTATCTTTCCATTGCACACTAAGTAATACACTCTCTATTGTGTGCCTTGAGCTTCCTTCGTCTTCTCCAAGTTGTGTGCGTTTCTCTGCAACCCTAATTCGAGCACCACAAAATGAGTGTGTGTGTGTGTGTGTGTGTGTGTGTGTGTGTGTGTGTGTGTGTGTGTGTGTGTGTGTGTGTGTGTGTGGTGTATACCCACCCAACACCCCCCTTGCTTGCTTGGGGCGAGTCCTAGCCTTTCCACATGCTTCAAGCTCATTGGACCCTCTCCCCCTAGCCAATCACATGCAACATGCATTTCAAGTACATGGGTAGTCTTTGGACAAGTGTCCTCCTTACCCCTTAGAGAGAGAGAGCTTGAAAATATCTAGATATTTGTTGGATGGAGCTAGAAGCTCATTGGACCCCTCTTTAGCCCAACCAATATCATTCAAGCACACCATGTGGCTAAACATAGGGAGAGTCTGACATGTGTCCCTTGTGCCCCTTTAGAAAAGGGGTGCCCTTTGGGTGAGTGGAAGGTTAAGTCAAATATTTCCCTAAATTGGGACTTTTTCCCTCCTTTGTAGGGTCTCTTTTTCACTCAAGCACCTTACCTCCCATGCATGGGAAGCTTCTCAAGCACCTTCCTCATTAAATTTGTAGGGTCTCTTTTTGAATCAAGCACCTTATCCCCCCATGCATGGGAAGCTTCTCAAGCACCTTCCTCATTAAGTTTGTAGGGTCTCTTTTTGACTCAAGCACCTTACCTCCCATGCATGGGAAGCTTCTCAAGCACCTTCCTCATTAACTGTGACAAGCCCCTCAAGTACCTTAGTCATCAAGCATGACAAGCACCTCAAGCACCTTAGTCATCAACCAGGACAAGCACCTCAAGAACCTTAGTCACATCAAGCACGACAAGCACCTCAAGCACCTTAGTCATCAAGCACGACAAGCACCTCAAGCACCTTAGTCATCAAGCACAACAAGCACCTCAAGCTTAGGTCGGGTTCCTACCTCAAGCTCAGCCCTAACTTGCCTAAGGTCAAAGGACTTTTAACACTAACTATTGGAGGTTTTTAATGAAGCTAACCCTAAGGTCTTTTAAGCTCCATTAGATGCAGGTTGCTCTTTGATAGACTACCTCCTTTTGGACCCGTATTGAGATGTAACCATCTCTCCTCTTGGTCCCCTGTTGAGATAAGTCTAGAAGCACTTATTGCACATTGCTCTTTGGTAGACCGTCTCCTTTTGGACCCCTATTGAGATGCAACCATCTCTCCTTTTGGTCCCCTGTTGAGATCGGTCTAGAAGCACATGTCTCTATTCTAACTCTTGCTCCTGTTTATTCTCCCACATTAAACGATCAGTTTAATATGAAAAAAATCATTTGGGCTAGCTAGTTAGATATTAGATGTTATGACAAGTATCACAAAGTGTTAAGAAATAGGAGTGAAAAACAACATTGTGGTAGAAATCTACTTTCAGTTTTCACATGGATTCTCTCATTAAGCACATTGAACTCCTCAAACAAGGCAGCTTGAATAATTTGATCTTGTTTTAGTTACTTGATATTCTCTAGCATGTCCATGTTAAGAAGTGCTTGCAAGAATGAAAATAAATAAAATATTAGAATCTGAGATGTTTTCTCATCTAAAAACGATCTGTGTGTGTGTGTGTGTGTGTGTGTGTGTGTGTGAGAGAGAGAGAGAGAGAGAGAGAGAGAGAGAGAGAGAGAGAGAGATCCCAAGCTGTACGAGATTTTGCTCCTTCTTCTTCTTCAATGATTGGATGTGGTGGACATTGTTGAATAATGGTTGTATCCTAGATACACCACTTGACTATTCTAAAGAAGTTGTGGAATGGTGGATTGCATTCTAGATCCAACACTTGGACATTCTAAACAAGTGAAAAAACTATGGGTGAATCCTAAATAAACCATGGGCCAATGTAAACAAGTTCTAAAATGGTGGGATCCTAGAACTACCACATATCCATTTAAAACACGTTCTTGAGGATGGGTGAATCTTAGATCTACCAAATGTAAATTCTAAACAAGATGTGCAAGGTGGGTGCATTTTAGATCCACCACTTGGCCATTTTATCAAGTTTTAGAAGGCAATGTGCTTCTTGGATCCATCACTTGGAGATTCTAGCAATATACATCTCCGATCCACCACTTTACATTCTAAACAAGTAGTATAATGGTGGATGTAATTTATATCCACAACTTGGCTTTTCTAAGCAAGAAAGAGAAGGATGGATGAAATATAGATCCACCACATGGCCTTTTTAAATTAGTTTTAGAGGATGGAAGCATCCTAGCTCTAGGACTTGGCCAATCTTAAATTTTTGTGCAATGATTGGTGTATCTTAAATCCACCACCTTGTCAAAGTGTGTAAGATGGGTAGACCCTAAATCCACCACTAGGACACTCTAAACAAGTGTTGAAAGGTAGGTGCATGTGGAGGTCAGGGATCTCGTGAGGTGAGTGCAAGAGAGGAAAGGAGAAGGGGATGAAGGAGAAGCTACACAGAGGGAGTTGGGTCAATGGAGTGGAAAGTGAGAGAGTGGTCAACTCTCTCACTTTCTCTCCCTATATTCATTAGGTAAAGAAGTGAGTAAGGGTGGTTTCCCACGGCCACCTCCTACACCCCAACAACCTCCCACTTGAAGGTCATGGTGGCCAATAGTGACATCAGTATAGTTAGTCTATACAAAGTTGATGAAGCATTGCCTAGGATTCATCCTACACCCATAAGATCTATGCAATGTGTAAATCGCTTCGAGGCTAGGCTCTTAGTGAGAGCATCTGCGGGGTCGTCGTCAGTGTGAACCTTGACAAGATCGATTCGCTTGTCAGCCAATGCATCTCGTATGACATGGTATCTGACCTCTATGTGTTTTGACTTTGAGTGAAATACCGGATTCTTTGCCAGAGCAGTGGCACTCTGTTTAACACAATGTAGTACTGGAACCTTGTGAATGCCCAAATCTCCCACTAGACGAGCTAACCATATGGCTTCCTTGCTTGCGTCAGATGCAACAACATATTCTGCCTCATTGGTAGATGATGATGTGTAGGCTTGGAGACACGATCTCCAAGAGATAGTTGCTCCAGCAAACATGAACACATAGCCAGATGTGGATCTTCTACGATCCACGCAACCCACATAATCCGCATCCGTGTAACCTACAATAGATGCATCACTGTTTCTGAAGCGTAAACACTTGCTAGCTGTACCTTTCAAATATCTGAGGATTTTCTTTACTGCTTCCCAATGCTTCTTGTCAGGGTTTTCCATGTACTTACTAACCACTCTCACTGCATGTGCAATGTCTGGTCTTGTGGCTACCATAGCGTACATCAAACTATCAACTGCTGAAGAATATGGCACTTTCACCATTTCCTCCTTCTCAGCCACTATTTTAGGAGAATCTTCCCTGCTAAGTTTGGAGTACGCTTTCATTAGGGTACTCAGTGACTTCCCCCCCTGCATACTAAAACGTTGCAAGACTTTGTGGATGTACTTTTCTTGAGATAATTCAAGAATTCCACGTTTCATGTCTCTCTTGATGTGCATACCAAGAAAGTGATTGGCATCTCCCAGATCCTTCATGGAAAACTGAGTGCTTAGCATCTTTTTCAGCTGATTGATCTCATCAATTAATTTTCCTACGATAAGCATATCTTGTTCTTGGGTATCGCCACTATCGAGAATAGCCAGTCACTACTTGCTACCTCTGTTACAAATCCCTCAATAGGTTATCAATTTCCTCCTTAACCTTTTTGACACAATTGGGACTCATTTTGTATCGTTGTATCATAACTGGTCTCGCATGCTGGCACACCTCTAGATCGATGCCTTTCAAATCTAAGTGCTCCTAAGAAAACACATCTTTGTATTTTTGAAATAATTGCTATGCTTTTTCTTTAATCTCCGATTTCATATGCTTGTTGATTTTGACCATTTTGGGGGTTCTCCTTTGAGCCGAGATTCCACTCCTCTATTTCTTGGTCATCTGGTGTTGACCCATGGGTCAACAATACGACTCAACAAAGCCTTATTTTTTTAGATTTATGAAATGATGTGGATTATGGTTATAAACATCATTTGTAATCAGTAGATATTCTAGTTGTAGAAGCCGGGGTGCAATGGCATTTCCAAATTGTAAATACAGAGCCATTTCACCCATCAAACTATATTTTAAGTTTAACCTATGGTAGCCCTATTATATAAGGAATCCATGTCATTTTGTAAAGAGAACTTTTAACATAATCAAGTTCTAAGTTGTTGTCGACTTGTGTGTGTGTGTGTGTGTGTGTGTGTGTGTGTGTGTGTGTGTGTGTGTGTGTGTGTGTGTGTGTGTGAGAGAGAGAGAGAGAGAGAGAGAGAGAGAGAGAGAGAGAGCATGAGATTCATCCTGATGCAACTCCCGGCTCGCTCATCACATTGGAGATTTGGTTGCACCATTGTGTTAGGCTCAGTGAGAGCTACATAACAACACCAAGCATTCCATGCACAATGGAGCGAGCGTGCTAACGCATCTACAAGCTATTTGTGGTCATAAGTGTATCAAGCAATGTCTATTTTCTGCTTGCAAGTAGTCATTAGAATCGTGGCGACATCAGCTACGCATAGATACTCATAGACTTAATTTTCAAACACTTTTGAAATTCGGATCTGTCTCATATGTGTTTTTCGTAGATGGGTTTGGAGTGAGGATTTTGAGTGTAGAGTCTTTGAAATAGGTGTATCCTAGTGAGGGGATGGTGTTCCTTAGGTTTCGTACGATTCTGGTATGATTTGGTGAGTTTCCTTCCGTTTGTGTGTATGTACATTGGGTGGTGTAGTTGAGAGCAATGAGATTCTTGATTGTGGTTTAGTTGGCCTTCCAGAGTGTTGCATGTGTGGGATGGTCTCAACTTGACAAGCTAAACAGATTGCCCCTGTGCGCCTATCGTGTCATCTATGTCCTCGATTGACATTATGTTTATCTAGGTAGTGTTGCATGCACTTCATAGGTGGTGTGATTCGCTCCCGCAATCATGGTCGTCATCATTGATTGTCCATGTGTACGGTAGTCAGAAGGTGCCAGCAATGCCCATCAATCATTTCCGAGATTGAAATCCAAAAAGTAAGCTTGGAAAGACAAATATGAGTCCAAATCAAGACAAACCTTGCCAAACGACTATGAATAGAGAATTCAAGCTAAGGGTTGTTCTTTTTAAAGGGATAGAAGTCTAACCCCCCGCCAAAGATGCAGGTTTTTCCAATTTGAAGCCATGATAGCCATCCACATACCCTGTACATCATGTATATGAGCTTTGGGGACAAATGGATAATGATAGCTCATAGATGGTCATCTATCATGAATGATGTTGGATACATCCCTTTTGAAGCAAGTTACTAACTTGGGAAATTAATCGGGGTTTGTCAGGCTTTAATTAAGCCATGTACCAAGTAGAAGTAGTAAAATGATTTACAAAGCACACAAAAGCTGACAGTGGCAAATGCAACTTTGATAACCTTGATGCAGGAACAAAGGAGTCACCAACAAAGAAGAGAAGACATGAATGGTAGACAAACCAACCTTTGAGAGATTACATATCTTGTCCTTGATGAGACAGATCGAATGTTGGACATGGGTTTTTAACCTCAAATCAAAAAATTATCTCCCAGATTCGGCTTGACAGACAGACTTAGTATTGGAGTGCAACTTGGCCTAAAGAAGTTGAAGGTTTATCCAAAAAAATTCTATAGAATCCTTACAAAGTTGTCATTGGCTCACAAGATCTGAAAACCAATCATTCAATTCTACAGATTGTAGAAGTTGTTTTTGATAATGCGAAATACTCAAAATTGACAGATTTACTGGAGCGAGGTGATGGATGGAGCTTTATCTATCCATGATGATAAGATTCAAGATGAACGAGATTGGGTTCTTTCTGAATTTAGATCTGGCAATAGCCCTATAATGATAGCAATAGAGGTTGCAGCTCGGGACTTGCATGTGAAGGACATAAAGTTCATCATCAATCAAGATTTTCATGGGTCATAGTTCTTGTTGTGGTTTGACAAACGTACAATCAGTGGAACACAAAAGAAAAAACGACAACAAAGATCACATCGACATTGACAATCAGGTCATGTCAGGGATGACATGAATTTGGAGGGGGGAGTGTTGACCCATGGGTCACCATCACGACATAACTCAACAAAGCTTTATTTTCTGAGAGTTGTGAAATGATGTGGATTATGGTTATAAACATCATTTGTAATGAGTAGTTATTCTAGTTGCAAAAGCCGGGGTGCAATGGCTTTTCTAGATTGTAAATACAGAGCCATTTCACCCATCAAACTCTATTTTAGGTTTAACCTATGGTAGCCTTAGTATATAAGGTATCTAGGTCATTTTGTAAAGAGAACTTTTATCATAATCAAGTTTTAAGCTGTCGTTGACAATGTGTGAGAGAGAAAGAGAGAGAGCATGAGATTCATCCTGATGCAACTCTCGGCTCGTTCATCACATTGGAGATTCGACTACACCATTGTGCTAGGCTCGGTTAGAGCTACGCGACAACACCAAGCGTTCCACGTGGAATGGAGCAAGTGTGCTAGCGCATCTATGAGCTATTTGTGGTCGTAAGTGTAACAAACGATGTCTATTTTTTGCTTGAAAGTAGTCATTAGAATTGTGGCGACATAAGCTACACATAGATACTCATAGATTTTAGTTTTGAGCACTTCTTAAATTCAGATTTGTCTTCATACACGTTTTTTGCATATGGGTTTGGAGTAAGTATTTTGAGTGTAGAGGCTTTGGGACATGTGTATCCTAGTGAGGGGATGATGTTCCTTAAGTTTCGTACAATTCTGGTATGATTTGGTGAGTTTCATTCCGTTTGTGTGTATGTAGGTTGGGTGATGTAGTTTGAGAGCAGTGAGATTCTTGATTGTGGTTTAGTTGTCCTTCAAGAGTGTTGTATGTGTGGGATGGTCTCAATCTGATAAGCTAAAGAGATTGCCTTCGTGCGCCTATCATGTCATACCCAAACGCATAAACTACATAATGCTCTAGAGTGTAGGCAAAGCATTTATGCATAGAAATTATTGCAAGTTGTTGCAAAAAATAAAACATTTAGAATTTCAAAATTTTGATATCATTAACTTATCTAGAATTTTGAGAAACCTTGGGGTAGACTCTTAGATCATATAGATCTGAGTTGAGTGTGAGAGATACGGCAAAAGCAACATTTTGTGGCTCCAAAGTATAGAATAAATATGTTGTTATACCTGTTGCAATTTCGAATAGAATTTCAAAAAATACACATCGCCATCATTTCTAGAACGTGCCCAAAACCCCAACTTAGACTCCTGGATCATATCCATCCGACTTCGTATGTCGGAGATATGTCAAAAAACAATGTTCCAGAGCTTAAAACACCGTTTTCAGAGCCTGAAAATGGCAAAAACAAGCTGCAAAAAATTATGTTCCTACTTTTTCTCTACTCTCAGTGATGCAATGTCGCTGCACTCTATTACCATCTCAAGGGAACGTCAATGCAGAAGATGTATGATGTGGGCGTATGTGTGCGGTGAATGTAGAGTGATAGATTATGTGTGGGTGGAGTACTCACTACTAAATGGGTGAGACCCCTTATTTTTTTATGTAGAAAGAATAAGTTCAGTGTTTAGTGAAGTTAGTGAATGGTCAGACACCGGATGTCTGACCTCGAGGCAAGGCACATGCCACCTTTATCCCAACAAGGCACATGTTACAATTAATGTGTTTTTTGATCATGGATAATCCAACTAAGATATTCTGCTCATAAGTTGCATTTTTTGAGTGTGGATTATGATGCACAAAGTACGTGTTCATGTATGATTGTGTGGGTCACTTCTGACAATTTTACAAACGGATTTGTGTGATTTAGAGATATGTGCAATTTGGATACATGTAAGCTAGTTACAACTCATAGGCTGTAGATTCCTTGTGCAAAAGTGAGCTCATTATGCCATAGCTTTGGCGGTTGATGTATGCCCACATGTGGATTGTTGTTGACACACTTAGTGTCAGGTTTATGGTTTATGCGCTTTGTTACATCCAGCAATTTGTTTTGCTTCTCTCCATCGTGTTTGGAAAGTGTTTTGACCATGGTTTTGACATGATGTATAGCACCTACAGATGAGAGATCGAGTCTCTAATTTGTGTATAGCCTGGTTGGCTTCACAGGTATTTTGTATGCCATATTATTAGTGAGATCTTTTGAGATTTTTCTCAGATTATAGGGGAAACTCTCCACATTTTTTCCCAATTTCCCGGCATTGTTTGTGTGCATCTGCAGTTTACTCTCTGATAGTTTAGTGATTGAGTGTGACTCTAGTTTGAGAGCGATTGAGTTTGACACTCACTTTTGACAAGTTTTTGTCAGTTTTGAAGATAGATTGGTGTTCATGTATCCACTCTTGTAGGAGTGAGATTTGTATATGCTTGTAGTGGCTACAGATTACAGGTAGTCAGAGATTTTGGTCCTATAGGTTGTAGGTACAATTTCTACAGAGTTTTTAGATTTATCTTACTAGGATACCGCTTGCATTTGCATTATCTTATTGTGCTTTCTTATGCCTGGTTTTTGCTTGGTGTTTCTATACATCTCTTGGTAGACCTACATTGAACTACAAGTTGCATGTGTGAGCATGGGTTTGATGTGTTGATAATAATTATAGTGGTCGAGGTTATCTCACACTTTTGCATCTTTGATGTGGTTTATGGCTAAGATTTTTCTCAATTTACAAGGAAGACTTTAATAGATTTTTCCCATAATTTCTTGCCATACATTTTTTTAATGCATATGTGGATTTTGGTTTCTTGACATCTATATATAACAGATATGTGTGATGTTTCAGAGCTCTTGTTCATGCCAATAATTACGTTGTTGGCATCCTGGTCACACAGAGGATATTAGGCATCATTGCTTTTGGCATATGAGGCAGTGCCATCGATGCATGCAAGATGCAAAGGCGTTTTGACACATGCTGCACATGCCAGTGATGGTGATGTCATGTTTACCTCTAGAGTTCCTCATGTTTATATGTATGACACATGTGACATTTCTTTCCATTGGTTGCTAGATGAGGATGCAGTCTTCTACATCACACCATGTGTGAGTGCTTGAGCACTTTCTCTAGTGCGAGTCTTGGCCGAGTGCACTTGGTCAATGGTTCGGCATTTGACATTGCAGGAGCAAGAAATGTATGTATGCCATTGACTAGTGTTGCATCATATACACTTTGAGATGCGCATTATGTTCTTCGGCTAAAACATAGTTTGATCTTAGTGAGAGAATTAGAAAATTGTGGATGTTAGATAATGCTTAGAGAGTAGCCTTTCTAGATGCATTGTGGATTGCTAGTGATTGCGTGGGTAAGATTCAAGTGTCTTGGTTACCCTATGCATGTATTTGAGTTATGAGATGGCTCGATCTCAATTGTGTTGCAGACATGTGAGCGAGAGATGAGATGAGTCGCTTTTGCACATCTCCAGATTGTTGTGCACGACATGCCTATCACTACAAATTTAGAGCGGACATGCTTTGGCGAGACATAGTAGGTTTACTCTCTTAGGACAAAGATGCCTCCTACTATGGAGATGGATTTTTTTTATATGCTCGTCTAGAAATTTATATGATTATGTTAGAACATGTGGATCTAGTCCCCATGGATGAGAGGGAGATGGTTCTCAAGAGTCAAAGTCAACACATCCATACCTGATTGGTCCTAATGGCGATGATGCATTTGATGCAGATAGTATTAAGGTGGTTAAGATAGCTAGGGTTGCACAACTTTTGTCAGTCTTTGGGAGTCTCACATACGACATTCTAGTATCGAGTCCCGAGATAACAACTATAGTGGGAGAATTTGCAGTTAGGGTTGTCAGTTGAGCGACACACTAGCATGATGCATCGTGGAGCTATGCAGGTCATTATAGGATACTTGTAGGATATGCACATACATTCTAGCAGAGATATGCACTTTGCACATCGCCATAGCTAAAATGGTGGCATCCATGTACTTTGAGAGAGCCAGTGGGTGTAGGTTGAGAAGGTGTCCCACCTATCATTGTATATTCTACTAGGTCCTATAATGGATCCACTTACTTTTTCCTTATTCTTTGTACATATACAAAAATAAGGAGCCCTCTCAAACTTTTGATTAAGAAGTTAGCTCCACCCACCACAGAGAGTCTCCTTCTTCTCCTTCCTCTCTATCACACCACACATCCACACACGTGCTCTTTCATGATTATTTAGTGAAATTAAAAGCAAGATTTATAGGTCATGCTCTTTTTTAAGGTAGGTTATGAGGTGAATATTGGAGGCAAATTTTGAAAAATCTTTGTAAAATTAGGGTATTTGTGATGAGTTGTAAGTGAATTTTTTGAAAAAAGTCACTGCAATTTTGTCAAAATTTTCATAAATGGTTTGCAACTACTTAGCAAGTATAGAATTTGCCTAACTTTGATGGTTTGTGAATGAAAATACACTCATGTTAATAAGAACTTAGAGTTTGAAGCTTAATTGTTGAGAATGCTGACAAAGAGCGAATTTTTGGCATTTCAAAACCTATTTTCCTAACATGATGAAGTTCTTGTGCAAAAATTAAGGTCTATATTATAAATACAGGTGGGGCCCATCAAACAAGCATTTTTCAAGGTCTCAAACTCACTTGTATCTTGCATATCAAGCTCACTTTAAATATTTTGCACTACAAAATTTATTGCAAACCATCCTTATAAAAAACTCATAAAAGTGTGCTTAAAGTTTTCCCAAATGCATCCAAATGAAGTATTCGGACACATATAAATAGTACGAATAAAAAGGTTAAATTTTAAACTCAATTTTGAGGCTAACCTCTAATGATTTAAAGATGAGAATTTCAACATGCACAATTTTGAGAAGTTGATCTTGTTTACCAAATGTACCTTAGTTAAACAGCAAGTACTAATGTTGCATGAAAGACGTGCTTTACATTGTCAAGAATTGAATACACAAAAGTCGTGTATCGATCCCACACAACTTTCCCTATTTAATTATTGTCAAAAAAGATTTTATTTTGCATGAAACTTGCAAAAATGTGAAGCACAAACATAAGTAGCTAGCATGGATTATTGCATATATCTTGTTCATTTATTTGCTATAATTGAGTGACACATTTTAAAGAAATATTTGTTGTTGTTTTGTGCAAGTGGCTTTCATGAGTGTAATTCCATAAGATTGTGTTAGAAAATAAAGATTTATAATTTACTGGCTATAATCGAGTGACATTTTTAAAAAGTATGTGTTGCAATTTTGTGCAAGTGGCTTTTATGAGTGTAATTCAATAAGATTTTGCGTTAAAAAATAAAGAATTATAATTTATTTGCTATAATTGAGCGACACGTTTGAAAGAAATATTTGTTGTTTTGAGCAAGTGGCTTTCATGAGTGTAATTCCATAAGATTTTGTGTTAAAAAATTTAAAGAAATATAATTTTTATAAATACTTTTGTTAACATATTTTAAGCTTAACAAAGATTTTTTTGATATAAAATTTCCACATTTTTTAAAGAGCAAAACACTAGTGTCCTTTTCAATTACAAAGTAGTGTAAAAGTGAAACGCTTTTAAAGGGCATAGGGGGAATCCTCTAAGAACATCATTTTGTTGGTTGGATCTAAATTAAAAGTTATATCTAGGTAGTGGGAAGTAGAGGTGGTAGATAGGTTTAGTGCTTGATAGTCCACACACATACGGTATGTACCATCTTTCTTTTGCACTAAAAGGACTAGAGAACAAAAGGGAGAGGAACTAGGCCTCAACATCCCTTTGTCTACCAATTCCTGTACTTGCCTCATGATCTCCTCTTGTTGAGCTTGTGAGACTCGATAAGGAGGCTTGTTAGGTGGTGAGCTCCCTGGAAGGAGCTCAATGCGATGGTCATCATCCCCTCGTTTTGGAGGTAAGTCCATAGGGAAATCATCGATGAACACATCTTCGAATCCTTTTAGAAAATTAGACAAGTCTAACTCTTCTTGATTCCTACCATTTACATTTGATGAAACATTACGATCTTTTAGAGACTCTTTGATAAAAATGATGTATGCAGAAACTGAGCTCTTCGTTGACTTATCAAAAGCAAGAGGATTTACAAATGGAATAGTGCAACCACGCTCACTAGCATCTATATACATGTTCTTTCCCCTGTAGGTGAAGTAGATTCTCCTTTCAATATGTATGCTACTATAATGCTAGTGTGATATGCTCATGCTGAAGTTATTTTTTGTTTAACTAGGCAATGGAGAAGTCTCTAGAGGTGGAAAGCACAAGCCATGATCGTAGTCAAGGAAACCATGTACCTTGTGCCAAAATACTCATCGTACAAATAGTGACCCTACTAGAAAAGAGCAAAATTGAGAGGTTCCACCAATTAAGGGTAGGAGTCCAAGGCCATGATGACACGTGACTGCAAATGACTGGCAAATGATTCATTGCCACATAAGCTCCATATAGGCGAGAGAGGTTACATATGGTTCCAACCAAATGACTGACTACCACATAAGCTACACATGAACTGAAGACCTGTTACTCAAGAGGGAACTAGGATAAAGGTAGTCACTATACGGTCATTCTGTAAATCATAATGTGGCTTCGTACGGGAAAATATGGTGTATATCAAATTATATCTTGCGGTCTAGATAAATACGGTGTGTTGTTTTAAAAAACTCTTTAGGGGCATTTGTACATAACACAAGAACTTCCAAGACTAGGACCAATCTGCCACACTAGGGTGATTTCATTCGAGACTCTTAAAGCAGATGGAACAAATTTGATCACTTGAACATCTGTGTTTGTAAGAACCACACATGATCTCTTATGAGACACAAACATTATCAAGTTGCTTATGGGCTCTATTAAAATGCTAAGGAATGATCCTGAGACAACTTCAACACCGTTGCTTATGAAACCATATAGAACACATTAAAGCAAGCAAATGTGTATATCATGTTCCTACCTAATTTACCCATAACATACATTGTTTCATGAAGAGAAAGTATTTGGCTAATGTAGTGACCAGCGGCACTGGTCTCGGGCTTGTTCGCTTGATCATGGTGTGTTGTCAAATGTAGAAATCAGATCTTATTTGTTTCCAGTTGGTAATCATACATCATATATCTCACTCTTTACTATAAGTGAAGCTTCTTCAAGAAAGGCCCGTTCCATGAGATCGAAACATGGATAAACATTGAAAAAAAATTCATATGTCATCATTTCCCAACACATCATGATAATGAGGATGATGAGCGCTGTGCTCTCGGCTAATGTTTCAATGGACAATTTTTTGGTAAATGTGAGACACAGGGAAATAGCATACAACTCTCCGCCCATCCAACACCTAGCCCTTGCTATCATAGGTCCCCTTGCCTTGCTATGTGGGGGCTAATGCCTGTTCCAGACAGGTTCCGAACGTACAAAGGGTATAAAATATCCCCAATTACGTAGTGTGTGTGTGTGTGTGTGTGTGTGTGTGAATTAAAGTGGTTGGCAAAAAAATACTTATATTCCCCCTTGTTTCAATCAAAATCTTTACATGTATCTCTTGGACTGGACCCTGGTTCTAATGTACATCCATAAAATGGCATCAGCATTTGGACCTATGCCTGTCGCAGAAGGCCTCAATTCGATCCCAAGCTTCATTAAGCAGTGAGGGTGGTGCTGCAAAGATCATACGCATCCAATTTGGAGTTCCAAATGCAGAGCCTGTCAAACATAACTAGTGGGTTCAGAATCCCTTTCTTATTAGAAATAATAATGCCAACATGTCAGCTTGTTGATGATAAGTACCTGGCAGCACAATAACTGATTCTTCTGTTGCAAGAGCAGATGCAAACCCGATGTCATCGCGTAACTCAATAAATACTGACATGTTGATTTTTACCTGTCAGAAACATAAAACATGGAGATCAATCGGCCATCGATGTGAAACACTCTGCAAGAATTGCTACCAAAAAGCGGCTTGCAATTACATAGCACAGTCCTTGAAAACATGGAAGGCAAGTGGCTCACTGGCTTGTGATCGATAATGGTGTGCTCATAATAGACATCACGGTCCATGACAATGTTGCAGGTGGGTTATCTAAAACACCACGCTACGTTAAATCAAGTTTGTCGATGACAATTGAGTTCCTCCTTTTTTTTCCCATATCAATTTGGAACAAAATGAGAGCAGCTAATTTGACCTGCCAATGTTCGTGTCTACTTGGACCAAAAAAATTTCTAGGATGCCACAAGCTAGGTTTAAGTCATTTTCTACGAGTATGTCAACAACGAAATTCCCTTGCCCTATCGATTTGGAACGATTAGACAGAATGAGACAATGTCTTTTACCCTCTAATAAGGTCTCTCATTCAAGATAAGTGCCAAATGAGATGACTCATACACAACTTCAAGTCAGAAATATCAGGTAGGAGTTGGAATGAATGACTTTGAGGTTGACAGATGAACACCTTTTTAAGGAATCTAGAATCTATGGGCTAGATTCTCAAACAACACTAGCCGGAAAACGCTTGCCAAAATGTCACAATGTAATCTGTTGAGATGCCTCACCATGATGAACATCGATCCCTGTGGTTTGGACGGGCATTCAAGGCCAGAAATCTTCTGAATTCGCTTACAGCAAAGCTTAGCTCCTTCTTGTAAGAGGGCATTCGATCTTTGATAAAACTCATCTGGAGTATTTCGCAAAATCGCTGGAAGAGCAGCCTGGAGTTGGAATGAATGAAACAAAATGTTCAGCAAAAACGGGTCGTTTCCATGAATACGACTGTATAGCAGATGGGTAGGGGAATTTACCTGAACAATTGTCGAGGTGTTTACTGTCAATTGTGCGAGCTTTGTTAATCCCTCCACAACCTAGCATAACAACCAAAAATAGAAACACTTACATCTCCCAAAAAGCTTTCGCCCTCACAACAATGCTTTAACATTGCTAAACACCAAAGCACAACAGTATTAATCCCAGGAATGGAACAAGCCATAGTCACATGGAAAGTGGCAATGGAATGAGACCGGCAAGGCCACCTTAGATGAAAACAGCTTGCTCTTTGCAATGGAACAAATTAGAAACCGCTTCTTATAGCTATATTTTGTATGCAACATTTGAAACTTTCTTAAGAAACGGCACAAAGGAAACGAGAAACAGGTGACTACGCAAAAGGAGTTTCCAATCCGGTAGGCCCGGAAATGGATTTCCTTGTGACTATGCCAAGCTTAGGAAAATCATGAACATGCAACACCAACATTCTAATACTGTTATAATAAAAAAGTTTTATCTTACCTTCCCCCTGGCAAGGACACCAAACGGATCAGAAACTAGAATCCATCCAAGGCGCCATCCTGGTACTATCCATCTCTTCGAAAGACCCCCAACTGTTAGGACCGGTACATCCACAGTAAGCGAGGCCACTGGACAGAATGTTTGCCCATCGAATGCCATATGCCCGTAGATTTCATCCGCAATAATGGGCAATCTTAATTGCTCGGCCTTTTCAACCACCTACACAGAGACATAATGAGGATCACCAGATGTTAAGAAATCGCAAAAGAAAGTTTAAACAGCATATAGGTTTTGTCCCTACATGCATGCATACACTATCTTGTGTACCTACATACATACATGCATGTTGTGAATTTACATACATGAATGCAAATATGCATGCATGCACTCTGTTGTGTACCTATATACATACAATATATGTTGTGGATCTACGTACATGTATGCACCATGTTGTGTACCTATATGCATGCATGCATGCACATTGGCCCATACCTTTGATAAGTGCTCTCGGCTATAGACTACACCACAAGGATTGCTTGGATTGCAAATGACCAAGGCGACTGTATTTCTATCAGTCAACATTTGAAGCAGTTCCAAGTCAATCTCCCAGTTGCACTCTGGAAGAAGATCATAATGTCGTACTTTGACACCCATATATGAGCAGAAACTCTCATACAAAGGAAATCCTGGTCTTGGCAGTAATATATTTGAGCCCGGGGCTGCCAATGCCGCAATGCAGAACTCAATAGCCTGGGTACAGCCTACAGTAATGAAGACATCATCGACCGAAAGACGGGTTGGCAAGCCTTCAGAGTAGTATTCGGCCACAGCTCTGAGCATCACAAACACAAATCTCATTCAGAACATATAATACAACGCAATCCAAGGCTAAAAGGTGGTCATTTCAGAAAAACATCAGTTCCAAACACGATGAAAAACACTCCTAGAAGCCATTGTCACCATGGAATCTTTGACATCTCAATAGCACCAATTTTTACCAAAAGTGATCTGTTCAGTTAAGTGGGCTTGACATATTTTTGGGTCATTGCCCAACCCATCTTGTTATAACAGCACCATCATGAAAGGTTAACTGCAAACTTGAGAAATTGCTGTCGTCCCAGCTACATCCCATATTAGCTTATGGCAACACTAGTTCTGTTTTATTGAAGAAACGGATTATGTATTTTCTCACTTTTGGATTTTGTAGAGTTTTGCAAGTAATTTTTGGGACTAAGAGTGTTGAAACTTACAACGAAGTTCCTTGTATCCACAAATAATTATTGGGACGAAGAACGTTCAGATTTCCTTGTATCGGGTACTCCGCTTGCTGAATCTGCTTGTTGTTAATAAGAGCTCCTTGGCTTTGACAATGCCAAGATAGCGCATGGATCCTGCTTTGGCAAAGTGTGTGTACTTTACACACCCAAGTTGTGCACACTTCCTTTCAAATGTACAAGCTATGTTCAACTGAGCCATTTAAATCAAATAAGGCACTGAGCCACTAACTTGCGGCTAAAGCCTCTTCGCTGGCTCAGACAGAAACCTAGTGTTGACTTGTATGGTGTTTAAGAGACAATTTTCAAAACTATAAATACTCCTTTTCATGCAAGTCCTGATACTCAGCCTTATGATGCCAACCCTCCTAGTCGAGGTTTTTAGTTTCTAGCCATAGCAAAGGGGCTACCTCTGCCCTTTTGAAGCTAACCAGTGTAAGGATCTGTATTATCCGGCAAGAGCTAAGAAAGGCATTGGTGGGGCTCTTGAGCATGAACCCTTCAGTGGCCCCTCCTTGGATGAACATTCAAAGAGAAGGGTGATCCTGTAGAGATGGCTATGCTTTTTTCTGCATACATCACATTTTAATGGCATGAGGGATGCCTAAAATCCAGAGAATTTCAATGTGGCTATCTTGACATTCCAACTAAGCGGAGCATCAATGTGAACATGAACATGAAAGATTTTTCCCCATTCTGGTCCTTGCATGTGCTTAAGCACTCAACACTTTTGACAAGCAAATTTTCAGCATTGCCCAACCTGACTTTTCAAATGAAGGGTTGTGTATTACCTGCGGCATTCTTCAGAGCCTGCCGAATGTGCATAGCCATTATACCTCTTGGAGCGAACGACATCAATGAGGGCAAGCTCTGCACATTCAGGGGCTTTCAGATGTTGAAAGACGGAAGGATCGCCTTGGCCAAGGGGGATTACAGACTTGCCATTGATGGCCGATAGCTCATGTGGAGGCGGCAGGGCCTCCAGCACATCGCGAATTGCATTGTGGGTTCTCAGCAGAGAGCTTGGGGCCTGGACCGCATTCCACGATCGGCGCAGCCTTCGACTCTGCTGCTTTGGTTGCTGCTGCTGCTGCTCCTGCTGGTGGAGAAGCTGCTGGTCCATGAAGATGAGAGGATGTGGGTGCTCTTTGCCAAGTCTGTGGACAGAGAAAAAGCAAGGTCATTGTTGAGATGTGTGTGTGTGTGTGTGTGTGTGTGTGTGTGTGTGAGAGAGAGAGAGAGAGAGAGAGAGAGAGAGAGAGAGAGAGAGAGAGAACCTGAGTGTAAAACGCCGCGAAGAGGCGGTCGCAGTTCTGTGATGAACGAAGCCATGTTAGCCATGCACTACTTAAAATAGATCTTCGACGACACGCTATCTATACCCAACCAAAAATCTTAATGTCTTTTAATATTATATATTATTATTATTATTATTGTTATCGCCAAAATTGATCTAGGTTTATCAGTTCATCTATCCATTTATCAAAAACAAAAAAAACTGATTTTTGTATTATCTATTATTGTAGCTGATTTTTGACACTGGACGCAGGACTAGTATCCTTTAAATTGACTCGGGCAAATCGAGAGGGATCGACAGTTGAAGCACAAGGGCCGTTCGAAAGTTTGGGTTAAATTTGAAAATTCAACGTGAAAGGAGAGAGTCTTGTTGCGCATAGAGGAGACGAGTGCAACACCCGTCCCACGGACGGAAAAGGGCCTCAGAAGACATCTTTTTGACAACACAGAAACACTCTCTCTCTCTCTCTCTCTCTCTCTCTCTCTCTCTCTCTGGTTGCGCATGCTGTGTTTAGTGAGGCTCTAGAAGTGAAAAGCTCCTACCATGTGTCAAACATATAAAGCTTCCTACTTTTAGGGTGTTCAACGTCCTTTAGTATATAGTAAGAAGGATCTTAGGATGGGCTTTTGGCATGTTAAACTTGATATATAGGAGAAGGGAGAAAGATATCCATATTTCCTTGGGGTGATTTATCAACAGTGAAGAACCTCTCTATTAACAACATCATGTGACGTAAAATGCTCATGTGCAGCTTCACCACGTTCGTGCTCCTCTAACTAGAAATTTGGTGTGGCCTTGCAAGGCAATGCAATGGACCTTCCGTTTGGGTGTCTGATGGACTAACACTCTCTTAAAAACCAAACTTATCTTTATCATGGGACTTGGACTCCTGACCTCCCTCCCTCTCTCTCTCTCTCTCTCTCTCTCTCTCTCTCACACATACACACAACAAACACACACAAAAGAGATAGAGAGAAAAGAGAGCGCTCACGTTTCTGTTTTCGTGCACCAAGGAAAGAGGAGAGAGTGTGTTCCTTTTGCACAAGGCAGCTTGCTTATAGGTAGCCAGTTGTTGTGCGTGAGGACTCCAATGGAGATAGTCCATCAACTCATCAAGCTCTTATATAGTTCCATTTGGCAAGGCTAGCATTTGTTAACAAGCATGCACTAATTTTTTTATTAAAAAAATTCAAGTGCTGACTTTTTCATTCCACCAACACCATGCATCAAGCTGGGCACCCGGGGCAAGGGCGCGTAGTGGGGGTTGAACCCACCACCTTGGAGATGCAAGCGCAACCCTCTTCCAACTAAGCTAGCCCCCTTGGGTAGTATGCACCGAAAAATTTGTTATGGATTTCTTCCAATCTTGTTGAAAATCATGCATCCCAAGATAGGTAGATTACATGCACTCACACCTAGATTTTTCTAAAGCTTTCTACATATTATAGTAAAGCTTAATTCTTAAAAATGTGATTGTGGGAGGGGGCAAAGTTTTCTCCCACTCCATGAATTTTGCACTCAGCATTTTTCCCCAAAAAGATTGCTTAATTAAAGCTGAAAGCTTCTCCATTTACACAGGGATGAAAAAGTGAGCCTATCTATCATGTTTTTCCACATCATTGTTCAGCCCAATATACATGGCTTTGTTGATACCAATTAGTTTGCATAAACCACCCAAATCATGAAATTTTTGGGTTTTCATATAAAAAAGCGATTACTTGTGCAATTCCTCGAACTGATTTTGCGGGTCGAGAAAAAGATTGCCTATGTATTTGAAAAGTTAGAAATGGGGGCAACAAAACCTCTATGCTTTAACTACTTAATAGTCTTGCCCCAATAAATTATTTGTTGATGTTCTTAAGAGAGGTTTGGCCCTCTTACCACAAAAGAGCCTTTAGCATGAAGTGTTTAGGCTTCATTGTTGTTTTTTATGCACATGCTACACGCCCATGAATATAAAAATGGGCCCTTGATCACGAAAAAGCTTGTTGTTTCTAGCATAGGAGAAGTGCATCTTACATGTTAAAGAAATTAAGCACAAGTTGCACGCTTGTGCTTTCCTTGATTTGTTGTCTACAAAACAACTAAGACAACTCTCTATCACAACTAAGACAACTCATTGCATTTGTTCAATCAATCCCTCTCATGTTATGAAAATTACCTACATTTGATTTAGAGCACAAACAACCTTCTTGCTTTTTAAGTATTACAAAAGGGACTAACTTCTTGCCTCAAATAGCAAGAAGTGTCTCTTTTATCTGCTCAATTTATTTATGCACCGTTCCCTATAAAAGTTGGGTTTGTGTAGTCGTTTTTTTTTCTTTTTTTGCAAAACTCACAATTGTGAGTGGATAGTATTAAGAACATCAGAAATATACACCAACCTCAAGCTCAGACCGAGTCTTGAGGGTCGAAGGATTACAAGTTTTCTGCTTGACAGAGAAACCACAACTACTCCTAGGCTTTACTTATTACAAGATGTCATCATGACATGTATTGTTCTAGACCAGTTTTCTGAGGCTTGTTTGCCTCCGATCATGTGGATCGTCACTCTGCTCTCTTGTATGATTTCACAAAAGCTTAACACAGCCAGATCCCCCTCAAACACGCGGTGGTTCCTTGCTTGCCAAATATGATGAAAGAAGTAGTACCTGATTACTTGAGTGCAGACAAGAAGAACAGGACTTTCCAACCTATTACTACCAAAGAACAGATCAGTCTTGAAGAACTTAATTTTCCATGTCCTTTGAATCCACTTGCATATTTCCGAGCCATGCCACTAATTGCTTGGCATCCCATGAAAAGGTGGGCTAGGTCTTCACTAGCTATTCTGCACCCCGAGCAACGATCGGACCCGATTCCTCTTTCTTGTATCTTTACGTCCGTCGGCAGAGTACCCACATCACTTTCCACATAAATATCTTCATAAACTGAGGCCACCTTGGCTCCAAACGTTCTCCATGACTCCCTCCCACCGTGGGTTTATGTAGTTCTTAAGTACCCATGGCAAGACAACTTTGCATAAGCAAACTTTTTTGTTTTTCTTAATATCACATAATGTGGTAATTGATTAAAAAATAGAACACATATATTTTTATTTTTTTTTCATACTCACAATTATGAGTGGAGATAACTTAACTTAGAAATAAATTTACAATGAGCTTCGAGCATAGTTTGTGCCTTGAGGAGCCAAAATCAGTGCTAGAAAAAAACCGGGGTATAGTGTATTTTAACCGGCTGAAATTATAAAATCCCAGTTAGATTTTGAGCTTGCCTTTAAGAAAACCGGAAAATTTACACAAGTTTTAGTGTAATTGTCGGCAAAAGCTTCAAATTTTGACCTAAAAACCGGGTTTCCCCTTATTTTGATCAGTTAGGAAAAATGTATTTTTCTAGCCAAAACATATAAAAGGTTCCAAGTCTTAGTGTTGTCAAAGTGGGTTACACAGTTATAATTCAAGATGTGATATGACCTTAGCAACCATCTTCCTACTAGCTAGTGTCTACAAGTGCTTGTTTCCACTCATCTGAATCCATGTGTTTTTTGACAAAGAAATCCAATCTCTACTCTCGTGCACAACTTCTTCAAATTTAGCCATTACACTCAAATGTTTCTCGCTTTTCAAGTTTAAAAGCGGACAATCTATGTGCACACTAGAATGGCTTGGTTTTTCCTCCTAGGAGGAGATCATTCTTGAAAAAGGGGATCCTCCAAGTTTGTTGCACCCATTTGCGGACTTTCCTTGCTAGTCCTTCGTGGCCGTGCATTCTTTCAAGAGATGGTGGGTGTTGGGTTGCTGACCATGTAGGCCGGTGGGCGCCCATCGCATTTGTGGAGCCATATTGGCTAGTACGACAGTCTTGGATATTTTTGAAACTTGGTCAAGAAGATAGTAATTTTTGAGACGACTGTATTCATGTCATTGCTTAGCCTTTTGTGAGGGTCGTGCATGAGGTTTTTTGAAGCCAAACACTGGGGGCCATTGTCGTGCCGCTTTGCGGGCATGTGATGAAAGACGGGAATCTGCAAGAAATTTCAAGTTTTGCCAAACTTGTGAATTAGCAAATGCAAAGTGAGGGTCTCTCTCTAGATACAAGCATGCATCTTGAAGTCATGTGGCTTTACGCAAGATGCTCATATGGGCACAAAAATTTACGATGATATGGTAAGTCAAGGGCTGCTTTGGATGATATGTTGTGCTTAGCCAGGCCTTGGTCAAAGTGTATGCCCAATGTGGTGTCCAACAGCCCACTACAAGAAAAACGGGGAGCATGGCCACCCAAGGCCGATTTGGTGCGGTCGCCCAAGAGGAGAGCCGCCCATAAGCTTTATAGGCAAAGCATGGCCACCCACTACAAGGGAGCACGGCCACCCAAGGGTGTGGTCATTTAAAAGAGGTGGCCGCCCTTTGAATGAAAAAAAAGCACATTGTGTGTGAAGGGAAGAAAAACAAAGGAAGGAGATGGCGTGCAGGCAGAGGATGCGAGAGCAGGGGAGAGAAAATGCGCTCATAGCGCACAGTAGAGACCTCGAATGAGCGCCGCCAAAGCAAAAATTGCTCAGCAACCCCGGGTGAAACTTCTTGGTCCTACTCTTGGTGAATTCCATGCATGCCACAATTTGACCTGCCATGTCATAGAGGCCGCTCCCATGCCACGTCAATCATGGTGCCGTGATTGTTGTGGAGGGGCAAAAAAAGGATTTTTTAGGCGAGTAGGGTATGGCATGAAAGGAAGGAACGGGGAGGGCTTTGGGGGTTGTGTGTTGGAAGAGCTTCGAGAGGAGAAGAGAAAAGCGTGGCGATAGGAACATTAGGAAATTTCGGAGGTCATTTGGAGGGCCATATGAAGAGAGAGAATAATAGAGCGCGTCCAATGAGCAGGAGGGCTACGTTACGTAGGAAAGTACGTGGAAAGACTCAAAAAATAGGAAAATAGCCTAAAAACTTTCACGAATCTAGGATTGTGGCATCGTAACTTCCTTGCTTTTACCGAGTTGTTAGGTGCTTGCCAGTGGTCCCACTGCTGATATTCTCTTATGGTCATTAACCTACTGGAGGGTGACCATTAAGCCCGCACAAGATATTGGAATTCTAAAACACTTTCCCTCCATTAGAATACTTTCAAAGTGAATCTCCCTCCACTAAAGCTTTTCTCTGAGAGCTATGGCTTCCACGTCTTCCCGCCCAAGAAGCTCTAGGTGTTTACTATCTCTCACACCAACAACCAACAGCTGTACTTTGCCTAGAAGGCCAAGTAGTAGCATATCCTCAATTACAATATCAACTTCAATAAGTGCAGAGAACCAATGGGTTGGACAAAGAATAAACAAAGGTTCATGGGTCCTCATGCAACCAAGAAGACCCAAGAGGTCTAGTGGTATCAATGTTTACCGCTCAGCATGGAAGGCCAGAGTGTTGGATTTCAAGGTTGAAATCGGCAAAAGATCTGTAAAGGAAGTTCTTGTTCAGCATGTGTTTACCCATCCAGACGTGATAGCAAACGGTGGAAATGTATCAGATATACATCAACCACGTTGCAATTGTAAGTACTCTTGACATCTGAACTTCATTTGATTTGTCATTTCACTTATTGATACTCTCATTATAACTTTTCTTATATATTTTGCAACGTTTATCCCTCTTCTTATGAGCAATGTCTCCATTCTTCAAAGCTCAACTACATTAGATTTGTCATTTTTACTTATTGATACTCTTAGTTTAACTCTTGTTATATATATTGCAGATGTTTATCCCTCTTCTTATGAGCAATGGGAACTTGTGGAGTGCATAATAGGCCTCTTCCTTGTTGTTCATGCCCACATTGGTTCTCTACAGTATTCAGGGAGGAGCAGCAAAAGCCTGGCTGATGAAGGAATTTTTTTCTATGACCACTTCTACCAACTCAGCTCAGGGAATAAGAATGGCATGTTGGTGAAACTACCTCTACCAACTAATTGGAACACTGTGGACTGGCCAGTTCCCGAGGAAACAATGGTGGAGGCAATGCGAAGTAAGCTCTACAAGGATATACAGAGGTCTCTACGTAGCTCTATTCCCACCAAACTGGTTAGAATTGCAAACTTCTGTTCTGCTTCACTCTTCATAGAGTTGTTTCATAGCTACAATATCCGTGTTACGAAAACTATGTTCATGTGCAAGTCATTTCAGCAGTCATCCTGTGACAAACTTCTTGACAGAGGATGGTATGTAAAGGAAGAGATTGGCTTACAGTGCGAGGTCGCGCTTGATGCTCTAGGTGTCAAGTACATGATTGCAAGCCAATCACTGTTAGTCTCCTTTTGGTATATGCGATCACAACTGCTCAAAGGTAAGTACATTCCTATGGACCAGGTTTCTGCAGGTTTGGAAGATAATCCTGTTGTGGATGTGGAAGTGATTGATAAAGAGCATAGCCTAATGTTGGTGGTTACAATAAGGGAGCTATGCAGTCTTCTGCAGTTGCGGCATGACATTATTGAAGAGTCAATGGACAGGGACCTATCAGATTTTTCCTTTTTCCTAGCTGGCCGTAAGCTGATGCGACGAAGGGAAAAAGATATTTTGTGCAAAGAGTTGGATGGTCGGGTTGAAATAGTGTCAATGTAACAGAGTTTCTTGTGAACCCAAGTGTATACGAATGACTTTCAATACATGAAGTTTTTTGAGCTCATTTGTCAATTGTGCCCTGTGAATATAAGTGTGCTTGAAATACATTTCTTTAGCATGTCAAATCTCTCTCTCTCTCTCTCTCTCTCTCTCTCTCTCTCTCTCTCTCTCTCTCTCTCAATGTTAGACAAGACAAAGACATGATAGAAGAGTCATCTTAATTCATTAGAAAGTACAAACTCGTCCGTGAACAATGGACTCAGATACAATTTCTGTAAGTATGGAATCAGAATGTCTTCAAGGTAAAAATCAAAGGAATGCCCCTCGAAAGAAGGTGGTGAGATAGTTGTTCCCGGTGGATTTAGTTCTCCCTTTTCAGGAGTATCATCAATCAGTAGTGTATTAGTTGCATCAAAGGGTACACCGATTTGGCTAAACGGTTTGTACAAAAGAGGTAAATGTGGTTTTTTAGGGTGGTAGTGGCCCTCGATGGTAACACATTTTCTTTGATCATACAAAAAGGCAAAATCTGACGTGTGAGCGCCGCATACACCGCAAACTATTGTAACTAGTGGCGACAAGTTTTGCCTTTGCATTGAAGACCATATGGCAACTCTGAAGCGCGGAAGAAGAAACTGAATAAATTCCTTGGTTCCTGGACGAACCACGACTCAACAAGTTCCCATCCGAAATGTTTGCAAATCCTCAAAGGGTTCTGTGTCACTGAGAGGCACGCGCATCAGCAGCAATCCATTGAGGTCCAAGATAATCAACCTCTGTAAAAGTTGACAAGTACATATAAGTAGTTAGAAGCTGAACATATTTTGCCATACTTGAATAGACATTACCGGAACAACCGTATCTACAGGTAGCAAGGGTCCATATTGGGTCTTTGTAGTGTTGTTGTCGTTGTTGCTCTCCTCTGCTTTAGCTTCATCATTCACATCTTCATAGTCATCATTCACATCTTCATCAAGGGTCTCCCCCATGGCTCTTTCTGCCTCATTCAGGGTTTCCTCCAAGGTCTTTTCCTCTGCCTCGGTTGGCCGGCTTGCATCATCCATCCTTGCCTCATCCATATCAGTTTGCTCATCCCTAGGCCTGCTTTCCTCATCCAGGGTTTCATCCATAGGCTCTTTTGGCTCCTCCACTGGCTGACTTGGCTCTTTCATTGTCTCCTCCATAAGCCCCTCTGGTTGTACACTAGCACCTTCCATATGGTCATTTGACCTTTCCTCATCCTCGGCTCTTTCATCTTCGGTTGAAATGACCCCCTCGGCCCGTTGTGATTCCACTGTATCTGATGCAGGGGTTTGTCCTGGTGGCACGTCATGTATTGTCATATCAATTGTGAGGTCGTCCAAGCCGCTATCCTCAGGTTCTCTGGGGCTCGACATAGTAAGCAGGTGTTGTATTAAACTTACCCGGTATCTTTGCAAATAATCATATGTGTAGTTTTTTAAAGCACTCTGCAAAATTGAAAGACCACATGGTGAGAAGTCTTGTATAAACTAAACCAAAACTGACTGAATGCATTGCCAAATGGTTACCTTAGTCATGAAAGGTTTTAATGCAAAGTAGCTTTGTAGGACATATTCTGCATGGAGAAGACATCTCCAGCCGCAAGAATTTCCATCGGTTTGATTTGGGACAGGTACATCTTTGATTGGGGCCTTGTATAGTTCATACTTTCCACATAGCTTGCCATAAGCAAGAAACAACCTCTTTATACAACTGCACAAAGCAGTATCAAGATGTTAGCTTGAGGCTTCAAATTTACATGGATATCTATAAG